>NC_136799.1:1620660-1655660 GCF_951216825.1 Electrona antarctica | reverse complement strand
GATCAACACAGGTCTCCTCCAGGTCTGGATCAACACAGGTCTCCTCCAGGTCTGTTGAAGAGGGTCTGGATCAACACAGGTCTCCTCCAGGTCTGTTGAAGAGGGTCTGGATCAACACAGGTCTCCTCCAGGTCTGTTGAAGAGGGTCTGGATCAACACAGGTCTCCTCCAAGTCTGTTGAAGAGGGTCTGGATCAACACAGGTCTCCTCCAGGTCTGGATCAACACAGGTCTCCTCCAGGTCTGTTGAAGAGGGTCTGGATCAACACAGGTCTCCTCCAGGTCTGGATCAACACAGGTCTCCTCCAGGTCTGTTGAAGAGGGTCTGGATCAACACAGGTCTCCTCCAGGTCTGTTGAAGAGGGTCTGGATCAACACAGGTCTCCTCCAGGTCTGTTGAAGAGGGTCTGGATCAACACAGGTCTCCTCCAGGTCTGTTGAAGAGGGTCTGGATCAACACAGGTCTCCTCCAGGTCTGTTGAAGAGGGTCTGGATCAACACAGGTCTCCTCCAGGTCTGTTGAAGAGGGTCTGGATCAACACAGGTCTCCTCCAGGTCTGGATCAACACAGGTCTCCTCCAGGTCTGGATCAACACAGGTCTCCTCCAGGTCTGTTGAAGAGGGTCTGGATCAACACAGGTCTCCTCCAGGTCTGTTGAAGAGGGTCTGGATCAACACAGGTCTCCTCCAGGTCTGTTGAAGAGGGTCTGGATCAACACAGGTCTCCTCCAGGTCTGTTGAAGAGGGTCTGGATCAACACAGGTCTCCTCCAGGTCTGTTGAAGAGGGTCTGGATCAACACAGGTCTCCTCCAGGTCTGGATCAACACAGGTCTCCTCCAGGTCTGTTGAAGAGGGTCTGGATCAACACAGGTCTCCTCCAGGTCTGTTGAAGAGGGTCTGGATCAACACAGGTCTCCTCCAGGTCTGTTGAAGAGGGTCTGGATCAACACAGGTCTCCTCCAGGTCTGTTGAAGAGGGTCTGGATCAACACAGGTCTCCTCCAGGTCTGTTGAAGAGGGTCTGGATCAACACAGGTCTCCTCCAGGTCTGTTGAAGAGGGTCTGGATCAACACAGGTCTCCTCCAGGTCTGTTGAAGAGGGTCTGGATCAACACAGGTCTCCTCCAGGTCTGTTGAAGAGGGTCTGGATCAACACAGGTCTCCTCCAGGTCTGGATCAACTCACGTAAATATGCTTGCGTTGTCGCACCGCGACTTCTCCGAGCAAAAACGCAGGTCTCATTGAAAATGAACTATAGGCGCGTTTTATTTCTCCCCCTTTGCAAGGCCCTTTAGTCTCATACAACATGACTTATCACCTCAAACACTAGCCACGTGTTGTATGGAGAGTATAGGTTGCTGCCTTCAGGAAGGAGATATGGTGTTCCAGCTTAAGGTCAGACTAATGAGGTCCTTTGTCCACCAGTCGACTTTGAGGCTTAATCAGGAGTTGTAGTAACAACGGGGTAATCTAGGCGGTGGACATTGCTCTCGTCTTTATGTATGTAATATTGTTTTGTTCTTTGTGCTGTGTGTCAAATGTGTGTTCTATATGGCTGATGGCCCGGGTCACATGGCACATTTCAGTGTGAACTGACAATAAAGTACTATATCATATCATATGTCATATCATAGCGTGACTCATGCGTGTGTATATATACAGACCACATTAAACATTTTTTTTTACAAAAGTTGGGCAGATGTGAAAAATGCAGGGCAAAGGTTTTTCCTTGGCCTCTACAGGGAGTGTGCATGCAACGTTTCACGCAGTTCGTTGCCGTTATAGGTAAAAATTTGAAAATCTGCCTCATGGCAGATGGAAAATGGTTGGCATCCAGGGAGTGTGTGTGTGTGTGTGTGTGTGTGTGTGTGTGTGTGTGTGTGTGTGTGTGTGTGTGTGTGTGTGTGTGTGTGTGTGTGTGTGTGTGTGTGTGTGTGTGTGTGTGTGTGTGTGTGTGTGTGTGTGTGTGTGTGTGTGTGTGTGTGTGTGTGTGTGTGTGTGTGTTAAGGCTGTACCTTAGCCCTTTTTTTAGGACTCGAACTTCGGCAGGAATTTTCGAGCGAACATCCGGACCATTTGTTTCTAATTAATTAAAAAAATAACCTTTGAGATATCCGTCTCGATCAGAGCGCAGCGCGTCTCCCCTGCTCTTTATCAATCTCTCCCAACACACGCACACACACACACACACACACACCGTCAAGTGGCTCCGCGAAAACAGCTGATCTGCAAGCTCATGTGAGCTTGCTGGCAGGCAACTAAAACAGCGTATATTGCTCGTTATTTGTCCCACCTGTGTATTCTCAGAAGCGCATTGAAGTGCTTAACAATGATCAGAGTTCCCTGCTTTTTGTGATGTGATGCTAGAGAGCATATGCTAATATATCATGGCTAAGAACGGTTGCCCCTGTCAGCGATCATGCTGGTGTGTGTGTGTGTGTGTGAGAGAGACACGTCAGACATTCCATTCAATGGGACTCTTTTGTTCTCACAGAACAAGGTGAGAAAGGTCAATCAACTCAGCTGCAGACCAATCACCAAATGTTTGGGGACAGCCTTTGTGTGTGTGTGTGTGTGTGTGTGTGTGTGTGTGTGTGTGTGGGTGTGGGTGTGGGTGTGGGTGTGTGTGTGTGTGTGTGTGTGCAAAGTTTGGCATCGACAGGGTTAACGGTGCCGAATATTAGCTGTCAACGGACGGACGGACACATGGACGGAGGGCAAAACATACTCTCTCCGCATGCCTTCGGCCTGTGTGTGTGTGTGTGTGTGTGTGTGTGTGTGTGTGTGTGTGTGTGTGTGTGTGTGTGTGTGTGTGTGTGTGTGTGTGTGTGTGTGTGTGTGTGTGTGTGTGTGTGTGTGTGTGTGTGTGTGTGTGTGTGTGTGTGTGTGTGTGTGTGTGTGTGTGTGCGCGCGCGCGCGTGCGTCACTACATCATAGCGGGGGCAAACGGAGCCAAACTGCCACAATTAGATGTTGGCGACGTCACTGTTTATTCTACATAACGATGTCATAATGCGGTGATGTCACAAGCCTGCACTTTATAAAGCCTTGTTAAATATAAGGAATCCGCCATTTAGCAGCTTTCACCCCGACAACTTGTGTTTTATCAAATAACGTAGGATAATTTTTTCGGCGACACTTTCCGAAATGCCGCACTGGACGGTCCATGTGAAGAGACCAAAGACTAACACTGCGGTCGCGGTCGCGGTAGGACTGGAGCTGTACTCCTTCGAAGAGGAAAATTACGAGATTTGGATCAATGTCTACGTCTTCAACACGGTGGCTTTGCGCTGGAGGAAGCTGTCCCCAATGACAACCGGAAGAGGAGAATGTCCGCCCGAGGCTTCCGCCGCGAGCTACGGCGCCACAGCCGCGCTGATCGAGGACGTCGTCTACTTCTGGGGAGGGGCGTACTGCAACGAGGTGTGTGCGTTCGACGTGGACACCCACGCGTGGACCAACCCCGTGAGGGGGTTTTCCGGGAGCGTTCCAGGGGTGAGGCGGTACCACTCGACCTGTGTCCTGGGGAAGGTCATGTACGTCCATGGAGGATGGAACACATGGGGACACAAGAAGGACATCTCCAAGCTGGACACCGCCACGTTGGTCTGGACGTTAATTAAAACCAGAGGCCCTTCGCCTCCTGCTTCATACGGACACTCGGCCACCATCATCGGAAAAAAGATGTTTGTGTTCGGGGGCCGTGGGAGAGCACCCGGAGCCTACAACATCGTTGTCAGAGTGTTTGACACGGAGAGCAGCTCCTGGCTGAGGCTGACAACGCCGTCCGCCCAGCCTCTTCCAGGCGGACGTCACAAACATTCAGCCTTTGCCTACAACGGACAGCTGTACATAGCCGGGGGATGTACTGACCGGTATTTTCACGATGTGTGGAAGTTCAATCCGGACACTTTCTCCTGGAAGAGGATTAAGCCCAAGGGGAAAGTCCCGACTTTAATGAACGGTATGTCCTCTTGCATGGTGGGAGACCGCGTCATCCTCTTCGGAGAGGATTATGACTTGTTCGTCTTAGACATGAGCGCCAGTCTTAAGACGCTATGCAAGCAAGCGGTGTTTCAGCACAGACTGCAGCAGTCTCCAATCCCGCACAACATCCGGTGGGAACTGGCAGCCTATTGGTGTTTTAGGACCATAAATCACCCTAATGGGGACCCTGCTTGGGAGACGGGGGCAGCAGCGGTGGCTTGAGGGTTAGAGGAGCGCACTTTGACGAAAAGGTCCCCCGGTCCGATTCCCAGGGACGTCGCCGACAATCGTTATGCGGAAGTGAATGGTTCACCACTCACCCCTCAACCGTTACTGCTGAAGTGCCCTTGAGAAAAGTACTGAACCCCCAGCTGCTCCAGTGGACAGTGTCAGACTGTGGTTGTACTGGTCAGTACAACCGTACCAGACTGTGGTTGTACTGGTAAGTACAACAGTGTCAGACTGTGGTTGTACTGGTCAGTACAACAGTACCAGACTGTGGTTGTACTGGTAAGTACAACAGTACCAGACTGTGGTTGTACTGGTCAGACTGTGGTTGTACTGGTCAGTACAACAGTACCAGACTGTGGTTGTACTGGTCAGTACAACAGTACCAGACTGTGGTTGTACTGGTCAGTACAACCGTACCAGACTGTGGTTGTACTGGTCAGTACAACAGTGTCAGACTGTGGTTGTACTGGTCAGTACAACAGTACCAGACTGTGGTTGTACTGGTCAGTACAACAGTACCAGACTGTGGTTGTACTGGTCAGACTGTGGTTGTACTGGTCAGTACAACAGTGTCAGACTGTGGTTGTACTGGTCAGTACAACCGTACCAGACTGTGGTTGTACTGGTCAGTACAACAGTATCAGACTGTGGTTGTACTGGTCAGTACAACAGTGTCAGACTGTGGTTGTACTGGTCAGTACAACCGTACCAGACTGTGGTTGTACTGGTCAGTACAACCGTACCAGACTGTGGTTGTACTGGTCAGTACAACCGTACCAGACTGTGGTTGTACTGGTCAGTACAACAGTGTCAGACTGTGGTTGTACTGGTCAGTACAACAGTGTCAGACTGTGGTTGTACTGGTCAGCTCTCAGGTTGTATGCATCTGTGTGCGTTGATGGATGTGAGCATGTGTGCTCATATCCTACCCTGGGTAAACAAATTATGGAAAAAGAAAATGTGGGAAATGTGTGACAGACAGACAGACACAGACAGACACAGACAGACAGACACAGAGACAGACGGACACGGACACAGACACACACTAGCTTACACAAATCAAAGTGGATCTTTCCACTTTCCTCTCCACAGAGTTTGACTTGTGTGTATTTATTCTGATGGCGTGTGTGTGTGTGTGTGTGTGTGTGTGTGTGTGTGTGTGTGTGCGTGTGTGCGTGTGTGCGTGCGTGCGTGCGTGCGTGCGTGCGTGCGTGCGTGCGTGCGTGCGTGCGTGCGTGCGTGCGTGCGTGTGCAACTGTGCATGCGCGCGTGTGTGTGAGTGTGTGTGTGAGTGCGCGCGCGCGTCTCTTAAGTCGTTGCTGTATATCTCCACTGCTCTGCACCCCCTCCGGGGGCTTTCTGTCTGATCATCCAATACGCTGGGTTTTATCGTCGAGTCCGACACGCTCCGCTGATAGGTGATCAATAGGCTGATTGACAATGATCTGCTGATAGGTGATCAATAGGCTGATTGACAGTGATCTGCTGATAGGTGATCAATAATCTGATTGACAGTGACGGCGGCAGAAAGGTCAGGGTGGCGTCAGCCTGTCAGCGATGTGTGCTTCATCCTCTTATTCTTTTTTATTTTATTGAGGGGTAATTTGGGGAGAGGGAGACGATACTGAATGCTGCCATCAACACAAAGCCATTGCTAGAGATGGGTAAAGTGTCAGTGCACTTTTTTCTCAAGACACCCTCTGTAAATTACTTTTCTTTCTTTCGTTTTTCATCCACGTCAGCCTGAACTGCATTGATACTCTGTCCTGACTGCTGTGATTTAAGCGCGACCATCTATAAGGCCTCTAGAAGTCTCCATCTAAACCAGTGGTGTCAAACTGGCCATCCGCGGGCACTCTGCGGCCCGCGGAGCCGTCCAATGCGGGCCGCGACATGATTTTTTTTTAAAAGGGGCCGCCAGTTGCCCATGTATGGTTTAGATTCATGGGCAACTGGCGGCCCGGGGACCACATGCGGCCCCCACCATCACTTAATGCGGCCCGCAGGTTAATATCGGAATAGTGATATATTATTGGTTTCAGCTGTTACAATTCCAAACATGCAAACATGAGCCGCTTTAATTACTTTAATTACTTTAAATACAATGTATTTGTATTTAGTTAATACAGTTAACATAACTATAATTAAAGGCATTTGAAAGGCATTTTAAATGTAATTAAATAAAGACATTTCAGGATTCCAATTAAAAAGAAAGAAATCAAGATTTCCATTAAAATATAGCAAAAATAGCTGATCTACAAGTTCAAAACGCGTCGCAATGCGACGAGCTTTGAGCTTGTAGATCGGCTATTTTTGCTGCGACAGAAATATGCAATGTGGCCCCTCTGGAGTGAGTGTGGAACTATAGTGGCCCTCTGGAGTGATTGTGGAACTATAGTGGCCCTCTGGAGTGAGTGTGGAACTATAGTGGCCCTCTGGAGTGAGTGTGGAACTATAGTGGCCCTCTGGAGTGAGTGTGGAAATATAGTGGCCCTCTGGAGTGAGTGTGGAAATATAGTGGCCCTCTGGAGTGAGTGTGGGACTATAGTGGCCCTCTGGAGTGAGTGTGGAAATATAGTGGCCCTCTGGAGTGAGTGTGGAAATATAGTGGCCCTCTGGAGTGAGTGTGGGACTATAGTGGCCCTCTGGAGTGAGTGTGGAACTATAGTGGCCCTCTGGAGTGAGAGTGTAACTATAGTGGCCCTCTGGAGTGAGTGTGGAACTATAGTGGCCCTCTGGAGTGAGTGTGGAACTATAGTGGCCCTCTGGAGTGAGAGTGGAACTATAGTGGCCCTCTGGAGTGAGTGTGGAACTATAGTGGCCCTCTGGAGTGAGTGTGGAACTATAGTGGCCCTCTGGAGTGAGTGTGGAAATATAGTGGCCCTCTGGAGTGAGTGTGGAACTATAGTGGCCCTCTGGAGTGAGTGTGGAACTATAGTGGCCCCCTGGAGTGAGTGTGGAACTATAGTGGCCCTCTGGAGTGAGTGTGGAAATATAGTGGCCCTCTGGAGTGAGTGTGGAAATATAGTGGCCCTCTGGAGTGAGTGTGGAACTATAGTGGCCCTCTGGAGTGAGTGTGGAACTATAGCGGCCCTCTGGAGTGAGTGTGGAAATATAGTGGCCCTCTGGAGTGAGTGTGGAACTATAGCGGCCCTCTGGAGTGAGTGTGGAACTATAGTGGCCCTCTGGAGTGAGTGTGGAACTATAGTGGCCCTCTCCATCCTCGAAGTTGCCCATCCCTGATCTAAACCTTATTGGGGTGATGGGTGAGGAGAAGATGTGCCAACACACAGCGATGCATTACATCTTCTGGAGTTTATTACACACACAGAGAATTATATACAGTAAGATTAACAGTGGATCTATGATGTCCCTATAGTATAGATCATGGAAACAAAGAAACACAGAATGAGCAGGAACAAGCATAGTCATCATAGCTTAGTTTCAATTTAGTTTCCATTTAGTTTTCGTCAGTGAATACCTGAGCACCGTGACCGACCCAAAACAAAGAAAAATCCTAACTAGGTACAGACTCAGTGAGCACAGTCGTGCGATCGAGAAAGGCCGTCATAGGCAGACCTGTATCCCGAGAGAAGACAGACTATGCACCCACTGCACACAAAATGAAGTGGAAACCGAGCTACACTTCCTAACCATCTGTCCATTGTACCAAGACATCAGAGACACATACTTCCCACAGATTACTACCACACACGGAGATTTTGAAAACATGACCAATGACAAAAAACTCCCATATCTGCTGGGCGAAGTACAACAATGTGCAAACACAGCAGCAAGATTTGTGAGTTGCTGTGATAGGAGAAGGATATCAAACGGAACACAACCACCCTAAAGACGAATCATTGTGTATATTCCTGCACTATACCTGCATCCAGTGATCTTGGTACAATATAGAAATTGATCTATTGAAGATTCTGACGCTCAAATGTTCATATTTTTTTGTTTTGATTGTATTGCTGTATTGTTGTATTGTGCTTTCTGCTTTGGCAATGCAAACGTATGTTTTCTCATGCCAATAAAGCCCTTTGAATTGAAATGAATTGAATTGAAAAAAGGCATAGTCGACGGAACAATTTTCGTCTTAGTTTCAGTCGACAAAATCGACACTGCCGTTCGTGTGCCATCTCGCCTCTCGTCGTGGCTACAATTGGGGACGACATATCTTTCTATAGCCTGCAGCATCTTTGGACGAGAGCCAAAGCACTTTATATATCTCCATTCTGATTCCCAGACAGAGTCTGTAAAGTAGAACCAATGATCAAATGAGAGATAAAGCGAAGCGCCTTGTGGGTCTGTGTGATTGTGATCTAACTGAAAACAGGTGCTCTGCTCCTGCTCCAATCGGAGGACAGGATAGTGTTTAGCCCATTCTGGGCGGGAACCCTTTTTGGTGTTTTAAGCATTATGTTATGCTTTAGCGGTTGAAAAATAGCAGATCTACAAGGTCATAGCGCGGCACCGAGTGCCGCGCTACGAGCTTGTACGTCTGCTATTTTTGAAAAATCGCGAAAATGTGGCGCAAATCTTTGAATATATATTCTTTCAGAGCGAACGTTTTAAACTCAAATCTTTGCTTCAGGGGGGGGGGGGGGGGGGGGTCTCTGGAACAACATATTTTCAGATGGGGGAGTCGGCGGCCAAATACAGATAATTCTAGGGGGCCTTGACATGAAAATGTTTGAGCACCAACGACACAGAAACATAGGGTTTTTCAGAAAACTGTCAGGATTTAGAAGACATTTTGTAGAATCATTTTGCAGGTCTAAATGGGTTAGGTTCCTTTCCTTTGTGGAATTCATGTAACAGGTTTTCTGAGGTGAACCTCAAAATGGCGAATTCATGTTGCAGCTAAAAGAAGTTATAAAGCCTTTTTTATTGAGCAACACGGCAGAGATTAAACGGAGCCTGATGAAGGCTTTGTGAGCTGGAATGCGTTGGGTCACCTGTGCTGTTTTCTTCTTTCATCTGGAATGTGTTGGGTCACCTGTGCTGTTTTCTATTTTCATCTGGAATGCGTTGGGTCACCTGTGCTGTTTTCTGCTTTCATCTGGAATGCGTTGGGTCACCTGTGCTGTTTTCTGCTTTCATCTGGAATGCGTTGGGTCACCTGTGCTGTTTTCTGCTTTCATCTGGAATGCGTTGGGTCACCTGTGCTGTTTTCTTCTTTCATCTGGAATGTGTTGGGTCACCTGTGCTGTTTTCTATTTTCATCTGGAATGCGTTGGGTCACCTGTGCTGTTTTCTGCTTTCATCTGGAATGCGTTGGGTCACCTGTGCTGTTTTCTGCTTTCATCTGGAATGCGTTGGGTCACCTGTGCTGTTTTCTGCTTTCATCTGAAATGCGTTGGGTCACCTGTGCTGTTTTCTGCTTTCATCTGGAATGTGTTGGGTCACCTGTGCTGTTTTCTGCTTTCATCTGGAATGCGTTGGGTCACCTGTGCTGTTTTCTGCTTTCATCTGGAATGCGTTGGGTCACCTGTGCTGTTTTCTGCTTTCATCTGGAATGCGTTGGGTCACCTGTGCTGTTTTCTGCTTTCATCTGGAATGTGTTGGGTCACCTGTGCTGTTTTCTGCTTTCATCTGGAATGCGTTGGGTCACCTGTGCTGTTTTCTGCTTTCATCTGGAATGCGTTGGGTCACCTGTGCTGTTTTCTGCTTTCATCTGGAATGCGTTGGGTCACCTGTGCTGTTTTCTTCTTTCTTCTGGAATGTGTTGGGTCACCTGTGCTGTTTTCTTCTTTCTTCTGGAATGCGTTGGGTCACCTGTGCTGTTTTCTGCTTTCATCTGGAATGCGTTGGGTCACCTGTGCTGTTTTCTTCTTTCTTCTGGAATGTGTTGGGTCACCTGTGCTGTTTTCTGCTTTCATCCGGAATGCGTTGGGTCACCTGTGCTGTTTTCTGCTTTCATCTGGAATGCGTTGGGTCACCTGTGCTGTTTTCTGCTTTCATCTGGAATGCGTTGGGTCACCTGTGCTGTTTTCTTCTTTCTTCTGGAATGTGTTGGGTCACCTGTGCTGTTTTCTTCTTTCTTCTGGAATGTGTTGGGTCACCTGTGCTGTTTTCTTCTTTCTTCTGGAATGCGTTGGGTCACCTGTGCTGTTTTCTGCTTTCATCTGGAATGCGTTGGGTCACCTGTGCTGTTTTCTGCTTTCATCTGGAATGCGTTGGGTCACCTGTGCTGTTTTCTGCTTTCATCTGGAATGCGTTGGGTCACCTGTGCTGTTTTCTGCTTTCATCTGGAATGCGTTGGGTCACCTGTGCTGTTTTCTGCTTTCATCTGGAATGCGTTGGGTCACCTGTGCTGTTTTCTGCTTTCATCTGGAATGCGTTGGGTCACCTGTGCTGTTTTCTGCTTTCATCTGGAATGCGTTGGGTCACCTGTGCTGTTTTCTGCTTTCATCTGGAATGCGTTGGGTCACCTGTGCTGTTTTCTTCTTTCATCTGGAATGTGTTGGGTCACCTGTGCTGTTTTCTTCTTTCATCTGGAATGTGTTGGGTCACCTGTGCTGTTTTCTTCTTTCATCTGGAATGTGTTGGGTCACCTGTGCTGTTTTCTTCTTTCATCTGGAATGCGTTGGGTCACCTGTGCTGTTTTCTGCTTTCATCTGGAATGCGTTGGGTCACCTGTGCTGTTTTCTTCTTTCATCTGGAATGTGTTGGGTCACCTGTGCTGTTTTCTTCTTTCATCTGGAATGCGTTGGGTCACCTGTGCTGTTTTCTGCTTTCATCTGGAATGCGTTGGGTCACCTGTGCTGTTTTCTTCTTTCATCTGGAATGTGTTGGGTCACCTGTGCTGTTTTCTTCTTTCATCTGGAATGTGTTGGGTCACCTGTGCTGTTTTCTTCTTTCATCTGGAATGTGTTGGGTCACCTGTGCTGTTTTCTGCTTTCATCTTTGAGCCCAATAGCCCAAACAAACACGGCTCAATACACGGCTTTTAACTTCTTCCACTGAGTTAAGAGTATACGTGTGCCTTGGACCGTTTAAAAAAAGTCCAACCTGAAAAAGAAATCCCACCCGAGTGGTGAAAATCCCCCCCCTCTCTCTCTCTCTCTCTCTCTCTCTCTCTCTCTCTCTCTCTCTCTCTCTCTCATTAGCAGGCAACAGTGCAGCACTATCTCTCTCTCTCTGTTTCTGGCACAACAGCGCCACTTTTGGTACTCATTGGTACTGGTGCTCATAGTCACATAGTCACACACAAACACGGTTGAACCACACAAACACGGTTGAACCACACAAACACGGTTGAACCACACAAACACGGACATTGCTGTTCCTTGGAGTGGTTGCACCACTCAAAAACCTGTTGATGCTAAAATAAAAAGAACATTCTCATGTCATGCAAAGTACATGACATTATTATTATTATTATATTTTTAAATTTGCAAAGAGTGCTTCCCCCGATGCAAGTTGTGGGTTGCAGCTGCCGAGTAGTCCATAGAAAGAAATGTCACCCTACACCGTATACCCCAAAACCCTTTTTGCAAAACAAATATATGTTAATGATGTTTTGAAGATTTAGAACACTTTCGTGGGGGGGTCTTTATGTGTGCAATATGTGGTTTTAGATATTTTAGATTTTAGCAGTGAGCCCAGTGTCTCTGATGTGATGGACACTGGGCTCACTTCCTGGACTACATGTTGTCTCAATAAGACAGCCCTCCCCCTATCCACAAGGAGGAGCAGTGCACTAAAGCATCATGGGAATTGTAGTCCATGAAGGAAGTGAGCCCAGTGTCCATGACATCAGAGACACTGGGCTCACTGCTGAAATCTAAAATATCTAAAACCACATATTACACATAAAGTTGTGTACAAAAAAGTGTCCCTTTCATGGGTTAAAATAGTAAATGGTGCATTTATATAGTGCCTTTATCCAAAGTGCTTTACATTCAACCATTCACACACACACCCATTCACACACCTTTACATAGATTGTGCATTACATTCACCCATTCACACACACATTCACACACCTTTACATAGATTGTCCATTACATTCACCCATTCACACACACACACCCATTCACACACCTTTACATAGATTGTGCATTACATTCACCCATTCACACACACATTCACACACCGATTGCGGTGGAAGCCATGCAAGGCACCAACCAGCACAATTTGGGGTTCAGTGTCTTGCCCAAGGACTCTTCGACATGTGGACAGGAGGAGGAGCCGGGATTTGAACCGCCAACCCTGCAGGGATCATTGGACGACCTGCTCTACCTCCTGAGCCACATGATCGTTACCTGGCCAGGCACCGACAAGCCCCAGAATGTCAGATCAGCTGCTGTTCGCTGTCATGTCAATCTAGAACGTCTCTCATTTCTCCCCCATGCATGTACCAGGTCAGGCTGGGGGCAACGCTCTGTCTGTCTGTCTGTCTGTCTGTCTGTCTGTCTGTCTGTCTGTCTGTTTATTTGCAGCCTGCCAGTGTTGTTTTTGGCAGTACATTTTTATTTTAGTTTTAGTCTCTTGAATAGTTTTCATCTAGTTTTAGTCACATTTTAGTCACCTGGAATGTTTTAGTGTTTTTTAGTGTCTAGTTTTAGTCAACTAAATATCATACGATTTTAGTCGACTAAATCTACAGATGATTTAGTCGACTAAAATGTATTTTGGCGGGCCTTGATGCCGTCGTAATGACTGGATTTTACACTTGCTGAAAATAGCAGATCTACAAGCTCACAACGCGTCGCAGCGCGACGCGTTGTGAGCTAGATCTGCTATTCTGCTATTTTCAGCATGCAAGATCTGCTATTTTCAGCATGCAACCAAGTGTAAAATGCCTTATACTGGATCTCTTGTCCACTAGTCCCTTCCTAACATTTTAGTCTAGTTTCTATCTGTTGACGAAATTGTCAATACATTTAGTCTTATAGTTTTAGTCACTATAGCTTAGTTTTCATTTCGTTTCCATCATCCAGTTTTCGGGTCCCAATGGAGCAACATATTTTCCGATCGGGGGTCGGGGCAATTACATTGTTGGGGTCCTTGACATGAAATAGTTTGAAAACCACTGATAGAAACATGATTTCTTCCAAATCATGTCAGGATCTGTTCTCAGGTCGAAATGGGTTAAACCAGTAATGAATTTAAAATATATATATAAAAAAAAAATATATATATAATGTATATATTTTTTATTTACTTTTTTTTTATATATACATGGAATATATACAGGGTATGGAATATATACAGAATATATACAGGGTATATATATATATATATATATATATATATGCGCCACCCTGTTTTGAATGGTGTTGTCCCCATGTATCAAAAGAGGCATTAGGAGCGTATAGCACGTGGAAGGAACACGTTATTCCAACCAGTTCCGTTCCCTTCCATCGGGTGGCGCTCCGCTGGCCAGGGGGAGGCAGTTTAGAGACGTGCGTGCGTGCGTGCGTGCGTGCGTGCGTGCGTGCGTGCGTGCGTGCGTGCGTGCGTGCGTGCGTGCGTGCGGCGCGGGCTCATCGCTCCAGAGGATCAATGAGCCGATGCTATTGGACGCTGGGCTCCATCGTTCAACTCCGACTGATCTTTATTATTCCCCAGGCAGGTGTTTCTGTTTGGAGAAGAGGTCTCTCTCTCGCTCTCTCCATGTCCATATAAGGCAGAGATTACGCCCCCTGGGGACCACCAGGCTTATTACAAGTCGGCCCAGTGCCGTATATAGAGGCTGTAGGTTTATTCAGACGGCGCAACATAATTAATCCCTGCACGACAGGCAGGGGCGCGCCGTGCACACATAGACACGCATGGGGCAGGGGCGCGCCATGCACACATAGACACGCATGCGGGGCAGGGGCGCGCACACATAGACACGCATGCGGGGCAGGGCAGGGGCGCGCACACATAGACACGCATGCGGGGCAGGGCAGGGGCATGCACACATAGACACGCATGCGGGGCAGGGCAGGGGCATGCACACATAGACACGCATGCGGGGCAGGGCAGGGGCAGGCACACATAGACACGCATGCAGGGCAGGGCAGGGGCGTGCACACATAGACACGCATGCGGGGCAGGGCAGGGGCGCGCCATGCACACATAGACACGCATGCGGGGCAGGGCAGGGGTGTGCAGGGACGGCCTTAGGAATCTGGAGGCCCGTTTCATGACCCAATGAGGCCCCCATATATTGTCATGGTGTCCACCACCACAGAGACAGACAGACAGGACAGGAGGAGGAGATGCAGATATTGTCATGGTGTCCACCACCACAGAGACAGAGACAGACAGGACAGGAGGAGGAGATGCAGATATTTGCAAAAGAGCAGCTCCTCTGAGGACTCTTCCCTCGGAGGACTTTGCTCATATCTCCATCTGGACGGCATAATAAATATTACTCGATGGTAGGATATATAAATACATATCGGAGGCAGCGTGGCATGACTCTGATGACAGTGTTGTTGTTGTTGTTCTATATACTTTTGTTTGGTCAAGACGGTGTGGTAGTTTTGACTAGTCTGGAGTCTCTGGACAAGTCTGCTCGGTCTGGAGTCACCTTAACAAGCAGCTACGAGCTTGTAGATCTGCTATTTTTTAGCAATAGCTAAAAGTATAAAATGATGGCTAAAATCTATAATGCCACAGATATGCTTTCTCCCTTTTAAAGGGTTAAAGTAACATAGCTGGCCGTCTGTTTTTCTGTCCGTCTGGACAGGACTACAGTATGCGTGCGTGCGTGCGTGCGTGCGTGCGTGCGTGCGTGCGTGCGTGCGTGCGTGCGTGCGTGCGTGCGTGCGTGCGGAGGTGCATTACAGTCCATATGCTGTCCTTTGCAGCCGGGAAGTAAAATCAATAAGTTGATTGACAGTAATACAAGGTTAGAGAGCTGCTTATAATCTTAACCCATTTTGGACGGAGCCCCTTTTGTTGTTTTAAGCATTGTTATACTTTGGCTATTGAAAAATAGCAGATCTACAAGCCCTACAAGCCCATAGCGTGGCACCGAGTGCCGCGAGTAGATCTGCAATTTTTGAAAAATCGTGAAAATGTGTCACAAATCTTTGAATATATATTCTTTCAGAGCCAACGCTTTTAACTCAAATCTTTGCTTCTGGGGAGGTGCCTGGAACAACATATTTTCAGATGGGGGGTCGGCGGCCAAATACACATAATTCTAGGAGTTCTTGACATGATGACATTTTTAGAATTGGCTTCAGTTCTGAATGGGTTAAGAGTGCTTCTCTCTCTCTCTCTCTCTCTACTCCGAGTCTGAGGCTGTGCTCCGTACAGCATTCTGTCACCACAAGCAACCTGGGTTTCCTTATTCTGACTGTAGGGTTTCTGTTGACAAGAGCTGTGATTTTTCAACCTTTTTCACATAATTCTGTGGGGTTTCTGTTGATCAAAACAGTGGGTTTTCAAACTTTTTCATAATTTATGAAGACCCATTATTTATTCGGCATTTGAGTCACGTCGGACCACCATTTGATGATGACATTTAGACCCAAAACTAAAGAATATTTTGTATTTTGCATTTGATAAAAATGCCATGCTGTATTGATGTTGCTACCATTAGGAGAGACTAGACATGTATGTGCCCGTCGCAGTCGGCCACCGGCCTACTTGGGAACGATGCAACTTGGGAACCTAATGATATATGTTGTCATAGCCGGTGTCCCACATGGAGATCTGTGTGTGTGTAGACTACAAACTACACACACACACACACACACACACACACACACACACACGTCACACATACACACATGTACGCACGCACGCAGAGACGTGGCGCATTTATAGTAGGATTACAGGAAAACGATCAAAAAATAACAATTCTTCTACATTTCTCTTATTTATTTTGTTTTAATATTTGTTTTTATCCCACGATTTTGTAACCCATTTTTCACCCCTGTGTCAATTATCTAATGTGATCCTGGGCTCTACACACCCTCCGCCAACCTAGTCCCCATATATGGGGGACATGGGGAGAGCAACGGACTTGAACTCATGCTTCCTTCATGCCTGAGTGTCCAAGTTGCTCCTTTACACCTGACAGGGGGGAGTTTCCCTGGTTGGACGTAGCGCGTGGAAGGAACACGTTATTCCAACCAGTTCCTTTCCCCTCCATCAGGCGCACCGGCTGGCCAGGGGGAGGCAGTTTAGAGACCAGGATTACTGCATGTTTTTTGTGAGGGTACCTACCCTAGGGCAGGGGTTCTCAACGTTTTTGGCCGGGGACCCCCGGAAATGCTTTGGCAATGTCTCGGGACCCCCGCCCCGCCCCCTCCCGACCCCCAATATAAATTGACTGCTACAATAACCTTAAACCATTTTGGGCGGGAACCCCTTTTGGTGTTTTAAGCATTGTTATAATTTAGCTATTGAAAAATATCAGATCTACAAGCTCACCGAGTGGCGCGCTACGAGCTTGTAGGTCTGCTATTTTTGAAAAATCGTGAAAATAAAATGTTTTTTTTTTTTAAATAATTTGGGGACCCCCTAAAATAATTTGGCAACCCCCCGAGGGGTCGCGACCCACGGGTTGAGAACCCCTGCCCTAGGGGACACGGGGAGAACATGCAAACTCCACACAGAAAGGCCTACATTTCTCTTATTAACCAAATAACCACTATTGTAATTGTATTGCAGACAGTGAGGTCCACACACTGTATCAGATAAATGGAAAAAGAGCGGTCCAATTAATGCTGATTGGCTGGCCTTTTTTTCACGGGCCAATCACAGAACAAATGGGCGGCGGCACGTACGTGTCACCGGGGAGCTGTATACGAGGCGATCAGCCACCTATAACCACATCTCAATGACCTGAACAGCTGTTAAAAGTATAATCAATAAGCTTGATCGGCAGCGTGCTCCGCTCACTCAGCCCTGAAGGTATAAGGGCTGCCTGTTTATCCCATTCTGGGCGGGAAAACTCTTGTGGTGTTTTAAAGTATTATGTTATACTTTAGCTGTTGAAAAAAAAATAGCAGATCTACAAGCTCATAGCGCGGCACCGAGTGCCGCGCTACGAGCTTGTAGGTCTGCTATTTTTTGAAAAATCGTGAAAAATGTGGCGCAGATCTTTGAATATATTATTCTTTCAGAGTGAACGTTTTTTAACTCAAATCTTTGTGTCTGGGAAGGTCCTCCCTGGAACAACAATATTTTCAGATGGGGGTCGGCGGGCGATTACATATAATTCTGGGGCTCCTTGACGTGAAAAAAGGTTGAGAACCACTAGTCATACAGTAGTAAACATAGGGTTGAGAACCACTAGTCATACAGTAGTAAACATAGGGTTGAGAACCACTAGTCATACAGTAGTAAACATAGGGTTGAGAACCACTAGTCATACAGTCGTAAACATAGGGTTGAGAACCACTAGTCATACAGTAGTAAACATAGGGTTGAGAACCACTAGTCATACAGTAGTAAACATAGGGTTGAGAACCACTAGTCATACAGTAGTAAACATAGGGTTGAGAACCACTAGTCATACAGTAGTAAACATAGGGTTGA
This sequence comes from Electrona antarctica, assembly GCF_951216825.1. Classification (NCBI taxonomy): domain Eukaryota; kingdom Metazoa; phylum Chordata; class Actinopteri; order Myctophiformes; family Myctophidae; genus Electrona; species Electrona antarctica. Next base: position 1,637,940 of record NC_136799.1, on the reverse strand, counting down.
GAACCACTAGTCATACAGTAGTAAACATAGGGTTGAGAACCACTAGTCATACAGTAGTAAACATAGGGTTGAGAACCACTAGTCATACAGTAGTAAACATAGGGTTGAGAACCACTAGTCATACAGTAGTAAACATAGGGCTGAGAACCACTAGTCATACAGTAGTAAACATAGGGTTGAGAACCACTAGTCATACAGTAGTAAACATAGGGCTGAGAACCACTAGTCATACAGTAGTAAACATAGGGCTGAGAACCACTAGTCATACAGTAGTAAACATAGGGTTGAGAACCACTAGTCATACAGTAGTAAACATAGGGTTGAGAACCACTAGTCATACAGTAGTAAACATAGGGTTGAGAACCACTAGTCATACAGTAGTAAACATAGGGTTTTTTTCCATAAAACTGTCAGGATTCAGAAGACATTAGAACGGTCGTCGGGTATAAGTGGGTTATTGTCATTGACGTCGTTTCCATCAGGCTCAAGTACAAACACCTGATTGATGGTCGTTTCCATCAGGCTCAAGTACAAACACCTGACGGATGGTTCACCATATTGCTGCCATCCTTCGTTTGACACAGATGATGAATCCATACAACTAATAATATTACTACTGAGAATAGATAAAGATAAATACAATCAAATAAATCATTTTCTAGGATATTAACGATTCCGGGTCCTTGAGTGATTGCCTCTTTATGTAACGGTCCGATAGATTCATTAACGGGTTAATCCCCCGTTGACGTGTTCATGTTTTTAAAATTTATATAATCTATATGTCTATTGGACTTCATTATCTTTCTGCTTTTTGTACTGCATTCTGTACATCGGTGGTTCCCAAAGTGGGGTCCGGGGGCCTCGAGGACCGAATGGACCCTTATGGGTCTGTAACTCTGAGAGTGTAACTGACACATGGAACCAAATAGAGCGTCGCAGTCATTTTCCTCATAGACTTTTCAGAAAGTATTTATTTAAAGACGTTTACGCCGCGGACAAAGACAACTCTTGTCGTGACAAATCGTGACAATAAACACAATGTTTTGGGCCAAACAAAGAATTGGAAAGTAGAAAAAAACAACACTTTTTTTTGTTGTTTTTCTTCGTTGTAATTTTTTGTTTGGTCCAAAATATTGTGTTGTCATGATTTGTCACGACTCGAGTTGGCTTTGTACGACGCTTAAAAGGCCTTTAAATAAATACTTTTTGAAATGTGTATGAGGAAAAATGCATTGGGATTCATTTCCTGGGCCTGGCGTCGTCATGAAAGGGGGCGGGACTGCGACGCTCTATGGACCTTTGACTCACAGTCATCCATCTAATGCCTCTTTTACACGGCGATAAAACGGCAAAGTCCTGTTGCGTTCTCAATTTCTATTGACCCTTTAAACGAGAACGCACACTTTATGACAAGAAGAAGAAGAACCCCTTCACGTACAAGAAGAAGAACCCCTTCACGTACAAGAAGAAGAACCCCTTCACGTACAAGAAGAAGAACCCCTTCACGTACAAGAAGAACCCCTTCACGCACAAGAAGAACCCCTTCACATACAAGAAGAAGAACCCCTTCACGTACAAGAAGAAGAACCCCTTCACGTACAAGAAGAAGAACCCCTTCACGTACAAGAAGAAGAACCCCTTCACGCACAAGAAGAACCCCTTCACGCACAAGAAGAAGAACCCCTTCACGCACAAGAAGAAGAACCCCTTCACGCACAAGAAGAAGAACCCCTTCACGCACAAGAAGAAGAACCCCTTCACGCACAAGAAGAACCCCTTCACGTACAAGAAGAAGAACCCCTTCACGCACAAGAAGAACCCCTTCACGTACAAGAAGAAGAACCCCTTCACGCACAAGAAGAACCCCTTCACGTACAAGAAGAAGAACCCCTTCACGCAACGTACAAGAAGAAGAACCCCTTCACGCACAAGAAGAAGAACCCCTTCACGCACAAGAAGAAGAACCCCTTCACGTACAAGAAGAAGAACCCCTTCACGCACAAGAAGAAGAACCCCTTCACGCACAAGAAGAAGAACCCCTTCACGCACAAGAAGAAGAACCCCTTCACGCACAAGAAGAACCCCTTCACGTACAAGAAGAACCCCTTCACGCACAAGAAGAAGAACCCCTTCACGCACAAGAAGAAGAACCCCTTCACGCACAAGAAGAAGAACCCCTTCACGCACAAGAAGAAGAACCCCTTCACGCACAAGAAGAAGAACCCCTTCACGCACAAGAAGAAGAACCCCTTCACGCACAAGAAGAAGAACCCCTTCACGCACAAGAAGAAGAACCCCTTCACGCACAAGAAGAAGAACCCCTTCACGTACAAGAAGAAGAACCCCTTCACGCACAAGAAGAAGAACCCCTTCACGCACAAGAAGAAGAACCCCTTCACGCACAAGAAGAACCCCTTCACGTACAAGAAGAAGAACCCCTTCACGTACAAGAAGAAGAACCCCTTCACGCACAAGAAGAAGAACCCCTTCACGCACAAGAAGAAGAACCCCTTCACGTACAAGAAGAAGAACCCCTTCACGTACAAGAAGAAGAACCCCTTCACGTACAAGAAGAACCCCTTCACGTACAAGAAGAAGAACCCCTTCACGCACAAGAAGAAGAACCCCTTCACGTACAAGAAGAAGAACCCCTTCACGCACAAGAAGAAGAACCCCTTCACGTACAAGAAGAACCCCTTCACGCACAAGAAGAACCCCTTCACGTACAAGAAGAACCCCTTCACGCACAAGAAGAACCCCTTCACGTACAAGAAGAAGAACCCCTTCACGTACAAGAAGAAGAACCCCTTCACGTACAAGAAGAAGAACCCCTTCACGTACAAGAAGAAGAACCCCTTCACGTACAAGAAGAAGAACCCCTTCACGCACAAGAAGAAGAACCCCTTCACGTACAAGAAGAAGAACCCCTTCACGTACAAGAAGAAGAACCCCTTCACGTACAAGAAGAAGAACCCCTTCACGCACAAGAAGAACCCCTTCACGCACAAGAAGAACCCCTTCACGCACAAGAAGAAGAACCCCTTCGCGTACAAGAAGAAGAACCCCTTCACGCACAAGAAGAAGAACCCTTTCACGCACAAGAAGAAGAACCCCTTCACGCACAAGAAGAAGAACCCCTTCACGCACAAGAAGAACCCCTTCACGTACAAGAAGAAGAACCCCTTCACGTACAAGAAGAAGAACCCCTCGCCCCCCGAACCCACCTCACCCCTGCCCACTTCGACAGGCTGGAATGGCTTAGGGTCGACGACAGAGTACAGCATTTTGCAATGGGTCTGGTCCACAAGATTCGATACACCACCAAGATACCCATGTACCTGTCTAGATACTTCCTTAATGTTAACAAAGTCCACACCCACAACACCAGAGGGAGTGCAACGAACCATGTACAACCCAGATTCGGCACAAACAAGGGACTAAATTATTTTCGCTCCTATGCCACCAAAATGTGGAACGCCCTACCAACAGTCATTAAGACATGTGAACCCCTTGACTCCTTCAAAACCGCTCTCAAAGGGCACCTACGGATGGCTGCAATTCGAAACTGCCCCCCGTAAAATCTGAATCCCCCCCCCCCCCCCCCCCCTTTTTCCCTCACTGTATATGTTTCTTTTCCCTTTTTACCTCCATTATGATGAATTCCTGTTCTGTTCTTTGTCTATATAGAAGTGTCTATTTGTACGTCTCTAAATGTTTTGATGAATTGAACATGGTGGACCCTGTTGGAAACAAGTGTAATGCTTAATTGGGTCGTCCACTCACAGTTAACAGCCTTTGTATTGAGTTTGTGCTCGAAATGTACTGTAATTCTGCAAACTGTTAATAAATATTTCAATAAATCAATCAATTAATATATTTTATAATACATTAGGCTACATAAACGCTGCTGCCGCGGCTGCCGCCTATCACAAGGCTTTTTATTTACATCATGGTTTTACATTCACCATCGCTGATGAGCAGCGCTTTGTAGGCGAGGAGGGAGGCTTGTTCAGGAACTCCATTATATCATATATGGCTCTGCATCAATGTCATAAACATATGCGCTGTGAGCCAACGTGAGCCATGATGTCATAAGTTTTGCGGATTCACCGTTTTGCCTGTTTACACGGAGAAGGGATAAAACGGCGTTCTCAAAGATTTCCACTGTGGGAGGTGGTTTCACCTCCTGAAAACACCGTTCTCGTCTAAAAGGACTGCAGCAAATGATACTTTATTTTGCCGTTTTATATGAACACCATTCTCGTGTAAAGACCATCTTAATCGCTCATGCATGTCTTTTATTTTACATTAAGTTCTGTAGGAACAATTTAAAACAGTTCTAGTGCCGCTGATCCAGTGTTCCGCCGCTGCATAATACGCTATTCCCGCTATTTGTTTATTGCGTTTAATTCTCTGTTTTAAAATAATTAAAAAGAAATACATAGTACTAGAGTTAACATAGTGTATTTCGGAAATCAAGTCATCATCTGGGCTGCTAGGGCTTCTGGGAAATTGAGCCCAATGCAAGTGGACGGGGGGGTTTGTTTGGACTACAACTTGCTCTGCACTGTGGTTTCGTTTCGCATTGTCATGGCCGCTGGTGCGTCGGATCATAACAAGACGACGGACCATTTTTTACCGGATTTTCGTGGTTGAAAGCTGCAAATACTTCAGCGTATGCTCCAAAGGTAATAAAACAATGTCGGCAGCGTTGGATATTTGATTAAAATGCGGGGAACGGCGGGGTATGGCGTCAAAGTGTTAATGCACAACAACGTGCTGCTTTATTTTGTAATTTCTTTACATCTGGCGCTGATTATTATATCCTATTCCGGCGATGTTGAATTTATACTGCTGAGGCAACAAAGAAGAAAAACACAAAAAAATAGGAAAAGGAAAATGGAGTGAATTCAACCGGTGGGAACACCGCACGCACGCAACTAAATAACCTCTGATTGTGTTATTATTTTCACGAGTGTTCATTTTAGGCTACATTGCCCAAGCTGAGGATTGTGGTATTATTAGCATCTGATTAACACCAGCTGGTAGAGACTGCCAGTATAATGTATTTCCCCTGTAGCTACGTACATTTACTAAACTAACATAATGTATTATAATACAGACCAGGAGTACTGCAGTACTGTGACTCCATAGTACTAGAGTTAACATAGTGTACTATAATACAGACCAGGAGTACTGCAGTACTGTGACTCCATAGTACTAGAGTTAACATAATGTATTCTAATACAGTGGACCAGGAGTACTGCAGTACTGTGACTCCATAGTACTAGAGTTAACATAATGTATTCTAATACAGACCAGGAGTACTGCAGTACTGTGACTCCATAGTACTAGAGTTAACATAATGTATTATAATACAGACCAGGAGTACTGCAGTACTGTGACTCCATAGTACTAGAGTTAACATAATGTATTCTAATACAGTGGACCAGGAGTACTGCAGTACTGTGACTCCATAGTACTAGAGTTAACATAATGTATTCTAATACAGACCAGGAGTACTGCAGTACTGTGACTCCATAGTACTAGAGTTAACATAATGTATTCTAATACAGTGGACCAGGAGTACTGCAGTACTGTGACTCCATAGTACTAGAGTTAACATAGTGTATTATAATACAGACCAGGAGTACTGCAGTACTGTGACTCCATAGTACTAGAGTTAACATAATGTATTCTAATACAGACCAGGAGTACTGCAGTACTGTGACTCCATAGTACTAGAGTTAACATAATGTATTCTAATACAGTGGACCAGGAGTACTGCAGTACTGTGACTCCATAGTACTAGAGTTAACATAGTGTATTATAATACAGACCAGGAGTACTGCAGTACTGTGACTCCATAGTACTAGAGTTAACATAATGTATTCTAATACAGACCAGGAGTACTGCAGTACTGTGACTCCATAGTACTAGAGTTAACATAGTGTATTATAATACAGACCAGGAGTACTGCAGTACTGTGACTCCATAGTACTAGAGTTAACATAATGTATTATAATACAGACCAGGAGTACTGCAGTACTGTGACTCCATAGTACTAGAGTTAACATAATGTATTATAATACAGTGGACCAGGAGTACTGCAGTACTGTGACTCCATAGTACTAGAGTTAACATAGTGTATTATAATACAGACCAGGAGTACTGCAGTACTGTGACTCCATAGTACTAGAGTTAACATAATGTATTCTAATACAGACCAGGAGTACTGCAGTACTGTGACTCCATAGTACTAGAGTTAACATAGTGTATTATAATACAGACCAGGAGTACTGCAGTACTGTGACTCCATAGTACTAGAGTTAACATAGTGTATTATAATACAGTGGACCAGGAGTACTGCAGTACTGTGACTCCATAGTACTAGAGTTAACATAATGTATAATGAGAGGAAATTGTGAAAAAGGGATGTTAAATAGTTAACAGCCTAGAATGAAAATGAAGATATGAGAATTGATATAGAGATATATTAAGGTAAAGTAATACGTTTTAAATCATATGATGTCATATGATTCTCGAGACGAGAAAATGGAAATAGTTCCAAATAGGGATAAAAATAAGGAAGTGAATACAGTATGTGTATGGAGTACATATGTCTCAATGTATACTGTTTGAAAGCGTGAGTGTACACATGTGTATGAGTGAAAATGCTCAAACTTGTGAAGAACATTTTTAGGGCCTGGAGAAGATATTTAGGTGCATTATGTACAGTTTCTGTGTCGAAATGTGGGCTAGAGTAGTCAAGGTGAAAATGGTAGTCAAAATAGTTTTAGTCTATTACCTCACTCAGTTATTCTGAGTGTGGGGCTAATAGTAGCCTTGATGAAAGAGTAGCATCGATGACTGGTTTACTAGTTATCACTTCATTTTGATCAAGTGACTGTCTAATATAGACTTATTTATCCTTAACATGGCATGGTAGCTAGCCCCTGAGGGCTGTACGGTTCCCTTCAAGGGGAGTTGTCGTGAAATTTAAAATGTAGAAAGAATTTAATCTAAATTCCCCAGGCAGGCCATGCCCTGATTGATATTAAAAGTTAGTTTAAGTGTTTAAAATTAAGTGGCTCTTTAGTTCCTAGAGAAGTGAGCCTTGCTAAGCCATGCACCATACAGTATAGGAGGCTATCGCCTGTTTTCTGTAATATACGCAGCTTGATGTATAAGTATGCCCCTGGATATTCATGTTGTAAATCGCTCTGAATTAAGAGCGTCTGCTCAATAGTAAATTGGACAGTGTGACAGTTAGTGGAGTGAGATTGAGATAAAGATTACTTGAGACTGAAAGAAAGTTTTTTTAAAATGACAGATCTACTGCGTGCGCGCAAACCTAGTTATTATAAGCATGTTGTTTAAAATATAGTCTGATTAGTAGTGAGAAGGTAGGAATAGTGTTGATTAAAGAGCCCTAAGCTAGCTAAAACCAGCTGTGTTTGTTAAACTATTCTTAACCCTTGGTTATCAGTTTAGCCGGGGGGTGGGTCAAGCTGTTTTGTGAGATAATTACCCCCCTGTTGTAATGAGTTTTATTACAGGCAGGAGAGGAGAAAAGTGAACCACAGCATGTGGCAGGATTTAAGAAAGAAAAGACAGGAAAGCCCATTCGGCTTGAGATAGATAGACATTGACCAAGCCATTAGTAAATTGTAAATTAGGTATTTGGTTTTTAATAAGGGAACATCTGTAAGTATGTGTTCCCTAATGAGAATGTAAAGGGTTACTTCCCAAGATAGTTACGTTTTGTAACTGTCATTTGTAAAGGTCTACAGATTATCAGCTCCAAGCAACCATTTGTTGAGTTTGCACCCCTGTGGTTTATTGAAGGAGATTGACTTGGCTAAGCCCACGGCCAACACCTAGAAGGCAAAAGTTAGTTTTGTGGTATCTGAGCCAGAGACCTGATCATGTACTGTACTGTATGTCTTAAAGTGCATGACAAGTGCACAAAAAAGATATCTGCCTGATACAAGTGATTGCATTTATCGAGGATAACATGTTAGCCTTTAAGAACCTTCTTTAGGCCTAACACAGGCTAACAAGCAGTCACTGTTTGGCAAATAGGAATAGTGTGACGATGTTCGATTTGGTGACATCTTTTGCGAGGATCTGAGAACCCGGTTTGTGTTTGGGTTGTAATCTACAGTATGTCTTAAAGTGTAATATACAGATTTGTAATTTTAGGCCTATGACTTAAAGTATATACAGATTTGTAATTTTGAAAGTCCAAATAAGGCATAAAATAAAATGAGTATGCCCACATGCTGATAGCTTGTGACGGTGATTGATTTGATGACATTATTTGAAGGACAGGAACCCAAAAGTTAAATATGGAATAGAATATAGCAGCTATAATTGCAAACTTTAGTGTACAGTGGATTGCAATATTATGCAAAAATAAATGTACGGGCCAATGTACGGCTGTCGACAACACCTCATCCTGTTCCGTTGGAAAGAGGGTACCACATGGACGGGTCCAAACTACTGGTTTTGTTTTTTCCAGTATGAGGGGGCAACTCTGTGTCAGGGTTGAGAAGAGAACGAACTGAACATTGGACATTGGTCACTAGCATTGGACATTGATGCACTGACATTTCAAACAGTGATGGGGGATCACTGGACAATGATACGATCGGAATCTGAAGGAAACAAAGATTCTTGAATCGGAATCCCGACATGAAGGAGTACGCGTTGGTGACAACTGAATGCGAAAAAAGCTGTGCTATTTTTGTGGCTCTGCAGTTATGGTGGAGGGGTGAGGTGAAGCTGACAGGTGTACATTGGGATCGAATGATAGTGAGTAGCTACAGAGTTGCATTTGTTCCACTTATGGCTGCTATAAAACAAAAATAGGTTGTATTTACTAAAATATAGTAGTGATAAATACTGTGATCTCACTGACAACTGGCAAACTCTTAAAAACAGAGTTTGACTTTTTGTGTCCCATGCAGGACGTAAAATTATCTTATCAGTAAACAAAGGGATTTCCAGCTGTTTCAGGGCACTTATCTAAGTTCCTGTGACATGGTCAATAAAACCCCCTTCTGGGAATAGACGTTTAAGTGCTGCCAAGAGGCTTCATTCGGCTAAAATTCAGACCAAGGTATAGTGAAAGTACAAGTTAATTTAGTTAATTAGTGGTGCCGGAGTTATGAGTGGTTTTAGCAAAAAGGTCTATTGATTACATGGCTGTTATTGATGTATTGGCTGTATGAGTTCAATTTAAGACATACTGTACTGATGTAACCTGTTTACATGATCAGATTGTGATCAAGCTTTAGGAGTAGCCTATTGTCAAGGAATTTGGGTTGACCTGGTTGAACTTTCCAAGAAGCCCAGGGCAGCTGTGTTTCTTATCTCTATGATGGTAGGCCAGCTGTGTTTTGATTAGCCTGGGGAGGGTGATGCTATTTGCTGGCCTAGTGCTATTTTGAATGTTTATGACTTTGCAACATGGGCAAGGCACAACAAAAAAAAACCCTTGTCCTTCTGTACACAGAAGTTTAGTGCAGAGCAAAGAGGAGATCTCATTAGCCGTATGGCTGAATGTAAAGGCATACTATGATCAGCTGCTCAGGGCAGATACTACAATACTAAATAAATTAGTGGAGTTCAATAGTATAGTACTAGATAAGTGAGATAGATCATTGAATCACTTCAGCATGTGTGTGCAGTAATTACGCTCACTCAAATAAGGACAGTTAAGATAGAATAATTCTTAAAGAATGTCCTGAAGGTCATGATCAAGGTAAAATCTTAGAGGTTGAAATGGTGTAAAATCAGTCAATCTCTACATTATATTGGTTAGAGAATTAATTAGGATGCAAGTTCAGTATATTGCAGGCATAGTTTTGTTAAATAACAATTGATTTGAGTAGTATTTGTAATGATGCATGACAGTTTGGTTGACGCTATATTGTGCTATACTCTTGTCTTCAAGACCGGTGAATTTAAATTGATAAATTGAATGTGTGTCACAGATGAGATGAGATGAGATTCAATGTATTGTCAGAGTACAGTACAGGTAAAGTACAGCGGAAAGTATTTTCGCATCTCACCAATAGTGCGAACATATCAGTAGAAGGATACATTAATAAGTAGGATACAGTAGTAAGAGCAGGTATGAGCTGAGTAAGGATTTGAGCAGGAAGAGAAGAACCCATTGACAAAATAGGTCATATTGTGATCTATTCTTTGGACGCCCCAAGGTGGAGTATCATATTGATAAGTCATCACACATTGTTCAATTATCTACAAATACAGAAATAGGAGTGCTATATGGTGTATTTAAATCAGGACAAAGAAGGGTTTGTTTCGAGGGACGCCTTGAAACAAACAAAAGTATGTAAGAGTGTACTAAAATTGTTATGTTTCCTGTATGAATATTCTGATCCAAGTTTTCTTAGGTTCATGGTGGAGCGATCCAGATTTGCATGGTGTTACTAACGAAATTGACTAATCCCTGACGGAAATTGAAATTGTGCATGTGTGCATGTGCGCCGAATATCTTGCTGTGTTTGCAGAAGTCATTGGATTTGGAAGTCAAAATCTGTGAGTATTACGTGGGTAAGTTATGCAACACCTTGATGTTTCCTGGCGGAATAATTGAGCATAGGAGGATGTTCTAAATCATGTTCTGTTGCAGTTATGCGATTAGTTCTGAACAACGGTATTGTTTGATGATGCCATACTAAAGAGACATATAAAAATGTGTTCAGAGATAAGATATCTACGCAATAGATAGTTGCACAAACACACATATGCTTACTGAGAGTTAGAGTTGTACGTTAGAGCTGAGCATAGCTGCCTGGTTGAGTCAGAAAGAGCATTGAGAAGTGGTGGACTAGCAGTAAATGAAATTCGATAATACATGTTTATTGCTGCTGTAACTACGTAGTATTGAGTCCACCATCAACATTGAAATTAGTAGTAATGTGACTGTATCTGAGCTGGAGATGACATAGCGAAGGAAATGTGATCCAGGTGGAGTAGGGCTTTTCAATGGTGTTGTAGTTTTTTCTTTCAGCTCCATAATAATGAGAAGAGTCGTGTTGGAATAACATGACGAATGATGAAGTGGATCTGATGACATGGCTAAGTATCGTTTGGGGATGATATGGAATATGTATTGATGAGGAGTTGTCAACTAAGTCAACTAACTAAGGTCCACTTAGATGCGGAGTCGGGTTGAATGAATGATAGTATGTATAGACTGGTTTATGAATGAATAGTTAATTTTGGTACTTACATTTCCGTGTTTAAGAGACAGTTGTGTTACATGATCAAGCCAAAGCTTATTATGCCTATCCATGTTGAGATAACACAAGGTAATAATGTGCCAGCTGATTGTTGTGGACAGAAGATAAGTACGGTTGATTAATGCAGGTTAGGTTCAAGACTGTGACTGCTCCTGCAGGCTGAGGGCTCAAATGCAGGCATGCCCACGGAGCAGGACCCGTGATTTATATAAGGTCAGGGGCCATCTCGAATGAATGCCCGGCTCCGGTTAGGTGTGGTTAATGACATATTACTCGCATTGGTTTTCTTTCTTTTTCAGAAATGAGTGGTTAGTCTGCTGTCCGCGACGTGTCCACGCTGATGTCCCTATGGGGGATCAAGTGCTGTTAGCACTCTGGACTCTGAATCCTGCGATCATGTGCTCGGGAGCCGTTTCTGAATGATGTTGCATCACCTGTGCGGTGACAATTTCTGGTCTTTTGGAAGACTGTGACGTGTGCAGTTCTGTCAAATGGCCGATCTGCAAGCTCACGACATGTCTGGAGCTTGTGGAAGTAATGCACGTTGGTGCTTTGAGCTCTGTGAAAGAGCTACTTCCGGTTTGGATTGCTCTGTGCGGTGTTGACCACATGGCACCTGCAGTACACTATCGAGTGTGTAGTGGACAGTTCTGAACGGACATTTTCTGGTGCTGAGATGTTTTTTGGTCTGAGGGCTAGAACGTTTTGCTGTATGTTTAATTTGGCTTTGCCTTGTTTTGTTTGTTTTGTTTGAAACTATTGTACCACTGTGTATCGTAGGCCTTGTGTGCGGTCGCTCTATGATGAGGGCCATGTAGGAATTTTCCCTGTTTGTCTAACCCATTGGGTTCCAGGTTTTTTGCCTACATCTGCGATGTACTGATAAGTGGTGTTTAGGGGTTTTTAAATGTTTAAAAGTGGGGTAATGTCATAGAAATTTAGACTGCAAACATATAATAATACCCCTTTATTGCACTCTGATGTTATCTTATCTGTGACACCCCTGTGGTGCTGGTTGGTTACTTTGTTACTGTCCCAAAATTCCTTTGGGCTATGTTGGGGGATGTCTCTTGTGGGAGTGGAGACTATAAAGGCTGTGGCCTTATGTTTACTCAGAGAGTCAGACTGGGGTCTTCCGATGCATTGAATTGGTCATGTAAGTTCCTGACTCCTTACTCGAGTAAAATCCTAATACTTCCAAACTATGAATCCTTGTGTTGCCTCATTATTATGTCTTCCTGAGCATGTGTCCCACAGATTGCCATAACACCTTGCACGGCGCGGCATGGCGTAATGACATCACACTATCTTCCCCTCTCTGATTAGATCTGGTTTCATCATGACTCATTCACATCACCTGCTAAGCTCTCTCTCTCTCTCTCTCTCTCTCTCTCTCTCTCTCTGCTCACCTCCCACAGTGTATTTCAATCTCTCTCTCTCTCTCTCTCTCTCTCTCTCTCTCTCTCTCTCTCTCTCTCTCTCTCTCTCTCTCTCTCTCTCTCTCTCTGCTCACCTCCCACAGTGTATTTCAATCTCTCTCTCTCTCTCTCTTTCTCTCTCTCTCTCTCTCTCTCTCTCTCTCTCTCTCTCTCTCTGCTCACCTCCCACAGTGTATTTCAACCTCTCTCTCTCTCTCTCTCTCTCTCTCTCTCTCTCTCTCTCTCTCTCTGCTCACCTCCCACAGTGTATTTCAACCTCTCTCTCTCTCTCTCTCTCTCTCTCTCTCTCTCTCTCTCTCTCTCTCTCTCTCTCACACACACACATTCACACACCTTTACATAGATTGTGCATTACATTCACCCATTCACACACCCATTCACACACCTTTTACATAGATTGTGCATTACATTCACCCATTCACACACACATTCACACACCTTTTACATAGATTGTGCATTACATTCACCCATTCGCACACCGATGGCGGCAGAAACCATGCAAGGCACATCAGGAGCAATTAGGGGTCCAGTGTCTTGCTCAAGGACACTTGGACACTAGAGGGAGCCCGGGTTCGAACTCTACCCCTGAGCCACCGCCGCTCAGGTTAATGTTAGCAGACAATGTACAGTACAGGCCGGTTAACACTTACTCCTTGCTTCCTATGAGGTTCTAGGATTAGGTTAGGGTTCGGGGTTATGGGTGTCGGACTAATGCCTGTCGGACTTAGCCTGGCTCCAGCCCTGAATCACTACCATTAAAAACAATATCTCCTGGCGATTCAGGTCTGGTGACTCTGCCTACGGTGGCGTCAGTCTCGATCGAAAATCTGATCACAGCAGCTGATTGGCCATCAGCCCCGTCACTCAACAGCGTCAAACTACAAACATGGCTGCCCCCACAGCGGTGACTCGCGACCGTATCAATCTGGCTATTAAATCGACAGGTTTTACCGCTTGTGTTTACTAGTAGCGCTCGTTGACGGTGTTTGTTTGGTTAGCAACCGAGGTTAGCCTCATGATTGACAACAACAACGCCATCTTTCCTATACTATTCATATTGGTTGGTATGAACCAATCGCAGAAGACTGCCGCTTTGACAACGCCCATTCCAGAAACTGCTGCCGTGAGGAGGGCTTTAATTCAGTCTGAATAATGAAGTGAAATGAAATGGAAATTCAGTGTCGGACTCTCAGTACGTCGGAACCAAACACACTCTCTCTCTTTCTCAGCTAAAGGGACCTTGACCTTTAAAACATTGGAAGATGCCGGGTTGAGAGTGATTAATTTCAGTGTAATTTCATCCGCTAGGCTAGAGGGTAACCCAATGACTTATTCAAATGATAGGTTTTCTCTCCCTCCCCGCCGACAAGTGGAGCAGAATTATAAATCTAACTCATTTAGGACTGAGATCTGATTCTACAAAATATCTGTGACAGTTTTCTGAAAACGTTCTCTATGTCAGCCGTGCTCAAACTATTTCATGTCAAGAGCCCTACAAATATATGGTTGATGATTGATCTATGATTGATCTGTGTTTTCTGCTGCAAGCTATACTTAATTGTCTGCTTTTGCTTTTAACTGTGTTTTGTGTCAACTGTTTTTAACAGTACGGCGATCTTGAGTGCCCTGCCATATAAATAAAATGTATTATTATTATTGTTATGGAATTGGCCGTGGAGCCCCATCTCAAAATATGTTGTTTCAGGGGACCTCCCAGGAGCAAAGATTTGAATTAAAAATGTTCGCTGTGAAAGAATACATGTTCAAACATGTGCACTTGTGTTCACGACTTTTCAAAACGGGTAAAGTATCCAATCCAGTCCACTTTATTTATAAAGCACATTTTTATACAACAAGGTTGAAACGAAGTGCTGTACACAAAGAAATACTAAAATATCAAAGGAAAAAAAAGAAAAACAACAATACATAAACAGGGCAACATAAGGACCGTGGAAGCAGCAACTCTTAATCAGTATATGTTCAAATGCCAAGGAGTACAAGTGAGTTTTCAGACGTGATTTAAACACAGACAAGGATTGAGAAGCTCCGACATGAGGTGGAAGTTCATTCCACAGTGTGGGGGCGCTATAGCGGAAAATGACCTACCCCCCCCGGGCGGGATTTCAGCTTTGATTTAGGGATCTTGAGAAGTTGAAAAGTATAACATATACTGCTTAAAACACCAAAAGGGGTTCCCGTTCTGAATGGGCTAAGCACCACATCTTTCCAAACGGGGGTTCTGTACCTGGCCTAATTCATTAGGTATCAGTTTAGCCCATTCTTTACGGGAACCCCTTTTAGTGTTTTAAGCATTACGTTGTGCTTTAGCTGTTGAAAAATAGCAGATCTACAAGCTCGTAGCGCGGCACTCGGTGCCGCGCTACGAGCTTGTGGGTCTGCTATTTTTGAAAAATCGTGAAAATGTGGCCCAAATGTTTGAATATATTCTTTCACAGCGAACGTTTTTAACTCAAATCTTTGCTTCCGAGGGGTTCCTGAAACAACATATTTTCAAATGGGGAGGGGGAGGGGGGGGGGTCGGCGACCAATGACATATATTTGTGGGAGTCCTTGACATGAAATAGTTTGAGAACCACTGACATAGAAACATATAGGTTTTTCAGAAAACTGTCATGATTGAGAAGACATTTGTAGAATCGTCCTCATGGTCAAAATGTGTTAGAGGACCTGGTCACCTTCACATGAGAAACACCAATCTCTCTAGACACATTGAGAGCTCCAATTTGTTCTCCTCTTCTTCTGTTTGCCCACACGGAGAAGAAACACAGACATGATGTTATAGACCATTAGTTCTCAAAGTGGGGTCCGCGGACCCCCAGGGGTCCTTATTTGTATGTGTTTTTTTTTGTGGCTTTCGCCTTTATTTTATATTTCTTATGGAGGGACAGACAGTAGGCTGACAGGAAATGGGGAGAGAGATGGGGGGGGGGGGGAAGACATGCAGTAAAGGCCGTCGGGATCGGGAGTCGAACCCGCGGCACACTGCCAGACTGGATTACCAGCCAAGGTGCCTGGACCGCTGAGCCACGGCCCAGGCCAGCCCCCAGGGGTCCTTGAGGGAGTTCCAGGGGGTCACCAGCTAAATGATAGATTGGAACCAAATGGACCCTTATGGGTCTGTAACTCAGATAGTGTACAAATGTACTGTATACATTTGTACAGAGTTAAATTAACAGTGATTTTACAATATAAATTGGGGTCCCAGAGATGCCATTAAATGGGGGTCCGAGGCCTAATGCATGTCGCACTGGGGGTCCTTGAAATTAAAATGGTTGAGAATCTCTGCTAGAGCCGTACAGATCTAGTCTTATGTAGGTCTTTGGCATATGTTTTCAAATGGGTGTTCCGCGGGCTAATAAATGTCGATTTATTGCTCCACCTCCTCCCGTCGACACACATGGCTCCACCCCCTCCCGTCGACACACATGGCTCCACCCCTCCTTTCGACACACATGGCTCCACCCCCTCCCGTTGACACACATGGCTCCACCCCCTCCTTCGACACACATGGCTCCACCCCTCCGTCGACACACATGGCTCCACCCCATCCCGTCGACACACATGGCTCCACCCCTCCCCGTCGACACACATGGCTCCTCCCCCTCCCGTCGACACACATGGCTCCACCCCATCCCGTCGACACACATGGCTCCACCCCTCCCTTCGACACACATGGCTCCACCCCCTCCCGTCGACACACATGGCTCCTCCCCCTCCCGTCGACACACATGGCTCCTCCCCCTCCCGTCGACACACATGGCTCCTCCCCTCCCGTCGACACACATGGCTCCACCCTCTTGTCGACACACATGGCTCCACCCCCTCCTGTCGACACACATGGCTCCACCCCCTCTTGTCGACACACATGGCTCCACCCCCTCCCGTCGACACACATGGCTCCACCCCCTCCCGTCGACACACATGGCTCCACCCCCTCCGTCGACACACATGGCTCCACCCCCTCCCGTCGACACACATGGATCCACCCCCTCCTGTCGACACACATGGCTCCACCCCTCCCGTCGACACATGGCTCCACCCCCTCCCGTCGACACACATGGCTCCACCCCCTCCGTCGACACACATGGCTCCACCCCCTCCCGTCGACACACATGGCTCCACCCCCTCCCTTCGACACACATGGCTCCACCCCCTCCCGTTGACACACATGGCTCCACCCCCTCCGTTCGACACACATGGCTCCACCCCCTCCCTTCGACACACATGGCTCCACCCCTCCCGTCGACACACATGGCTCCACCCCATCCGTCGACACACATGGCTCCACCCCTCCCGTCGACACACATGGCTCCACCCCCTCCTGTCGACACACATGGCTCCACCCCTCCGTCGACACACATGGCTCCACCCCATCCCGTCGACACACATGGCTCCACCCCCTCCCTTCGACACACATGGCTCCACCCCCCTCCCGTCGACACACATGGCTCCTCCCCCTCCCGTCGACACACATGGCTCCACCCCCTCCCGTCGACACACATGGCTCCACCCCTCCCGTCGACACACATGGCTCCACCCCC
>NC_136799.1:1583648-1616148 GCF_951216825.1 Electrona antarctica | reverse complement strand
TTCGCTTTGTCTTTGAGTATAGATGAGAGCGACTGATTAAACACGAAGGGTTCGTATGATCGACGGTTTTAAGAGCGGCTTTTAAATCGTTTTTGTCTGTTTGGCTTAAAAAACAAAGTAGAGTACCCCGGCAGGCGGCAGGACACTCAGATCCATTATGATAGAGAGAGCACTTTGCTTTGTTCTCTATCTAATAAGCCATGAGACGACGCGGCCTCTCCCTTTCACTCACACTCGCACGCTCGCTCGCACGCACGCACGCACGCACGCACGCACGCACGCACGCACGCACGCACGCACGCACGCACGCACGCACGCACGCACGCACGCACGCACGCACGCACGCACGCACGCACGCACGCACGCACGCACGCACGCACGCACACGAACACGAACACGAACACACACAATCACACACACTCTGGAGTGACAGAACAGTGTCCCCTATTATACAAAACAATAGAGTGGGCTCCATTATCCATGCTTGACCCTCTCTCTGCCCATTATGATGATTCCCTGCAGGGTCAGGCATCGTGTTTGTGACGACTGGAGTGCACTGCCGCTCCGCTAGGCTGTCACGGCCGTCGTGAGACTCGTGACTGTGCTGCCGAAACGGGCGAGTCGATGAGGGCTTCCTCATGCCTTACATTACGTAAGGCTTTGTGGAATAACTGCATATAGTCAATATAACATCATATTCTTTCTGAACTGATTTAAACCATTCTGGGCGGGAACCCCTTTTGGTGTTTTAAGCATTATGTTATACTTTAGCTGTTGAAAAATAGCAGATCTACAAGCTCGTAGGTCTGCTATTTTTTTAAAATCGTGGCGCAAATCTTTGAATATTATATTATTTCAGAGCGAACGTTTTTAACTCAAATCTTTGCTTCTGGGAGGGGGGGGGGGGGGGGTCCCTGGAACAACATATTTTCAGATGGGGGTCGGTGGCCAAATACATATAATTTTTGGGATCCTTGACATATTGAGCACCACTGATATAGAAACATATTGTAGGAATTTCAGAAAACTGTCAGGATTTAGAAGACTTTTTTTTAGATTTCGACGTCAGGCCTAAATGGATTAACCTAACCCACGCACACACGCACACACGCACACACACACACACACACACACACACGCACACACACACACACACACATGGCCTGCACCGTGTCGGCTGTTGTTTTCACATCGCTGCTGTCGAGCACAAACATGTATCTCCATGATTCTATACTCTTTACTTCTCTTTCGCTTCATAGATTAGGAACAGTTGTGGGACATACGAGGTTTGTGATATTTCCAGAATAAAATAATAATAATGTTATGTTGCTGTTGTTGTCGTGGAGTGGACTCATTTCACAGCCAAACACAGATGTTGGCTGTTATGCTGGCTCTCAACATTCTCTGCGTCTCTGGGGGGGGGTTCAGAAAAAATCTCTCTCATCCAGCCAGAAGAACCGTGCCGTTCAGGACTATACTCTCTCACCACAGGACCGCAGGATTTTCTTTTTTTCCCGAGTGTTAAGAGCACTCTGGCGATGTGTGTGCGGGGGGGGGGGGGGGGGGAGGGAGAAGAGGGAGGCGGGGGGTTCGAGAAAGCGAGAAAACGATGCTCCTCTCCCTCTGTGACTGGCGTACATTAAAAGGTACCAGATTGCTTGTACCTGCGCGTGAAGGAGAACCCAGAAGAAAGGATTCCATTCCACACGGACCTCTAGTTTATTATAAATGACACTGTCAACGAAGTGCAACTTCAATACGCTGGCATCGCGGCGGCTCTGTTGCTCTGCATCACCACAGAGATGGCAGTGGGCTGTGGAAGGCTCTGTTGCTCTGCATCACCACAGAGCTGGCAGTGGGCTGTGGAAGGCTCTGTTGCTCTGCATCACCACAGAGCTGGCAGTGGGCTGTAGATCTGTATGAGCTTGTAGATCTGCTATTTTTCAATAGCTAAATTATAACATAATGTTTAAAACACCAAAAGGGGTTCCCGCCCCAAAATGGGTTAACTGTCCTTTTGCGCAGATCACGCAAACCTCAGCAAAAATAAAAGGACAATATCGATGGCCTCCAACTGTACCTTTGTACGTTTATTCAAGTACATTTAGAATTCCGGACTTTTACTTGTAACAGAGAGAATTTATTACACTGCAGTAATTTGATACTTTTACTTATAGGCCTGACGTCGAAATACAAAAAAATTGTCTTCTAATTCCTGACAGGTTTCTGAAAAACTGTATATTTCAGTGGTTTCAGTGGTGCTCAATATTTCATGTCAAGGACCCCAAAAAGTACATGTAATTGGCCTCCGACCTCCATCTGAAAATGTGTTGTTCCAGGGAACCCACCCCAGAAGCAAGGATTTGAGTTAAAAACGTTCCCTCTGAAAGAATATATATTCAAAGATTTTCACGATTTAAAAAAAAAATAGCAGATCTACAAGCATCTACAAGCATCTACAAGCACTCGGTGCCGCGCTATGAGCTTGTAGATCTGCTATTTTTCAATATAGCTAAAGCATAACATAATGCTTTGTCATGGTCTGTCACTCCACAGACCATGTCTCCTTCCTGGCCACTCCCTCATTCCATTCCTTCACACCTGTCTCCAACTCTCTCGTCAGCCCTGCAGTGCTTCCCATTACACACCTGTGAACCCTTTGCCATTAACCTGCTTCCTATAAATACTGGACTCATTGCACCATAGAGTATATAAAAGGATAGAGACTGAACTGGCGCGAAGCTCCGCCCCCCCCCAGCTATTCATGTCAGTGGAAGTTGCTCAGTGGCGTTTTGAAGCACCCGGAAGACTGCCGGAAGTACCGTCTCAGAACGTCTACTTCTACAAATTTTGGTGGTCAAATGCGGAAGTGCAACCGAGCGCTCAATGTTAAAGCCCAGCTGCACGGGGTTTCCCGGTCATGAATCCACGGCTCCGCCTGTAGTCCCTCCTCCTACCACTAGGGCCCAGAGCTTCAACGTTGAATAGCCTCACTGGCCCCTTGTACTGGACTCATTGCACACACAAACTGTCAGTACATAAATCATTGTCCGGTGCTCATCTTGGTGTTCCTGTGTTCATCTGTACCTGGAAATCCTCGTTCTCCTTGATGTATATGGGAAACCACAATTGACATTAATATAGCTTAAACAACTGTTTAGTATAGTGCAAACATGTCAGGACACAGAGGCTAGGAATTTCAGAATAGGGCTTGACCAAAACAAATGGTCGGGGGTTTGCTGATAGCGGGCCAGAACAATTGTGCCTCCTAGCTCTGTCCTTCCTGGTGACCATCACCTTATTTAGGCATGTTTGACCATTTGGTACAGGGGGGTGGGGTAACCTGAGACCACCTTTGCATTTCCCTTTGATGTCTCTGTCTTTCAGTTGTATAAAAGTCTACTGTAAATGCTTGTAACAGTGTGTTAGTCTGGAAGCCGAGAGGCTGGTGGAGGATCCATGGGGCCTGTCCCCATGGCTGATGCTATATTCTGAACTCTGCAAATAAATGGAACTCCGGAAGAACTTTCATCTGCCTGTCTCTGCTGTTGACTTCATGCTCCTTCCTGAGTGTTTTTTAGTCTAAGTCTTTACGTCTGTTTATGGGCTATAGAGAGAGAAAAGCAGTCTCTCCTTTGTAGAACATATTCATCAACCTTCTGTAAGGTTTTGCATTTTGCTGGACTTCCTGTGCCTTGTGCTTTGTTTAGTTTTGCCTTTTTTGATTTGTACTTTTGAAAAGTTTGGCCTTTTGGGATTCCCTGAGTTAATGCTTGCTTTTCTACTTTGATTGTAAGCTAAGCTGCCTTCTACTTTAATAAACCAGTTTTTGAAACTACTACTTGCTTGTGGCTCTGCATGTTGGGTTCAGTCACTCTGCTACCGTGACAATGCTTTAAAACACTCTGCATGTTGGGTTCAGTCACTCTGCTACCGTGACAATGCTTTAAAACACTCTGCATGTTGGGTTCAGTCACTCTGCTACCGTGACAATGCTTTAAAACACTCTGCATGTTGGGTTCAGTCACTCTGCTACCGTGACAATGCTTTAAAACACCAAAAGGGTTCAGTCACTCTGCTACCGTGACAATGCTTTACAACACCAAAAGGGTTCAGTCACTCTGCTACCGTGACAATGCTTTAAAACACCAAAAGGGTTCAGTCACTCTGCTACCGTGACAATGCTTTAAAACACCAAAAGGGTTCAGTCACTCTGCTACCGTGACAATGCTTTAAAACACCAAAAGGGTTCAGTCACTCTGCTACCGTGACAATGCTTTAAAACACCAAAAGGTTCAGTCACTCTGCTACCGTGACAATGCTTTACAACACCAAAAGGGTTCAGTCACTCTGCTACCGTGACAATGCTTTAAAACACCAAAAGGGTTCAGTCACTCTGCTACCGTGACAATGCTTTACAACACCAAAAGGGTTCAGTCACTCTGCTACCGTGACAATGCTTTACAACACCAAAAGGGTTCAGTCACTCTGCTACCGTGACAATGCTTTACAACACCAAAAGGGTTCAGTCACTCTGCTACCGTGACAATGCTTTAAAACACCAAAAGGGTTCAGTCACTCTGCTACCGTGACAATGCTTTACAACACCAAAAGGGTTCAGTCACTCTGCTACCGTGACAATGCTTTAAAACACCAAAAGGGTTCAGTCACTCTGCTACCGTGACGATGCTTTAAAACACCAAAAGGGTTCAGTCACTCTGCTACCGTGACAATGCTTTAAAACACCAAAAGGTTCAGTCACTCTGCTACCGTGACAATGCTTTAAAACACCAAAAGGGTTCAGTCACTCTGCTACCGTGACAATGCTTTACAACACCAAAAGGGGTTCCCGTACAGAACGGGTTAAATAGACCAGGGGTTCTCAACGTTTTTGTGCCGGGGACCCCCGAAAATGCTTTGGCAACGTCTCGGGACCCCCGCCCCGCCCCCTCCCGACCCCCAATATAAATTGACTGCTACAATAACCTTAAACCATTTTGGGCGGGAACCCCTTTTGGTGTTTTAAGCATTGTTATAATTTAGCTAATGAAAAACAGCAGATCTACAAGCTCATAGCGCGCCACCGAGTGGCGCGCTATGAGCTTGTAGGTCTGCTATTTTTGAAAAATCGTGAAAATAAAATTTAAAAAAAAATCTTTTTTTTTCGAAAATAATTTGGGGACCCCCTAAAATAATTTGGCGACCCCCCGAGGGGTCGCGACCCACGGGTTGAGAACCCCTGAAATAGACGACGTGAGTAGTTTTTATTTCCCCAGCGCTGTAGCGAAAGTGAAATGTGTGAAAGTTCTTTACAACAGCAGGACAAAATGCTCTGCTATGTGAACAACAACAGAACAGAGTTTAGGTTCAGCCACCCCATTACGTCCACTCGCTCTGCTCTTAGATACACTGAGGAACAGATACGGTCATGAAGTGCATCGTGTTCTCTCACATCAGCTTCTGTATGGTCTTTTAGATACACTGAGGAACAGATACGGTCGTGAAGTGCATCGTGTTCTCTCACATCAGCTTCTAACTATTCCACACTCTCCGAATGATATGGCTTCAGTCATGAAGTGCATCGTGTTCTCTCACAGCAGCTTCTGTATGGTCTTTTAGATACCGTGAGGAACAGATACGGTCATGAAGTGCATCGTGTTCTCTCACATCAGCTTCTGTATAGTCTTTTAGATACCGTGAGGAACAGATACGGTCATGAAGTGCATCGTGTCAGTCACTCTGCTACCGTGACAATGCTTTACAACACCAAAAGGGTTCAGTCACTCTGCTACCGTGACAATGCTTTAAAACACCAAAAGGGTTCAGTCACTCTGCTACCGTGACAATGCTTTACAACACCAAAAGGGTTCAGTCACTCTGCTACCGTGACAATGCTTTAAAACACCAAAAGGGTTCAGTCACTCTGCTACCGTGACGATGCTTTAAAACACCAAAAGGGTTCAGTCACTCTGCTACCGTGACAATGCTTTAAAACACCAAAAGGTTCAGTCACTCTGCTACCGTGACAATGCTTTAAAACACCAAAAGGGTTCAGTCACTCTGCTACCGTGACAATGCTTTACAACACCAAAAGGGGTTCCCGTACAGAACGGGTTAAATAGACCAGGGGTTCTCAACGTTTTTGTGCCGGGGACCCCCGAAAATGCTTTGGCAACGTCTCGGGACCCCCGCCCCGCCCCCTCCCGACCCCCAATATAAATTGACTGCTACAATAACCTTAAACCATTTTGGGCGGGAACCCCTTTTGGTGTTTTAAGCATTGTTATAATTTAGCTAATGAAAAACAGCAGATCTACAAGCTCATAGCGCGCCACCGAGTGGCGCGCTATGAGCTTGTAGGTCTGCTATTTTTGAAAAATCGTGAAAATAAAATTTAAAAAAAAATCTTTTTTTTTCGAAAATAATTTGGGGACCCCCTAAAATAATTTGGCGACCCCCCGAGGGGTCGCGACCCACGGGTTGAGAACCCCTGAAATAGACGACGTGAGTAGTTTTTATTTCCCCAGCGCTGTAGCGAAAGTGAAATGTGTGAAAGTTCTTTACAACAGCAGGACAAAATGCTCTGCTATGTGAACAACAACAGAACAGAGTTTAGGTTCAGCCACCCCATTACGTCCACTCGCTCTGCTCTTAGATACACTGAGGAACAGATACGGTCATGAAGTGCATCGTGTTCTCTCACATCAGCTTCTGTATGGTCTTTTAGATACACTGAGGAACAGATACGGTCGTGAAGTGCATCGTGTTCTCTCACATCAGCTTCTAACTATTCCACACTCTCCGAATGATATGGCTTCAGTCATGAAGTGCATCGTGTTCTCTCACAGCAGCTTCTGTATGGTCTTTTAGATACCGTGAGGAACAGATACGGTCATGAAGTGCATCGTGTTCTCTCACATCAGCTTCTGTATAGTCTTTTAGATACCGTGAGGAACAGATACGGTCATGAAGTGCATCGTGTCAGTCACTCTGCTACCGTGACAATGCTTTACAACACCAAAAGGGTTCAGTCACTCTGCTACCGTGACAATGCTTTAAAACACCAAAAGGGTTCAGTCACTCTGCTACCGTGACAATGCTTTACAACACCAAAAGGGTTCAGTCACTCTGCTACCGTGACAATGCTTTAAAACACCAAAAGGGTTCAGTCACTCTGCTACCGTGACGATGCTTTAAAACACCAAAAGGGTTCAGTCACTCTGCTACCGTGACAATGCTTTAAAACACCAAAAGGTTCAGTCACTCTGCTACCGTGACAATGCTTTAAAACACCAAAAGGGTTCAGTCACTCTGCTACCGTGACAATGCTTTACAACACCAAAAGGGGTTCCCGTACAGAACGGGTTAAATAGACCAGGGGTTCTCAACGTTTTTGTGCCGGGGACCCCCGAAAATGCTTTGGCAACGTCTCGGGACCCCCGCCCCGCCCCCTCCCGACCCCCAATATAAATTGACTGCTACAATAACCTTAAACCATTTTGGGCGGGAACCCCTTTTGGTGTTTTAAGCATTGTTATAATTTAGCTAATGAAAAACAGCAGATCTACAAGCTCATAGCGCGCCACCGAGTGGCGCGCTATGAGCTTGTAGGTCTGCTATTTTTGAAAAATCGTGAAAATAAAATTTAAAAAAAAATCTTTTTTTTTCGAAAATAATTTGGGGACCCCCTAAAATAATTTGGCGACCCCCCGAGGGGTCGCGACCCACGGGTTGAGAACCCCTGAAATAGACGACGTGAGTAGTTTTTATTTCCCCAGCGCTGTAGCGAAAGTGAAATGTGTGAAAGTTCTTTACAACAGCAGGACAAAATGCTCTGCTATGTGAACAACAACAGAACAGAGTTTAGGTTCAGCCACCCCATTACGTCCACTCGCTCTGCTCTTAGATACACTGAGGAACAGATACGGTCATGAAGTGCATCGTGTTCTCTCACATCAGCTTCTGTATGGTCTTTTAGATACACTGAGGAACAGATACGGTCGTGAAGTGCATCGTGTTCTCTCACATCAGCTTCTAACTATTCCACACTCTCCGAATGATATGGCTTCAGTCATGAAGTGCATCGTGTTCTCTCACAGCAGCTTCTGTATGGTCTTTTAGATACCGTGAGGAACAGATACGGTCATGAAGTGCATCGTGTTCTCTCACATCAGCTTCTGTATAGTCTTTTAGATACCGTGAGGAACAGATACGGTCATGAAGTGCATCGTGTTCTCTCACATCAGCTTCTGTATGGTCTTTTAGATACCGTGAGGAACAGATACGGTCATGAAGTGCATCGTGTTCTCTCACATCAGCTTCTAACTATTCCACACTCTCCGAATGATATGGCTTCAGTCATGAAGTGCATCGTGTTCTCTCACATCAGCTTCTGTATGGTCTTTTAGATACCGTGAGGAACAGATACGGTCATGAAGTGCATCGTGTTCTCTCACATCAGCTTCTAACTATTCCACACTCTACCGAATGATATGGCTTCAGTCATGAAGTGCATCGTGTTCTCTCACATCAGCTTCTATATAGATATGGTCATGAAGTGCATCGTGTTCTCTCACATCAGCTTCTATATAGATATGGTCATGAAGTGCATCGTGTTCTCTCACATCAGCTTCTGTATGGTCTCTCGTAGCCAGACAACTATATACCACACTCTCCGAATGATATGGCTTCAGTCATGAAGTGCATTGTGTTCTCTCACATCAGCTTCTGTATAGATATGGTCATGAAGTGCATCGTGTTCTCTCACATCAGCTTCTGTATGGTCTCTTAGATACCGTGAGGAACAGATACGGTCATGAAGTGCATTGTGTTCTCTCACATCAGCTTCTATATAGATATGGTCATGAAGTGCATCGTGTTCTCTCACATCAGCTTCTGTATGGTCTCTTAGATACCGTGAGGAACAGATACGGTCATGAAGTGCATCGTGTTCTCTCACATCAGCTTCTATATAGATATGGTCATGAAGTGCATTGTGTTCTCTCACATCAGCTTCTGTATGGTCTCTTAGATACCGTGAGGAACAGATACGGTCATGAAGTGCATCGTGTTCTCTCACATCAGCTTCTATATAGATATGGTCATGAAGTGCATCGTGTTCTCTCACATCAGCTTCCGTATGGTCTCTCGTAGCCAGACAACTATATTCCACACTCTCCGAATGCTTGTATAGAGTCTAGAACTATACACCCATGGCACAAATTAGCCATTGTGCCATGGTGGGGCAGTGGCCCAGGGAAATTGGACGGCACGGTACTAGGTTTGACGCCCTGAAAAGGGCTCCTTGGGGCCCTTCATTGGCCATTGATTTTGTTAAATTTAGGTCAAAAAGATGATAGAAACATGAAAATGTCGCCTAGACTATTGTAATGCCATGTACTCTGTAGACTGTTGTAATGCCATGTACTCTGTAGACTATTGTAATGCCATGTACTCTGTAGACTATTGTAATGCCATGTACTCTGTAGACTATTGTAATGCCATGTACTCTGTAGACTATTGTAATGCCATGTACTCTGTAGACTATTGTAATACCATGTACTCTGTAGACTATTGTAATACCATGTACTCTGTAGACTATTGTAATACCATGTACTCTGTAGACTATTGTAATGCCATGTACTCTGTAGACTATTGTAATGCCATGTACTCTGTAGACTATTGTAATGCCATGTACTCTGTAGACTATTGTAATGCCATGTACTCTGTAGACTATTGTAATACCATGTACTCTGTAGACTATTGTAATGCCATGTACTCTGTAGACTATTGTAATGCCATGTACTCTGTAGACTATTGTAATACCATGTACTCTGTAGACTATTGTAATACCATGTACTCTGTAGACTATTGTAATGCCATGTACTCTGTAGACTATTGTAATACCATGTACTCTGTAGACTATTGTAATACCATGTACTCTGTAGACTATTGTAATGCCATGTACTCTGTAGACTATTGTAATACCATGTACTCTGTAGACTATTGTAATGCCATGTACTCTGTAGACTATTGTAATGCCATGTACTCTGTAGACTATTGTAATACCATGTACTCTGTAGACTGTTGTAATACCATGTACTCTGTAGACTATTGTAATACCATGTACTCTGTAGACTGTTGTAATTCCATGTACTCTGGGCTCAGCACGAAAAAAAAGCCATTACTCGCCTACAAAACGGTACAACACTCTGCTGCGAGACTATGCTGACACACACGAGGAGGCATACGTGAACACATCACTCCTTTTCAATCACCCATTTTATTGACAACTTTTAAAGCTGTGCGAGGCCTATATGGCCCCAATTGCCCATTTGCAGACCGCGGCCATGTTTCCATCAGAGTTTGGAAGCACTCGTTTTCAG
This sequence comes from Electrona antarctica, assembly GCF_951216825.1. Classification (NCBI taxonomy): domain Eukaryota; kingdom Metazoa; phylum Chordata; class Actinopteri; order Myctophiformes; family Myctophidae; genus Electrona; species Electrona antarctica. The sequence continues at coordinate 1,605,763 of NC_136799.1, read as the reverse complement.
TAAAGCCATGTCCTGCTGCCTCCTGCATTATGTGATAACTCAAAACAGGTGGTACACAGGGCAGTTGAGTGATATCTAACGAGCACTTCCAAACTCCAGCACTTGGAAAAAGAATCACCTGCAAGGACACAAAGTAACTCATATTAACATGTCTGCGGTGCATTTTTATGAAACAAACACTTTGAGGATAGAAAGAGAATAATTCAAGCTTTCCATACAGCTGCAATGTTGGTGAGTTTGACGTTGTTTAATACCATTAGATAGGACTTTTCTGTTTGGATGAATGGGCTGGAAGTTGCACCTAGGTAGCACCTTGCTACCTTTTTTTCAACTACCTTTTTTCACTGACAAAAACTAAATGGAAACTAAATGCAAACTAAGCTATGATGACTGAAACTAAGACTAAATATACTGACAATTTCGTCAACAAATAAAAACTAGACTAAAATGTTAGGAAGGGACTAGTGGACAAGAGATCCAGTATAAGTCATTTTAGACTTGGTTGCATGCTGAAAATGGCAGATCTACAAGCTCACAGCGCTGCGACGCGTTGTGAGCTTGTAGATCGGCTATTTTCAGCAAGTGTAAAATCAATCATTTCGACGGCATCACAACCTGCCAAAATACAATTTAGTCGACTAAATCAACTGTAGATGTAGTTGACTAAAATCTTTTATAACTTAGTCGACTAAAACTAGACTAACACTAAGACATTCCAGGTGACTAAAATGGGACTAAAACGAAATGAAACCTAATCAAAAAACTATGACTAGGCCTGGGCCATGGCTCAGTGGTCCAGGCACCTTGGCTGGTAATCCAGTCTGGCAGTGTGCCGCGGGTTCGACTCCCGATCCCGACGGCCTTTACTGCATGTCTTCCCCCCCATCTCTCTCTCCCCATTTCCTGTCAGGCTACTGTCTGTCCCTCCATAAAATATATAAAATAAAGGCGAAAGCCACAAACAAATACATTTAAAAAACCCACCTGTTGTTCACACAGGCTTTCCCCTGGATTTATTTTTATTGTTTTTGCTATGTGATATTGTGTACTGCCTTAACGATTTAGTGTTGTATTGTTGTTTAAGTCCACCTGGTGCGTCTAAGCTAGCTGGTGTACTGCATTTTATATTCCATTGTGAAGCACTTTGTAACTCTGGTTTGAAAAGCACTTTATAAAAAGTGTATATATATATATATATATATATATATATATATATATATATATATATATATATATATATATATTTATTTATTTTAATTCTCTTTAGAGCTTATTTTTGTAATTCCTTTTCTGCTAAGCAGCAAGCTATACATGCTTAGGTGATTTTCTATTTATTTTAGGATAAATGTGCGCGACTGTAAAGACGAAACGGAAGTGGAGACGAGGCTCCACTTCCGCTTTATATATCACTCGTGATCAGAGCTTCCGTTGCTCCAGACTGTATGACGGAAGCATTTATATTTTACTCATGATCAGAGCTTCCGTTGCTCCAGACTGTATGACGGAAGCATTTATATTTTACTCATGATCAGAGCTTGCGTTGCTCCAGACTGTATGACGGAAGCATTTATATTTTATTCATGATCAGAGCTTCCGTTGCTCCAGACTGTATGACGGAAGCATTTATATTTTACTCATGATCAGAGCTTGCGTTGCTCCAGACTGTATGACGGAAGCATTTATATTTTACTCATGATCAGAGCTTCCGTTGCTCCAGACTGTATGACGGAAGCATTTATATTTGACTCATGATCAGAGCTTCCGTTGCTCCAGACTGTATGACGGAAGCATTTATATTTTACTCATGATCAGAGCTTCCGTTGCTCCAGACTGTATGACGGAAGCATTTGGAAATTGTGAGAGGCCACAGTTTGGCAATGCGATACTATCTTCTGCAGGATGTTAGTCTGGTTAGATGTGGTGGATAATACTTGTACTGCTCCTCTAGTGTTCATTGTTGTTTCTTGTATAGTGTTGAGTATTTATTGCATGTCTTGATGAATTGAATATACTTTTGCTGTTATCCTTTAAGCATTATTGTAGAACTTTGCCACTGTACTTTAAGCAAATTAAATGTTAATAAAGTAATGGATGCATGGATGTGGATAGATAGATAGATAGATAGATAGATAGATAGATAGATAGATAGATAGATCGATAGATAGGATGGATGGGTGTGTGTGTGTGTGTGCGCGCGCGTGCATGTCTGTCTGCAGAGACAGGGTGTGGTGTATTGTTACATAAGGCTCCATTGTGCCAAGCTCGACAGATCTGCAGACAAAGGACAAACCCCCTCCTACTGTCTGTCTGTCTGTCTGTCTGTCTGTCTGTCTGTCTGTCTGTCTGTCTGTCTGTCTGTCTGTCTGTCTGTCTGTCTGTCTGTATGTCTGTCTGTCTGTCTGTCTGTCTGTCTGTCTGTCTGTCTTGTCTTGTCTTGTCTGTCTGTCTGTCTCTCTATCGCTATCTCTCTATCGCTATCTCTCTCTCTCTCTCTCTCTCTCTCTCTCTCTCTCTCTCTCTCTCTCTCTCTCTCTCTATCTCTCTCTCTGTCTCTCTCTCTCTCTGTCACTCTCTCTCTCTCTCTCTCACACACACCGTGTACCATCCTCTGTACAGACTGTAGTGACTGTAGTGTTGCCAACAGTCAGTTACAGAATCGTTCCTTACATGTGGGAACTAAGAAGACGTGTCCCTTATTGAACTGAGGAGGGAATCTGGGATGTTTGGCAACCCTGTAGTTGTGAGCAGGGACTCTAATTAGCAGTGTGGTAATGAGAGGTAATGAGTACTCTTCATTGCTGTTGGCCAAGAAGCCTCGTATCTGCATTCTAACTTTGTCCTCGTAAACCAGGGATGTCAAACTCAAATACACAGTGGGCCAAAATAAAGAAATTGGTACAAGTCGAGGGCCGGACTGTGTTTCAACACACGGGCACCGCAGTCGTCCCAGGCAAACAGCAAAAAAAGTAAATGCATTTAAAACTGAAAATGGATTATTATTAATCTCAGTTTCCTGTTCTATGATCCTCACCATCACTGCTTTCATAGTATGTGATATGTGCCAATGCACTCGCAGTGCATTGTCGGACTTGTAGTATTATGGTGGTCCGTGCAATATACCCGAGGGCCAGTTCTAATACTAATTAAATATCATCCCGCGGGCCAAAGATAATTCATTCACGGGCCTGATTTGGCCCCCGGGCCTTGAGTTTGACATATATGTCGTAAACTAACGCCCTACTGCTTGACCATACTACAGCGGATCTATAGCACATCCACCAGCTCCAAGTGTGGTGCAAACCATCACTATCTTAGCATTTTGAAGGTTTTGCTTCTGAAATGTATCTCTACGGGGGAGAAGGACAGCTTGCCCTGTCTCCTCGCCGCTAACTTAATTGCCTATTGGACAATGACGGGTTGGGGAGGGACTTAGCAAAGGGCTAATTGTCACGATCGGAGTTGGCTTAATTTTTTCGAGGCTTCCGGATCTATGAGGGGAAAATGGGAAATTGTCTTCCGGGCCGCTCGGCGGGGGTGGGACCAGAGAGGGACCTCTTGTCGGACTCGGGCAACTCAAGTAACAGCCCCGCTTTAATGATCTTAAATCCCTTTATTTTAGAACATAAACATTAAAGATACTTTAGTTGTTACTGTACAATATTTTAAAACAGTTGTCATGTTGCACACATGCTTAAAATAGCTCTTATTTGCGCCGCCCTCGTTGAAAACAATGTATTTCCAACTCCAGCTTGTCTCAGTTCAGGCTGCATGAACAGCGCTCGAGCGCTCGGTTTCTGCCCCCTCTATATCGTAACTCTTCTATTAGATGGCTCTGCATCACGGGGGACCCCGAACCTCAGGTTGGGAAACACTCTTCAATAAAATAGTGCATGCGTGCGTGCGTGCGTGCGTGCGTGCGTGCGTGCGTGCGTGCGTGCGTGCGTGCGTGCGTGCGTGCGTGCGTGCGTGCGTGCGTGCGTGCGTGCGTGCGGTATACGGTGCATAGTGACAGCCAGTAATTGGGTGTCGCTATGTGGGCGTATTTTAGTGTTTTGCTGACGGCTGATGGAATGGGGTGGTTTGGGTCGTCGTTGGAAGTCACAACTTCTCTCTTTAATTCTGGGTCAAAGTGAGCGTGTGGAGGAATTAATTAAGGACAGCCCTTCATCTGCAGGCTGTCTGATTAATTAGTCTAATCCATCGGCAACACATTTATACACACGCCCACTCAGTAGTACTATGGAGAGCACATGTTGGAGGGGCTACTGGCACAGCTAACGGAGATATAGAGGAGCGTCTAAACCCAACGCAGAGGGGTCACGGTGGCACAGTTGGTAGTGCTGTCGCCTCACAGCTAGAAGGTCCTGGGTTCGATTCCCGCTCGGGGCGCTGTGGGTGCTGGCGCCGTGTTTCTTCCTCCGCGTCATCAGTGCCCATACCGGAGGTGGGGTTGGCGAAAGGGCCTTTCTGTGTGGAGTTTGCACATGTTCTCCCCGTGTCCCCTATAGGGTAGGTACCCTCACAAAAAAACATGCAGTAATCCTGGTCTCTAAACTGCCTCCCCCTGGCCAGCCTGATGGAGGGGAAAGGAACTCCTTCCAGGCGCTACGTCCAACCAGGGAAACTTGAGTTCAAGTCCGTTGCTCTCACCATGTCCCCCATATATGGGGACTAGGTTGGCGGAGGGTGTGTAGAGCCCAGGATCACATTAGATAATTGACACAGGGGTGAAAAATGGGTTACAAAATCGTGGGATAAAAATTATTAAAACAATATTTAAAAAAATGCAGCGATGCTCCCTGGGTCACGGAAGAGTTTGTATTTACACTATAAGTTCCATTTAGAACCAAAGTCTGACATAATTCATGTATCCTATTTTTTTCTGAATTCCCATAGCAGGTATCGCATCAAGAACTTTTTCCAAAAAACGAAACAGAATGATCCCGATGGTTTGACTCGTATAGATACGAAGAATCAATTGACTGTGAGAAAATGCTATCGTGGCCAAATTAGATACATTTTCACCAGAAACAGACTGTATCGAATATGAGTGACTGACTGTCGTAAACGATACAGAACATCACACTGTTCTCCAACCTGGTTATCATTACACAAGACTCATTATTCGCATATAGCCTCTGGCTTCTCTCCAGCTCATTATATCTGCCACTATTATCATGTGGAGGTAATGCCTCTCATTGGCTGGTTGAGGTCAGGTGGAGGTATAATGCTCATTGGCTGGTTGAGGTCAGGTGGAGGTATAATGCTCATTGGCTGGTTGAGGTCAGGTGGAGGTATAATGCTCATTGGCTGGTTAAGGTCAGGTGGAGGTAATGCTCATTGGCTGGTTGAGGTCAGGTGGAGGTAATGCTCATTGGCTGGTTGAGGTCAGGTGGAGGTAATGCTCATTGGCTGGTTGAGGTGGTGGTAATCCGAGTGGGATAGTAAGAGAGTAGCGACACACTTTGATCTCGCCACAAAGTGGCTGCCTTTGGACTATAGTTCCAAACATTGCTCCTATGGCTGGAACTATCCCATTTGAGATAGAATGAGCACTTCCACATTCCATTGTTACAATGGGAGTCAACGCTATAGCGCATGCACACACACACACACACACACACACACACACACACACACACACACACACACACACACACACACACACACACACACACACACACACACACACACACATTGTTCATCTCTCCCCCTCTAGCGTTGTTCTCATCCATCTATCTTCCTCCTCTCTCGCTTCTTTGCATGCTCTCTCTCTCTCTCTCTCTCTCTCTCTCTCTCTCTCTCTCTCTCTCTCTCTCTCTCTCTCTCTCTCTCTCTCTCTCCATCCTGCTGGCTCAGCTGGTATGAAGGCAGTCTTTGTCTCTGCACGGTGCCCCTCAGTCGATGAGAGAGAGAGAGAGAGAGAGAGAGAGCAGATGTGATGAGGAATCAGGGAAGGATGGATGGAGATTATGAGCTAATTGATCGCGGAGGGCGAGATAGATGGATAGAGAGAGAGAGAGAGAGAGATGAACGAGAAGAAACTGAGAAGGGAGGGTGAGATAGATGGAGATGCAGAGAGAGAGAGAGAGAGAGAGAGACAGAGAGACAGAGAGAGAGAGAGAGAGAGAGAGAGAGAGAGAGAGAGAGAGAGAGAGAGAGAGAGAGAGAGCATTGAAACAACGCCGTCAGTAGTTTGCGCCCAGCTGTAACCTCTCTGATGTATATTCCGTAACTACTTCTGACGGGAAGTGCATTTTTCATACAGATATATTTGATGAAACATTTAATATCGTTTCATAAGATAGTTGTTCCCTCTGAGCTGGAGCACGACGTCGCTCTTTATAACCATAGATAGTTGTTCCCTCTGAGCTGGAGCACGACGTCGCTCTTTATAACCATAGATAGTTGTTCCCTCTGAGCTGGAGCACGACGTCGCTCTTTATAACCATAGATAGTTGTTCCCTCTGAGCTGGAGCACGACGTCGCTCTTTATAACCATAGATAGTTGTTCCCTCTGAGCTGGAGCACGACGTCGCTCTTTATAACCATAGATAGTTGTTCCCTCTGAGCTGGAGCACGACGTCGCTCTTTATAACCATAGATAGTTGTTCCCTCTGAGCTGGAGCACGACGTCGCTCTTTATAACCATAGATAGTTGTTCCCTCTGAGCTGGAGCACGACGTCGCTCTTTATAACCATAGATAGTTGTTCCCTCTGAGCTGGAGCACGACGTCGCTCTTTATAACCATAGATAGTTGTTCCCTCTGAGCTGGAGCACCACATCGCTCTTTATAACCATTTAATTATGCATTATCTTGTGTTTTGTTTCCGCTCTTATATACCGTGGCAACGTAAACGCACGTTTTCTCACGCCAATATTAAAGCTCCCCTGAATCGAATAGGAGAGAGAGAGAGAGAGAGAGAGAGAGAGAGAGAGAGAGAGAGAGAGAGAGAGAGAGAGAGAGAGAGAGAGAGAGAGAGAGAGAGAGAGAGAGAGAGAGAGAGAGAGAGAGAGAGAGAGAGAGAGAGAGAGAGAGAGAGGAGACAGAGAGAGAGAGAGACAGAGAGACAGAGAGACAGAGAGAGAGAGGGGAGACATGGGGCGGAGGGGGCGTGGGGATCGACGGACAGCGATCATTGCAGACGTCGATAGGAGTTAACAGCTACCTTCCTGTTGGTGGGAGGCAGCGGTTCCTAATCCCCCCGGTCCGGTCCGGTCCTCAGGGACAGGCCGGTCCGCCGCTGCTCTTCCATCCTACCGGGACGGGACGGTTAATTAGTGGAACCGGACATAGATATATATATAAGAAAGCTAGATGGCGCTAAACCCGCGCTCTGGCCAATGGAGAGCGACGTTGCTAAGTGTTGGCCATCTTACCTCGGGGCAGCATAACATTGTGTCTATGAGGCATGTACTTTTAAATGACCATAACTTGCTCAATTTTCAACCGATTTTCAAACGGTTTGGTTTGTTATAAATATAAACGTCAGAGACGTCCACATACTTTTTCTTTGTTTTACAACAAAACAAAATTAAGCAGATAAGCGTCCTGAATCATAGCCACGTGGACAACGTTTGTAATAAACCAACCCGTTTGTAAATCTGTCAACATTTGAGCGAGTTATATTTGTTTGAGCTGCCATAGAACATACTGTACTGTAGCCCCGAAGCAAGATGGCCGCCGGATGAACTACGTCAGAGTCAGAGAACCGGACTTCACAAAGGGCTCCAGGCAGGTGAACGCAATGAACTCAACCGGGTAGGATGGAAGACCCGGCATGCGGTCTGCCTGCCCGAGGCATGGTGAAACCCAGCAGGGGGTTGGAGTTGTGTGGATGTACCGGAGAGGACTGGGTGTTAAAGGCCAGTTTGTTCTCAACCTTTGATGTGCCTTAGGTGGCAGACCACCTTTTGATCATATATATGTGTGTGTGTGTGTGAGCAGAGAAGAAGAGCTCTTGTTGTGTGACTGAACGTACTCATAAAGTAGACCCCTGTGGTCTAGTGAGGCTCACAGAAACTCAATGTACTCACACCCCGTGGTCTAGTGAGCCTCACAGAGGCTCTATACTAGCGATCTGCGATCATTGATTTGTTTAGCGGGAGCTGGAATTAATGTTTTATTAGTCTCCGATCAGATCATGGTACTTCATCTCGTTTTGAGCCATAATGTCACTATAAAAGACGGCGTGCACCTGGGTGTTGGCTGCTATTTTTGAAAAATCATGAAAATGTGCCTCAAATCTTTGAATATAGCCTATTTTCTTTCAGAGTTTCAGTTTTTAACTCAAGTCTTTGCTTCTCGAGGGTCCCTGGAACAACATATTTTCAGGTGGGGGTCGGCGGCATATTACATATAATTTTTGGGGTCCTTGACATGCAATATTGAGAACCACTGATATAGAAACATGAGGTTTTTCAGAAAGAAATACATTTTAAAAAGGCATTTGTTAAATGTGGATGTCAGGCCTATAGAGTTAACTCCAAGCTCCCACACCCGGACCCCTGGGGTGATGGTACTCCAAGCTCCCACACCCGGACCCCTGGGGTGATGGCTTGTTTATAATGCCTTTGGTTCTGTTTCATTCTGTATCCCACCATCTTATCTGTAGTAATAAAGAAGTTTGTTGATAGCCGGGAGCAAATGGTTGATCAATGGACTAGCATCTCATCTTCAGAGAAATAAACCATGTGAGGAACATCTGTCAATATGTCTGCTGTGTCACAACTTGCAGTTGCTGTACAGTGTCTGTACAGTCTCTGTACAGTGTACACGGTAAATTATTTACCACAAGGTAAATAAGTAAGGGATAATATCTGGCTAGGTGGTCATTGTCGGGAGATAATTCACTGACAGGGAGTTTAACCTAACATAAATTAATACATTGACCCAAAACAAAAAAAAGTATTCCATAAGTTCGCACTGGCAGCGTCTGGCCAGCTGCAGGGCTGCAGCGTCTGGCCAGCTGCAGGGCTGCAGCGTCTGGCCAGCTGCAGGGCTGCAGCGTCTGGCCAGCTGCAGGGCTGCAGCGTCTGGCCAGCTGCAGGGCTGCAGCACTGTCGGAAAACAAGGAAGTGAGTTGATCAGATAGAATACATTTTCGGGTACTGCTTCGTCTATTTCTCGCTCAAATGTTTTCAAAAACATGTTTAGCTGTAAATTGTGTGTTTTTACATGGCTGTCATGTTGGAAACAGCAGTAAATCAAGCGCAGCTGGTGCTCAGAGGGTTTGATTAGGCAGCGGTCTGTTATACAGCGGAGCGGTCATTATGATGAGATAACTCACCGCTGAATTAAGCGATTGACCAATCAGAATCAAGCATTCAAACAAGCTATGTAATAATATTCTTTAAACTCTGGATTATGGCCGAGAACATGAGGACCGAGGACATAGAGTATCATGCCCCAAAAAGGAGACTCCCTAGCTGTGTGCTCTCCTTTATGTGGACAACATGAATAAATTAAAGTAAAAAATATTGCATGTACAGTTAGTACAGTACATTGCTTTGGCATTTTCCCCAACATGATGACACCAGTTGTAAATGTAATGTCGTTACCCAGAGTTTGGAGCACTCTGAACGTTCTCATTGAGAACATCTCACTGCTTTCATTGTGAGTCTCTTTTAACACCTGTAGGACTGAGACCAGATTCTATGCAACATGTCGTCTAAATCCTGGCAGTTTTCAGAAAAACCCTCATGTGGTTCTCAAACTATTTCATGTCAATGACGCCAGAAATTATATGAAATTGGCCGCCGACCCCCGATCTGAAAATATGTTGTTCCAGGGCGTTCCAGGCTACCGATTAATGGTGCATCCATATTTCTATCCATGTAACCCTGACTCTGGAGTAGGGTTGGAAAACTACCTGCAAGTCCCTACTGTCCCTTATTTAAACTACCTGCAAGTCCCTACTGTCCCTTATTTCCAAGACTTCCAATACTTCTTTCTGTGCTATTTCTGTTAGCCAGTTAGTAAAAGACTAGTATTATCTTCCAAAACGATTGTGTACAAAAAGGCGGATTTTAGCGGAATTTGCATACTTTAGCAGGGAAGCCGTATGACTAGTTAGCATTGGTTAACCCAATGGTTATAACATTAGACATAGTGACATGTTAAGCATTTATTTCATATTTATATGTCGATATCAGCCCTGACATTTATTTCAGACCTGCTCTAACATGACATGAATAATAATATAGCTTCAGATTATTTTAGACAGAAAAATAAAAAAGGACAAAGAAAATAGTTTTTCAGCTGTCCTCGACAGTTGCCACCCCCGCGATGGCAGTCTGTATATCGTGTGTGGTCACAAATATAAGGGACGCCCAGACAAAGATACAAACCAACTGTGTGCACAGTTTGTGTGTGTAGATTAGACTAGTGATGAATGACTGGTTGACTACCAGATGGTGTGAGTGTGATTGGCTAACCACCAGACCCGGTAGAGCCTGATTGGCTACCACATTGATTAGGGATGGAAGCTCGTTAATCTTTATTGATAACGAGAACCATATCCAATCGGGGCTTATCGAGCCGGGTTCTTAGAGACCACGATAAATTCTGAACAGAACCAGTATCTGTTTCTATCGAGCAAATACAGTACTTGTCTAACAGACGGAAGGCAATTGGACCTTTTTACTTTTTGGATAATAATAGTAAAGAAACTGTTTACTGGTTAACCCATTCTGAGCGGGAACCCCTTTTGGGGTTTTAAGCATCATGTTACACTTTAGCTATTGAAAAATAGCAGATCTACAAGCGAGAGAGAGACAGAGACAGAGATAATTTTTAGCGGCGTTTCTCCATCGGTTTTCCAGTGTGCAACCACCTTAACTCTGTCATTCCTCGACCGTTTCGGACGCGGGGCGGCTCGGCGGAACCGGGCCGGCACCCTGGGTACGTTCCTGTGGGTCTGGAAGTTCCGGGGACCCACCGGTGGACCCCCCACACACGGAGTTGCACCACTCAGTTCACACGGGTGGTGTGATTTCTTTTTTAGAGGTCTATCTTGTTTTATTTTGCTATATTGGTATTCATGGCTTCCAGACAGTTCCCCCTGACGTCGGGTGGGAGTTCAGACGGATCCAGATCGTATTCATGGCTTCCAGACAGTTCCCCCTGACGTCGTGTGGGAGTTCAGACGGTTCCAGATCGTACTGAATAACCGCCAGCTTGCACAGCGTATTTAGACTATAGATTCTGAGATTGACAGGTCATCAGATGGCGTGTGTTTATGTGCCATTCTTTAGGATCCATTTGTATCCTCCAAAGAAGATGATACGATCTCCCACAATGCAACAGCAGCCACGGACTCGTGTTGCACCACTCATATATATATATATATATATATATATATATATATATATATATATATGCTTGTCACTTGGAAATAAAATAGGCGTGCAGTGCCCATCCATTTATGACAAAATAATATATTATCACTGACATTGAATATTTATCTGATGCGCTCCCGCGTTTGAATGCTTAACCCATTCAGGCCTGACGTCGAAATTTAAAAAAAAAACTTTTCTAAATCATGACAATTTTCGGAAAGATTTGAGGCACATTTTAAAGATTTTTCAAAAATAGCAGACCTACAAGTTCATAGCGCGCCACTCGGTGGCGCGCTATGAGCTTGTAGATCTGCTATTTTTCAATAGCTAAATTATAACATAATGTTTAAAACACCAAAAGGGGTTCCCGCCCAAAATGGGTTAATGGTTAATGTGGTTAAACGCTAACGTGACATGGATGCGTTCCAGGTCTCAATGTATTAACAACCTCTGTTTGAACGTTGTGATGTTCGTCGTCGATTGATTCCCCGAAAAACCAGGAACAAAGCGTGTCCCTTATCAGTTCAATTAAGGGACTCGTCTTTTAATATCCAAATAAGGGCACAATTCATTATTTCAAGGAACGCTTGGCAACCCCTTCTCTGGCGTGTATATACTCTGGTTTACTTTTATTACGTGTGACTTTCTTCCCCCAACACACTTTGAAGTTTAGGTTATTTGAAGTTGAGTTATTTGAAGATAACACGTAAGACAATAACCTAGTTTAACCCATTTAGACCTGGGAACGATTCTACAAATGTCTTCTAAATCCTTTCCAGTTTTCTGAAAAAAAAACATATGTGGTGCTCAACCTTTTTCACGTCAAGGACCCCCAGAATTATCTGCATTTGGTCACGGACCTCCATCTGAAAATATGTAGTTCCAGGGACTCCCCCAGAAGCAAAGATACATACGAGTTAAAAACCGTTCGCTCTGAAGGAATATATATTCAAAGATTTGCGCCACATTTTCACGATTTTTCAAAAATAGCAGACCTACAAGCTCTTAGCGCGCCACTCGGTGGCGCGCTAAGAGCTTGTAGATCTGCTATTTTTCAATAGCTAAAGCATAACAGAATACTTAAAACACCAAAAGGGGTTCCCGCCCAGAATGGTTTAATCCCTCTTGTAGAACGTCCTCGCTGGACCAAAAAAATAAGTGCTGTCGGGTGAAGCCACTTCAAAAGATCCATTCTAACCTTTTTTTAATACTATTTTAATTTATTTTGGCTCATTTTATTTCATGTTAGCTTTCAACAGAGATATTTATGGTGTGACGACTCCATCCCAGAACGCCTGCCTGCACCTTCACACACTGTTAGTTTAGCTCTTAAAGGTTTATTCAGTGATTTCACTTAAAGCGCAAATAACATGCATTTTAAAACTGCTTTTACTATTTAATATCATATTGTCTATGTCCCTCAACGTTATTTCTAATGGTTTGAGCCTCAATCACCACTCTGATATAACCAGTCCTCGTCATTTCTTTCTGGACTTTGAAAGCAGATTTAGCTGCAGTACCACAATGTCCTGAGGTGGTGGGGGCGCTGATATGCAGATTATTTAATATTTGAGTCATTATAATACTGATGCTAGATGAAACCAGGCTTGTTTCCATTCCATGCCAGCTTGGAAAATCATCAATGGTGGACATTGTAAACAAAGTGGAAATGCAAATTTGGAACTGAAGACTGAAGAAGAGGATAGCAATTTCCATTAAAGCACCCATATGATATGAAAGCCTGATTGTTCAAAATTGGTTATTTGTGGGGATAGAAAACACATATGGGAGCCCCAAAAACCCAAAAGAAATTGAAAAAGTTGAATTGTATGTTATAGGTCCTTTAATTCAAATATCACTTATTTTTTTGTTTTGTTGTAATAATCATCCCTACTATAGAGTGTGCTGACCATATAAGGAGTTCCTCCCTGTCCCCAGTGAGCCCCTGGGGGTCACAAAAGCTTAGGTTTCGTTTTTGGCTATAGGTGGCCCAGCCTTCATCCAATCAGGATAGAGAGGGGCCTTCCGCCAATCATGATCGAGCAGAGGCGGGCCTTGGTGTGCGTGCTGTTGGCCTGTTGCACCGCCGCGCTATGAGCTTGTAGATCTGCTATCTCTCAATAGCTAAAGCATAACATAATGCTTAAAACACCAAAAGGGGTTCCCGCTCAGAATGGGTTAAAGCCACAGTAGTTATGGCTACAGGTGCTACATTTTTAATGTACTTAAAGGAGCATTCAGTGATTTGAGTGATTTGGAAAACCACCCAGTCCGCCCCGGTAACAAAATGTGCACATGCACGCTCTACAGTGGGGGGAAGTGCAACAGGCCAACAGCATGTGCACCAAGGCCCGCCCCCACTCGATCATGATTGGAGGAAGGCCTCTCTCATCCTGATTGGATGAAGGCTTTGCCACCCGCCACCAAAACTGAAACTAGGGTTTTTTGACCCCAGGGGCTCACTGGGGACAGGGAGGAACTCATTATATGGTCAGCACACTCTATAGTAGGGAGGATTATCCAGAAAAAAAAAAAAAAAAAGTGATATTTAGATTAAGTCAAATCACTGAATATACCTTTAATGTTCAGCAACTACAGACTAAAGACAATACATATTTTCATGGAAGAAATTGAGAATGGTGTGAGAATCATGATCTCAATTGTTGAGATCCACATTGGAGTAAGAATTGCGCAGCACTATACCCTCCAGTTTCATGTGTATTATTGTATTTGCTTTGTTCAGGACCCCGCGAAGACTATAGAGGCTTTTTTCAGATTCACTGTATTGTCACGCCGATGCAATGTTTTAGGTACATGGAAAAAAACGTGCACTCGGAAGCTCCACTACAATAAAACGTGATCATAAAACGTGATACAATATCTAAAGATAAATTTTTGGGGTTGCGCTGCAGCCCATTAGCCTGACTGACGTGCTATTATTCTGCCCATGTCCCAATAGTCTGACGAATGTAAGGTTTAGCATGAGGTTCTGTTCTAATTGGGGCCGTTGGAGCAACGGTGCTTCAGAACAATGGGTCGCTGGAGTAATGGAGCACTTCATATTCTCTTCGTCTCAAACGTCTAGATGCCATTGTTTCTTTTTTTTATTGACTTTTTTTTGGTTAAGTGCCTGAAATTATGTGTGTCGTTAACACACAAGCTAGAGATCTTATCTCCCACTTTTGTTCATGTCTGTGAATAAATAACCTGCTTGTGAATTTAAAGCTTTTACTATTTAACACAGCCGACGCTAATCGCGTATCAATACGTTATCAATTAATCAAACGTCCGGTGCGAACCACGTATCCATACGTTCTAATCACTTTTTTATAGCATACTTTCATTCATCTTTTTACCCACCCGGACAATGAAGAACCATCCCCCTGTCATTGCTGCTTAGTCCCGCTCACGTGATCAGAAAAAAAAAAAAAAACCCTCCCCTCCTGAAAACAGGAGGGCGGGCCGCTTTACGTGTAGAAGCCTGTGTAAAATGGATGCGCCCATGCCGATCTAGTCGGTGTGTGAAAATAATCAAATTTCACCTAACCTCGCCTCACCAGGCTTTCCTCCACCTATTGGCTTTTACCCAACACTATAATACTCGATCCCCCCCTCCCCTCCTGTTTCTCCTGCAGGAGGAGGGCCTTGCGAGATGGGGGCTCATGTCTCGGAAAAAAACATGATGAACGGAACGCTGTTACGCTGCCTAACACATGATCTGCAGATTCTGCACCTGATCGGCATTGCACAACGTCTGCAACACACATGGACAGATGCATGTTTACTTCTTCATACTGTAGCGACCAAACGATCCCCGAGCCTACAATACTACGAACTAACAAACGAACTACAGTATCGAGAGGGGCCGCCATGACAACAGACAGTCTACCGTTGGGGGATCACGTATCGCCATGCAGAGCCGTCATAATCGGAGATCGCTCGGACGTGTGATTGTAACGCTTTTTTATTCATTATAATTGTAGTGATAAGACCGCAATGAACGCGTCGGGGACGTAATCGACCCGGGTGTAATGTATAACGAACTTTTCCGCGTCCTAAACCGTGCATGCCCAGGCATGTTCCCCTATACTAGCTTGAAAAACAAAATCAGCTCATGATGACAACGCGTCTCACCGTTATACTATAGATCTGAACCGAACGGTGGAATGGGACTTTTTATAGCCGTACGATCAAGACTTTTGCTGCCCAATGTTCCCATGACCCCCCCCCCCCCAATGTTACTGCGATCAAAACAATGAAAGCAGTGAATCATCATCATCACCTAAAGAAAGCAGAGTTATGAAGGTTTATAGTCAGACATTGACAGGCAGATATAACAATAAACACAATATAAAATATAAAAATCACACCCCTGTGAAGTGAGCGGTGCAACTGTTCTCTACAGTTGCACCGCGCAACTGTAAAGAACAGTTGCAACGCTCACTTCACAGGGGTGTGATTTTTATTATTACAGTAGAAGTTTACAGACCAAACTGTAAATAAAAGGTTTACATGACTTTCTGCCTCAGTCCGTATATAGCGAGCTGTATTGAATAAGCAGAGAACAGAATATGGGACAGAGTTGCACCACTCACTTCACATGGGTGTGATTTTTATTATTACTACAGTAGAAGTTTTTGAGTGGTGTAAACCACTCCTACAACTGGCTTTTGTGTGCAGAACAAAATGAGCATGGTTGCTATGTTCAAAATAATTTCTGACGTAATTAAATCACACCCGGGTGAACTGGATGACCGTAGCAACCATGGTCATTTTCTCTGCACAGAAAAAGCCAGTTGTGAAATCACATCCGGGTGTGATTTCATTACGTCAGATCAGAGCTGATCAGGCTACATAATACCTTACCTTATTTCATTACGTTAGACATTACGTCAGACCACAGCTGATCATGCTATATAAAACCTTACACCACTCAGTTCACACGGGTGTGATTTTTTTCTTATGAAAGCAGAGAGTCTTCTGTTTCATACGGTATATAGTATTTATATGTCGCTATAGGCCTTATTTTGTGAATATTGAGGAGTTCACGTCCATGTCTTCTCTGAAGTTATCTGGTGGGCACAAGCTGCATTCAATAACCAATTACTGTCTAACTGTAGATGGGATCAATGTATACTGTTTTCCTCGTAAAAGTACACATTCAGGGCTTTCATTCGGTGTATAGGATGTATAGGATATTTATTGGGTTAAATTTTATATCTGCCTGTCAATGTCTTTAAACCATCCATAACTCTGCTCGCTGTTCAAGATAACCACTTCCAGGCAAATGCAGGTGTTGCAAAAAGGTCAATATCTCCAGAATGGAACATGGTAAAATCAAAATGTATTTTTTAAATTGAAGTGGACAAGTTCAGCTTTCTTTTGATGTATGCGTGTGATTCTCGCTATAAGAGAACATTTTGCTGTGGGCCCCCGAACAAGGCCTTTGTGCAATGTTAAACGGTAGCAACATCCAAATAGGCCTGCCGAGATCTTGTAGCAATCAAAGTGTTAAGATGTTTAAAGTGATTGAATGAGGCTACGGAAGTTGTTGAGGACATTAACGGACCACTTCACCACTTTTCAACCTATCTTCATATAATAGGTCCTCACTAATAATCATGATCTACCCGGTCAGTGTCTCATAGGAGGGCTGTGGGCAGTTCAGCCCTCCGATGAGACACAGACTGGTTTCTGAACCTCCCACAGCCCTCAGACTGGTTTCTGAACTGCCCACAGCCCTCCCATGAGACACAGACTGGTTTCTGAACTGCCCACAGCCACAGACTGGTTTCTGAACTGCCCACAACCCTCATATGAGACACAGACTGGTTTCTGAACTGCCCACAGCCCTCCTATGCAGACACAGACTGAGTAGAAAAAAACAGTGGCATTTTATCATGATTATTAGTGAGGACCTATTATATGAAGATAGGTTGAAAAATGGTGAAGTGGTCCTTTAACCGTCACCAAGCCGTGGTGATGCTGTAATATTACAGGGTTCTTTTATTACTGAAGTCATGTTGGAATAGATCATGATTGATTGTCCCTATGCTGTACAATACAATACATACAAATTCACGACTGATGACGTTTTTAAATCTGTATTCAATCACTTGCCTTTATTAGACAGGAGTCCCCAGGGACCCATACTGGGCCCCCTCCTTTTTTACCATCCTTTTTCTTTCGCTCCTTAACCCATTCTGGGGGTGTACCCCTTTTGGTGTTTTAAGCATCATGTTATACTTTAGCCATTGAAAAATAGCAGATCTACAAGCTCATAGCGCGGCACCGAGTGCCGCGCTACGAGCTTGTAGGTCTGCTATTTTTGAAAAATCGTGAAAATGTAGTGCAAATCTTTGAATATATATTATTTCAGAGAGAACGTTTTTAACTCAAATCTTTTCTTCTGGGGGTCCCTGGAAATACATATACATACATAATTCTGTGGCTCCTTGACATGAAATAGTTTGAGAACCAGTTGTAAACATGGGGTTTTTCAGAAAACTGTCAAGATTTAGAACTTAGAAGGCATGTGTCGTCCTCGGGTCTAAATGGGTTAACCTGGCAGCCTCCTCGGTGTCGATAAAGTACACCAGCTGTCACGCTGAGTCACACACATTCCCCAGAAAGATTGGATGTGCATCAGTCACATGTCTGTCTGTTGGTATATACCTGTTCTAATATTATCCGTCTGCTCATTCTCACCATGCAGGAATCCAAGCGAGAGAGAGAGCGAGAGAGAGAGAGAGAGAGAGAGAGAGAGAGAGTGCTGTGATCGAGCGCTGCTGCTGCCGGCTGCACCTCCTCCCCTGCTCCGTGACGTCTGCTGCACAGCCTCCAGTATCATGTGATTTCTGGAACGGCCCCGAGAGCAGCTGTCTCCTCTGAAAACTCTGAAGGTAAGAAAGAAAGCGCTCCTATATCTCTTAATCAATTAGCTGCTCGTGGCGGAACGTTCCGTCAGAAGGAATCCAACCAGCAACTGCTTCTATGTTCCGGCTGATAAGCTTTATTATTGATATCAAACCAGATTTGTTATTATTATTATTTTGGCTTGGCCTTTCCTTCTTTAGCGATCCTAGACCCGGTTGCGCAACCACGCCCCCGTCCACCTCCCATTATACAGGCTGACTAAAAAGCTGAATAACTCCTAATCTACGGAGCTCTACATGGTTTGGATAAAATGCGCGATGTTTGGAGGTCTATGCTGATTATCCCGTGGTCTAGATGGAAACATTGGCGCAAGGATGGCTTCATTTTAGCTCGCTAGCATTGACGCTATTTATTTAGCATTAAAGATGGACGCCCAGACAGGATGTGAGTCCAGCGTGTGCTGCATAGAAATGGGCTCGGCAGTCTGCGGTTGGCTCTGCGTCCAGCAGGAGGCAGTATATGGGTTAAAACTTTGACGAGGAATGCAGAAAGCTCCTATAAACCTATAAAACTCTGACAGGGAAGGCGGTTTCAAGCTCCTATTCTTTGTTTTGAAGGTATTTCGGGTGTTGTCCGAATCCGCCATTGCTTCATGGGGTGAAAAAAACAATACAGCTTACTATTGGAATTGCATTTTGGGAAACGTACACGTTGTTACATTGTATGGGGCGGCTGTGGCTCAGGAGGTAGAGCAGGTCGTCCAATGATCCCTGGGTCGGCGGTTCCAATCCCGGCTCCTCCTCCTGTCCACATGTCGAAGTGTCCTTGGGCAAGACACTTAAACCTACATTTCCTCCAATGAGTCGGTCGGTGTGAGCTCGCCACCGTCGGTGTGTGAATGTGGGAAGTGAGGACGCTGGCGTCGACTGTTCGCCACTTCACCTCCCAATGAGTTAATGAATGAACCTTCACCTCCCAATGTATGAATGAATGAACCTTCACCTCCCAATGTATGAATCAATGAACCGTTGTAAAGCGCTTTGAGCACTTGGAAAAGCGCTATAAAAATGCAATTCATTATTATTATTATTCATTATTGTATGGCTTTTTTTCCTCCTGTATTGTAGTGCGGCTGATTGTAACAACCACCGATGCTGTGAAAATGTTATATGGGAACGGCCCAATATTCTGAACTTTCTGCGATTCTGCCACAACATTATAATGTCCTCATTTTGATCATAACACCCACTGTACTGAATGTCAAGTGTACAGGTCTTCTTCACAATAAGTATGGCAATTATTATTTATGGCACATTAGGAGTCCAACTAGTACTAGTGGTTCTCATTTGCAAGGACCTCCTTAACTCAGAGTGTTCAAATGGAACCAAACGGACCCATAAGGGTCCGTTTGGTTTCATTTCTTTCTTTTTTTTCTTTAATTTTTATCCCACGATTTTGTAACCCATTTTTCACCCCTGTGTCAATTATCTAATGTGATCCTGGGCTCTACACACCCTCCGCCAACCTGGGGAGAGCAACGGACTTGAACTCATGCTTCCTTCATGGCTGAGTGTCCAAGTTGCTCCTTTTACACCTGACAGGGGGGGAGTTTCCCTGGTTGGACGTAGCACGTGAAAGGAACACATTATTCCAACCAGTTCCTTTCCCCTCCATCAGGCGCCCCGGCTGGCCAGGGGGAGGCATTTGGTTCCATTTGAACACTCTCAGAGTTACAGACCTGTGGCGATATGACCGCGGCCTGTGTGGGACTTCCTCCCCAGGACCGGTGCCAGTGTGTTTGGTTCCCACGGTACTAACGGGCTGCCTGGCAGCTCTTGGTGTCTTTGGCCAGTGTCCTGCTATCATTCTCCTGGCTGCTATTATCTGGCTCACCCTTGGCATTCCAGCATAGCTCCTATCTCTTTAGAGAGAGAGAGAGAGAGAGAGAGAGAGAGAGAGGGGGGGGGGGGGACTGCAACTTAATTTGCAACTGGTCCACAACTCGTCTGTCCTCAACAATGGGTAGCCTAGTACTACTACTACTACTAGTACTAACTAATCAATATCACCATACATATCGCAATATCGATACTGTATATCGTCCCAGCTCCAGTTGGCAGGTATCAATGCACTCTTAGACGGACATGTTTGTGCCAGCGGGTGGGTGTTTAAATGGTATTTATTTTGATGTTCGCCTCTTGTCTTGATCGTTTAAACATGACATCATGGGCCGCTGTATGCTCGATAACGGACTCGACGACGAGTACCCAAACCTTGTTGACACCACCGGGTGCTCCATGAATGCGTTATCGAGTTGGAAACGGTCTCGGGTTCCGCGCTATCATCGCTAGTAATATGAGATATAACTGTCAGGTGTAGTTTTTTTCTTTCTTTTTTTATATGAGTGCAGCTGGTCTGCAGGGCTCTCTCTCTCTCTCTCTCTCTCTCTCTCTCACTCGGTGGTGTCAGCTTGGATTGCGGCCAACGGTGTGTAGGCGTTGGTTGAAATGAAGGCTTCACCATCTGCATGCACGCACACACACAACACACACACACACACACACACACACACACACACACACACGCACATGCACACGCACACGCACACGCACACGCACACGCACACACCAGCACCTGTACAACACATCCGGTAGTGCCGTGTAGCAGTACATTAATGCCCCAGCCCTGGTCTCTATATATAATGTGACAGATAACAGCATAATTATTCTCGGGAGCAGCGGTTCGCACCGTGCACGCACGCACACACACACACACACGCACACGCACGCACACACATGCACATGCGTACGCACACGCACGCACATGCGTACGCACACGCACACACATGCGTACGCACACACACACACACACATGCATACGCACACGCACACGCACACACACACACACACACACACACACACACACACACACACACACACACACACGCGCGCAGTGGCGTGCACAGATAGACACTAGGGGGTGCTAGAGCACCCCCTGCCCTTTTGGCAATGTGCCCTTTTGAAAAAAGAAAGAAAAAAACAAACATTTTTTTCTCTTTTTTTTTTGATTTTTCAAAAATAGCAGACCTACAAGCTCATAGCGCGCCACTCGGTGGCGCGCTATGAGCTCATAGCGCGCCACTCGGTGGCGCGCTATGAGCTTGTAGATCTGCTATTTTTCAATAGCTAAAGCATAACATAATGCTAACACCAAAAGGGGTTCCCGCCCAAAATAGATTAAGGCAACCGGCCGGTTCCACGCGCTGCACAAGGTGCCCTTTTTTAACTTGAGCACCTGCCCCTCTAAATGTCTGTGCACGCCACTGCACACATGCGTACGCACACACACACACACACATGCATACGCACACGCACACACACACACACACGCGCGCGTACAGTACTGCTGCATCTCCATGTTTCTATATCCGTACATGTTTTTCCTTTGCCCTACATTATCATCCGAGCTGCTCCACAGTGCAGCGTTGACATGCGAGTAGTCATTATTATTCTTCTCTTTCTGCTTCCGTGCAGATTATGGAAGCTACACCGTGTAAGCTCTTCCAAATGACGAGTCATTCATTGAAACCAGAACACGATGGAATAAGATATGCTCATTTGGAGCTCGTTAAACCGTTCTGGGCGGGAAACCCCTTTTGGTGTTTTATAAGCATTAGTATGTTATTGTTAGCTGTTGAAAAAAATAGCAGATCTACAAGCTCGTAGCGCGGCACCGAGTGCCGCGCTACGAGCTTGTAGGTCTGCTATTATTTGAAAATGTGGTGCAAATCTTTGAATATATATTATTTCAGAGCTTTTTAACTCAAATCTTTGCTTCTGGGGGGGGGGGGGGGGGGGGTCCCTGGAACGACATATTTTCAGATGGGGGTCGGAGGCCG
>NC_136799.1:1561331-1581331 GCF_951216825.1 Electrona antarctica | reverse complement strand
ACCATGGACAGAGCTATATAGCCCTGCACTGCTTTCAGGACCATGGACAGAGTTATACAGCCCCATTGGTAATGAATGCACTGCTTTCAGGACCATGGACAGAGCTATACAGCTGCATTGGTATATGCACTGTTTTCAGGACCACGGACAGAGCTATACAGCTCTGCACTGCTTTCAGGACCATGGATAGAGATATACAGCTCCATTGGTAATGAATGCACTGCTTTCAGCATCATGGACAGAGCTATACAGCTCCATTGGTAATGCATGCACTGTTTTCAGGACCATGGACAGAGCTATACAGCTCCATTGGTAATGAATGCACTGCTTTCAGGACCATGGACAGAGCCATACAGCTCCATTGGTAATGCATGCACTGTTTTCAGGACCATGGACAGAGCTATACAGCTCCATTGGTAATGAATGCACTGCTTTCAGGACCACGGACAGAGCCATACAGCTCCATTGGTAATGAATGCACTGCTTTCAGGACCACGGACAGAGCTATACAGCTGCATTGGACAATAAATATCGGCAACAATAGAGCTTTGCAGTGAGTTTATATAATAAAAAAATAAAATAAAAATAAAAATAAAAATAAAAATAAAAATAAAAATAAAAATAAAAATAAAAATAAAAATAAAAAAACAAATACATCCCTTTCCTCCGTAGATGATTTTTTTTATCAGCTATAATGTCCACAAGGCTCCTGGGAGTATACATGCTCCTGTATTATATTAGCCCCACATCTGTACTCAACCTAACATCTGGCGCTGTGCACATGCTCACGCATACGCACGTTAACTATAGTGGACTGGCGCACACACACTGGCACACACGCACACACACACTGGCACACACGCACACACACACTGGCACATACACACTGGCACACACGCACACACACACTGGCACACACGCACACACACACTGGCACACACGCACACACACACTGGCACACACGCACACACACACTGGCACACACGCACACACACACTGGCACACACGCACACACACACTGGCACACACGCACACACACACTGCCACACACGCACACACACACTGGCACACACGCACTGGCACACACGCACACACACACTGGCGCATACACACTGGCACACACGCACACACACACTGGCACACACACACTGGCACACACGCACACACACACTGGCACACACGCACTGGCACACACGCACACACACACTGGCACATACACACTGGCACACACGCACACACACACTGGCACACACGCACACACACACTGGCACATACACACTGGCACACACGCACACACACACTGGCACACACGCACAATCACACTGGCACACACGCACACACACACTGGCACACACGCACACACACACTGGCACACACGCACACACACACTGGCACACACGCACACACACACTGGCACACACGCACATACACACTGGCACACACGCACACACACACTGGCACACACGCACACACACACACTGGCACACACGCACATACACACTGGCACACACGCACACACACACTGGCACACACGCACACACACACTGGCACACACGCACACACACACTGGCACACACGCACACACACACTGGCACACACGCACTGGCACACACGCACACACACACTGGCGCATACACACTGGCACACACGCACACACACACTGGCACACACACACTGGCACACACGCACACACACACTGGCACACACGCACTGGCACACACGCACACACACACTGGCACATACACACTGGCACACACGCACACACACACTGGCACACACGCACACACACACTGGCACATACACACTGGCACACACGCACACACACACTGGCACACACGCACAATCACACTGGCACACACGCACACACACACTGGCACACACGCACACACACACTGGCACACACGCACACACACACTGGCACACACGCACACACACACTGGCACACACGCACATACACACTGGCACACACGCACACACACACTGGCACACACGCACACACACACACTGGCACACACGCACATACACACTGGCACACACGCACACACACACTGGCACACACGCACACACACACTGGCACACACGCACACACACACTGGCACACACGCACACACACACTGGCACACACGCACATACATGCCGAGTAGGTCGATTCTACACATGCCATCTACAACGGTTCAGAAATGTATATTTCAGCAGACAAATGTATTATTTTATTTAAATTACAATTTAGACATTTATCAGACGCTCACTGCACAAAAAGCATGGAATACGGATGTGTATATTACAGGAATCTCCCGTTAAACTTTCCAACAAACTCCGGTAAACTCCCTAATTGTACCATCACACCTGTATATTACCGTATATTAACTGTATATGTACCATCACACCTGTATATTACCGTATATTAACTGTATATGCTGCTAAACTTGAGGTTTACGGGAAAATACAGTGCCCATAATTGCCCGTTAACTACTCTTATCATGCAGTGATAGTTGTTACCACGGATACGGGAAGGCAGCGTGATGTCACCACAGTGATGTCACCACAGTGATGTCACCACAGTGATGTCACAGCGACGCAAGACTACAAGACGACAAGACTATAAAGACCACGAGCCTAAATAGAATAAGATAGATTAAGATTGTCATTGGTGAAGGTTACTTTCTTACGCTACTAACTTCTATTCTCAAGAATTGCTATTCTGTCCGTGCCCTACCACAGGGGTTCTCAACGCGTGGGTCGCGACCCCTCGGGGGGTCGCTAGATTATTTTGGGGGGGTCCCCAAATTATTTAAAAAATTGCAACTGAATTGCTGGAAAATGGAAATGAAGAGTTTACATGGTACACATAGTACATCATGCATACTCCTCCCATATGATTATATCTGGTTTCAGTATTTATTTATTATTATATGGCGTATTGTCTCTATTATTAAGGTTATTGTAGCAGTCAATTTATATTGGGGGTCGGGAGGGGACGGGGCGGGGGTCCCGAGACATGGCCAAAGCATTTCCGGGCCAAATACGTTGAGCAGTTCTCGGCTCCATACCAGTAACCTCGGTTAAAACAGTCATCGAGGATCATAAGTATAAGCTAAGAACCTAATATCTGTCTAACGGTAGAATATCTGTACAATGTAACTATGAGTATATACACTATATAACGCTATACGTCGCCACAACATGCTATCTATGTTACATCATTTGACACTTGCATTTAAACACGCCTGCGAGGTCTTGGAGGCTAGCAGTGTCAAGTGCTTTTATGAGACTATATTTACCTTGTTTTCTGCTTACAGTTCATGTTTACTGTTGCTTTGAGTCAGATCTCACACTCTGTGCGTCGCTCTGGATGAGAACAGGCAATAAACGCCTGGAATTGTGAATTATTGTTTAATCTTAACCCATTCTGGACGGGAACACCCTTTTTGTGTTTTAAGCATTATGTTATGCTTTAGCTATATTGAAAAATAGCAGACCTACAAGTTCGTAGCACGGCACCGAGTGCCGCGCTACGAACTTGTAGATCTGCTATTTTGTTTTAAATCGTGAAAATGTGGCCCAAATCTTTGAATATATATTCTTTCAGAGCGAATGTTTTTAACTCAAATCTTTGCTTCTTGGGGGTCCTGGGACAACATATTTTCAGATGGGCGTCGGCGGCCAATGATATATTTCTGGGGGTCCTTGACATGAAAATGTTTGAGAACCACTGATATAGAAACATGAGGGTCTTTCAGAAAACGGTCAGGATTTAGAAGACATTTCGTAGAATCGTCCTCAGGTCTAAATGGGTTAAAATGGAGTTGTTTATTTCTTCGCCGTCGTCTCAGGGTCTCCTGAGTTTATCAACATCTCGCTCAGCGACACAGAGAGGTGACACGCACGCACGCACGCACGCACGCACGCACGCACGCACGCACGCACGCACGCACGCGCACACGCACACGCACACGCACACGCACACAGAGAGAGAGAGAGAGAGAGGTGGAAATTAACAGACAACAAACAAGCAATTTGGGTTACAGATGTACTTCCAGCAAGGTGTTCAATGCAAGTTTTTTTTCTTTTTCAGGGGAATTGTAGTGTTGGGGAGGGGGGGGGGAGGAGGGGGGAGGGGGGAGGGGGAGGGAGGAGGGAGGAGGGGGGGAGGGGGGAGGGAGGAGGGAGGAGGGGGGAGGGGGGAGGGGGAGGGAGGGGGAGGGAGGAGGGGGGGAGGGGGGAGGGAGGAGGGAGGAGGGGGGAGGGGGGAGGGGGAGGGAGGAGGGAGGAGGGAGGAGGGGGAGGGAGGAGGGAGGAGGGGGAGGGAGGAGGGAGGAGGGAGGGGGAGGGAGGAGGGAGGAGGGGGAGGGGGGAGGGGGAGGGAGGGGGGGAAGGAGGGGGGGGGGGAGGAGGGGGAGGGAGGAGGGGAGGGGGAGGGAGGAGGGGAGGGGGAGGAGGGGGAGGGAGGAGGGAGGAGGGAGGAGGGGGAGGGAGGAGGGAGGAGGGGGAGGGAGGAGGGAGGAGGGGGGAGGGAGGAGGGGGAGGGAGGAGCGAGGAGGGAGGAGGGGGGAGGGAGGAGGGGGGGGGGGGGGGAGGTAGGAAATAACAAGAATGACTGTCATACGTGCCAGTTGCAGCAAGCTCTGGTTTATATGTACATCAGTATAATGGGGGTCCGTAGCCTGTTGTTTATATGTACGTCAGTATAATGGGGGTCCGTAGCCTGTTGTTTATATGTACGTCAGTATAATGGGGGTCCGTAGCCTGTTGTTTATATGTACGTCAGTATAATGGGGGTCCGTAGCCTGGTGGTTTATATGTACGTCAGTATAATGGGGGTCCGTAGCCTGGTTTATATGTACGTCAGTATAATGGGGGTCCGTAGCCTGTTGGTTTATATGTACGTCAGTATAATGGGGGTCCGTAGCCTGTTGGTTTATATGTACGTCAGTATAATGGGGGTCCGTAGCCTGGTTTATATGTACGTCAGTATAATGGGGGTCCGTAGCCTGTTGGTTTATATGTACGTCAGTATAATGGGGGTCCGTAGCCTGTTGGTTTATATGTACGTCAGTATAATGGGGGTCCGTAGCCTGTTGGTTTATATGTACGTCAGTATAATGGGGGTCCGTAGCCTGTTGTTTATATGTACGTCAGTATAATGGGGGTCCGTAGCCTGTTGTTTATATGTACGTCAGTATAATGGGGGTCCGTAGCCTGTTGTTTATATGTACGTCAGTATAATGGGGGTCCGTAGCCTGTTGTTTATATGTACGTCAGTATAATGGGGGTCCGTAGCCTGTTGGTTTATATGTACGTCAGTATAATGGGGGTCCGTAGCCTGTGGTTTATATGTACGTCAGTATAATGGGGGTCCGTAGCCTGTTGGTTTATATGTACGTCAGTATAATGGGGGTCCGTAGCTCTGGTTTATATGTACGTCAGTATAATGGGGGTCCGTAGCCTGTTGGTTTATATGTACGTCAGTATAATGGGGGTCCGTAGCTCTGGTTTATATGTACGTCAGTATAATGGGGGTCCGTAGCCTGTGGTTTATATGTACGTCAGTATAATGGGGGTCCGTAGCCTGTTGGTTTATATGTACGTCAGTATAATGGGGGTCCGTAGCTCTGGTTTATATGTACGTCAGTATAATGGGGGTCCGTAGCCTGTTGGTTTATATGTACGTCAGTATAATGGGGGTCCGTAGCTCTGGTTTATATGTACGTCAGTATAATGGGGGTCCGTAGCCTGTTGGTTTATATGTACGTCAGTATAATGGGGGTCCGTAGCCTGTTGGTTTATATGTATGTCAGTATAATGGGGGTCCGTAGCCTGTTGGTTTATATGTACGTCAGTATAATGGGGGTCCGTAGCCTGGTTTATACGTACGTCAGTATAATGGGGGTCCGTAGCCTGTTGGTGTATATGTACGTCAGTATAATGGGGGTCCGTAGCCTGTTGGTTTATATGTACGTCAGTATAATGGGGGTCCGTAGCCTGTTGGTTTATATGTACGTCAGTATAATGGGGGTCCGTAGCCTGTTGGTTTATATGTACGTCAGTATAATGGGGGTCCGTAGCCTGTTGGTTTATATGTACGTCACTATAATGGGGGTCCGTAGCCTGTTGGTTTATATGTACGTCAGTATAATGGGGGTCCGTAGCCTGTTGGTTTATATGTACGTCAGTATAATGGGGGTCCGTAGCCTCTGGTTTATATGTACGTCAGTATAATGGGGGTCCGTAGCCTGGTTTATATGTACGTCAGTATAATGGGGGTCCGTAGCCTGTTGTTTATATGTACGTCAGTATAATGGGGGTCCGTAGCCTGTTGTTTATATGTACGTCAGTATAATGGGGGTCCGTAGCCTGGTGGTTTATATGTACGTCAGTATAATGGGGGTCCGTAGCCTCTGGTTTATATGTACGTCACTATAATGGGGGTCCGTAGCCTGTTGGTTTATATGTACGTCAGTATAATGGGGGTCCGTAGCCTGTTGGTTTATATGTACGTCAGTATAATGGGGGTCCGTAGCCTCTGGTTTATATGTACGTCAGTATAATGGGGGTCCGTAGCCTGTTGGTTTATATGTACGTCAGTATAATGGGGGTCCGTAGCCTGTTGGTTTATATGTACGTCAGTATAATGGGGGTCCGTAGCCTCTGGTTTATATGTACGTCAGTATAATGGGGGTCCGTAGCCTGTTGGTTTATATGTACGTCAGTATAATGGGGGTCCGTAGCCTGTTGGTTTATATGTACGTCAGTATAATGGGGGTCCGTAGCCTCTGGTTTATATGTACGTCAGTATAATGGGGGTCCGTAGCCTGTTGGTTTATATGTACGTCAGTATAATGGGGGTCCGTAGCCTGTCTGGTTTATATGTACGTCAGTATAATGGGGGTCCGTAGCCTCTGGTTTATATGTACGTCAGTATAATGGGGGTCCGTAGCCTGTTGGTTTATATGTACGTCAGTATAATGGGGGTCCGTAGCCTGTTGGTTTATATGTACGTCAGTATAATGGGGGTCCGTAGCCTGTTGGTTTATATGTACGTCAGTATAATGGGGGTCCTTGGCATATAAAGATCATCTCTAATGGGGGTCCTTGGCGTATCATTTCAAAATTCATATAATTTAGTGGTTAATCCATGCTGTTTAAAGCATTGCGTTATGCTTTAGCTATTAAAAAATAGCAGATCTACAAGTTCTACCCAGCCACTCGGTGGCTGGGTAGAGCTTGTAGATCTGCTAAGACCCAGCCACTCGGTGGCTGGGTCCCTGGAACAACCTATTTTCAGATGGGGGTCGGCGGCCAATTACATATAATTCTGGGGGTCCTTGACATGACAAATGTTGATAACCACTGACTTGGTTTTTCAGAAAACTGTCATGATTTAGAAGGCATTTTTTAAACTTCGACGTCAGTCTATGGCAGGGCTGGGCAACTTTGACGATGGAGAGGGCCACTATATTTCCACACTCACTCCAGAGGGCCACATTGCATATTACTGTCGTAGCAAAAATAGCCGATCTACAAGCTCAAAACGTGTCGCGCTGCGACGCGTTTTGAGCTTGTAGATCAGCTATTTTTGCTATATTTGAATTGAAATACTGAATTATTTTTTGCTTTTTATTTTATTTTATTAGAAACCTGAAAAGTAACTTATTGATTTTCAAATGGATTTAGTTTTAGTTGTGATAACTTTATGAACTAAATACAAATTGTACACAAAGACAATACTACTAATACTAGTCGTTAAGTACTAGTCATTAAGTAATAAGCATGGTCATGTTTGGAATTGCAACAGCTGAAATCAATACTATATCAGTATTCTGATATTAACCTGCGGGCCGCATTAAGTGAAGGTGGGGGCCGCATGTGGCTCACGGGCCGCCAGTTGCCCACCCCTGGTCTATGGGTTAAATAGAAAAGCAGTGCAGTTTATTTCTTGTAGACACTGTTATTAATAAACATTTTCGGGCCGACGGCAGTGGAGGCGCTCGTTAGCATAACGCACGTGCAGCACGTTTGGATTTATTTCATTTAATTATCATTTATGGTCTATTGTTGTATACATACCGTATTCATTTATTTATACATAACACATCTGAGAGATCACAGGGCGGGCGTAATTACGATGAATTATCTCTTACACACACACACTGTCTCTTACACGCACGCACGCACGCACGCACGCACGCATGCACGCACGCACGCACACACGCACGCACGCACGCACGCACAGCATCTCTTTCTCCTTCAGCATATTTTTTGGCATCCTTCTTTGTCGCATCTATTATTCAACACCAGGGGCTGCAATTCTGAATGCAATACAAACACACACGTCAAACACACAAACACACACGTCAAACACACAAACAACACAAACACCCACGTCAAACACACAAACACACGCGTCAAACACACAAACAACACAAACACACACGTCAAACACACAAACAACACAAACACACACGTCAAACACACAAACAACACAAACACACACGTCAAACACACAAACAACACAAACACACACGTCAAACACACAAATAACACAAACACACACGTCAAACACACAAACACACACGTCAAACACACAAACACCACAAACACACACGTCAAACACACAGACAACACAAACACACACGTCAAACACACAAACAACACAAACACACAAGTCAAACACACAAACAACACAAACACACAAGTCAAACACACAAACAACACAAACACACACGTCAAACACACAAACAACACAAACACACACGTCAAACACACAAACAACACAAACACACACGTCAAACACACAGACAACACAAACACACACGTCAAACACACAGACAACACAAACACACACGTCAAACACACAGACAACACAAACACACACGTCAAACACACAAACAACACAAACACACACGTCTGCGAGTTTCTGTCGTGAGGCGAAATGAGTCCCTTACACGGTCTGACCCTTGCAAAGGAGGCCTACATTAAACATATACACTGATAACGTGATGCCTCCACCTGCGATTATAGATGGCTGCTTTCACAGTGAAATCCACGTGTCACAGGTCCTCACAGGTCCTCACAGGTCCTCACAGGTCCTCACAGGTCCTCACAGGTCCTTTCTTTCTTTTCAAAATCTTTTTATTCAGGTTTTTGACAGTAGCCCAGGGGCAAGTATTAAACGGACATATAAAATATAAAAATAAAACTCAATCCCCTATCCCACCCTCCCCCCACCCCCCACTGTCGGAAAAACAGTCTGGAGGAAAACAATAATATATATATATATATATATATATATATATATATATATATATATATATACACACACACACATACACAAAATACATCCAGACATAATTACAAAAAAAATAAAAATATAATAAAATAAAATGCAGATTTTTCATAGCAGAGCAGATTTTGTTTCTGTTGTGGTTTGGCGTTGGCCGAGGCATAGGCACGGCACACTATGCAGCCTGTGTGTTGTGGTAGAATGTCATAAACGGGCCCCAGGTCTTGTAAAACCTTTTCTCAGAGCCGGCAATTGAAAACCTTAACATCTCCAACTCGAGACAGGACATTATATCACGAAGCCACTGACGGAGCACACGGGTCCTTTCTGATGTAGAACTAATACCATTTATAAAATCTTCTACCTCCGTGCTGTTATATGATGTTTCTGACATGCAACGGGTCACCGCACTGCACTGGGATGATTGACGGGTGTCAGTGTAGCGCATGTGACCCGTCGACATTGTCACCGTGTCATCGCCACATTAACATGACCGCGAAGACCGTTTTTAACGCTAATACCTGCACGATGCGTCGCCGTCGTCCTGTCAGTCATTCTCCTTGTTTATTATCCCGTCAGTCAGTCAGTGTGGGGAAAGAAAACTGGATTCAGGAAATGAATGGAGTCGACATGGAAATGGAACGTTTTAGGAGGATTATAGCAGGCTGAGGCCACACATTTTTCGTCTCAGTTTTAGTCGACGAAAACAACACCATGGCTCAAAGGCAGAATGTGTTTGTAAACCACTGGTATATACAGTACTGAATTAGTTGATTGTGGAGCTTGTATTTTTAGTGACTGTACATGTACAGTTCTGGAGCGGAGCCACACTGTGTTGGTATAATTGATTAATTAAAAAACGGGGTGAAAAAAGAAATAACCTCATTATTTCTATACTTTCTCCAACGACGGCACTTTAACCCATTCTGGACAGGAACCCCTAGTGTTATACTTTAGCTGTTGGAAAATAGCAGATATACGAGCTTGTAGGTCTGCTATTTTTGAAAAATCGTGAAAATGTGGCGCAAATCTTTGAATATATATTCTTTCAGAGCAAACGTTTTTAACTAAAATCTTTGCTTCCGGGGGGGTTCCTGGAACTACATATTTTCAGATGGGGGTCGGCGGCCAAATTACATATAATTCTAGGTGGTCCTTGACATGAAATAGTTTGAGAACCGCTGACGTAGAAACATAGGGTTTTTCAGAAAACTGTCATGATTTAGAATTCATTTGTAGAATCGTCCTCAGGCCTCAATGGGTTAAAAAGAGAGCCGCATTAATTAATTTCCCTCATCTGAAGGTCAGCAGTAAATGAGGCTGGTGTTGAAAGGGATTGAAGGAAGGGGAAGGGAGGGGGGGGGGGGTAGTTACTAGTGGGTGGCGGCGGTGGATCAGCGGGCGTTTCGGAGGAGCAGAAGGCTCCCGGTTTGATCCCTGTGCGACCTCCACTTGGCTCGCTGTGTCAGAAAGTGTCCTTCCTTCCCTGACATGGAGGGGTTGAAATCCTCATCTCTGGTCATTAACACATTGACTGTTGACCATGAATCTCATCTCTGGTCATTAACACATTGACTGTTGACCATGAATCTCATCTCTGGTCATTAACACATTGACTGTTGACCATGAATCTCATCTCTGGTCATTAACACATTGACTGTTGACCATGAATCTCATCTCTGGTCATTAACACATTGACTGTTGACCATGAATCTCATCTCTGGTCATTAACACATTGACTGTTGACCATGAATCTCATCTCTGGTCATTAACACATTGACTGTTGACCATGAATCTCATCTCTGGTCATTAACACATTGACTGTTGACCATGAATCTCATCTCTGGTCATTAACACATTGACTGTTGACCATGAATCTCATCTCTGGTCATTAACACATTGACTGTTGACCATGAATCTCATCTCTGGTCATTAACACATTGACTGTTGACCATGAATCTCATCTCTGGTCATTAACACATTGACTGTTGACCATGAATCTCATCTCTGGTCATTAACACATTGACTGTTGACCATGAATCTCATCTCTGGTCATTAACACATTGACTGTTGACCATGAATCTCATCTCTGGTCATTAACACATTGACTGTTGACCATGAATCTCATCTCTGGTCATTAACACATTGACTGTTGACCATGAATCTCATCTCTGGTCATTAACACATTGACTGTTGACCATGAATCTCATCTCTGGTCATTAACACATTGACTGTTGACCATGAATCTCATCTCTGGTCATTAACACATTGACTGTTGACCATGAATCTCATCTCTGGTCATTAACACATTGACTGTTGACCATGAATCTCATCTCTGGTCATTAACACATTGACTGTTGACCATGAATCTCATCTCTGGTCATTAACACATTGACTGTTGACCATGAATCCTATCTGGTCATTAACATAATTGATTGCAGGTATTACTGCATTTGAAAGACTTTATATATAGCTTTATACAACGTGCCACATCATTTTGGCACACACTTTGTGTGCTTGTAGACCGGCTTTATTTATTTATTTATTTATTTATGCATTCATTCATTCATTCCTTCCTTCATTCATTCATTCTCCTCTCCGCTGTCACATCTGATCTCTCTTTAGAAGTGTTTATATTACAAACGAGATGCTTGGTTAGGTCAGAAATGAGGACAGAACTTTTTATTTATTTATTACGTGACATTGTGGTTTGATGTATTAGGGCAGCGATAGTGGAATTTAGACACTTTCTCCTTAATTAGCACAAGCTGAAAAACAAGTGCCCTCTCCAGACCACGAATGCAGCATTTGCTACATGGTGAAAGAAATGCAAATGCCCTCTCCCCTCCCCTCCTCTCCCCTCCCCTCCCCTCCCCTCCCCTCCCCTCCTCTCCTCTCCTCTCCTTTCCATGCCATAACGGAAGGCAGCATTCAGGAGAATTGCTTTCTTTCCGAAGTCTCCTTCGAACTTGGAACGCAGAATTTTGTGTTGAACAAATTTGTTTTGAAATCCATGTCGTTCACCGCATCTCCACTAGCTAAAGAGTGATGGGTTGCGCCCCGAAAATAGCTGATCTACAAGCTCTCAACGCATCCCAGCGCGACACGTTGAGACCTTGTAGATCTGCTATCTCCGCAATTTCTGTCCATAAGTGCCCTCTTACGGGATTTCAGCCCCTTCCTCTCTAACATTCTCTTCACGTGTCTCCTGCTGTGCCCTAGATATCAGCCACGACGCTATAAGTGGGTCATAACAGAGGAAGCAGTGCCTCCATCGATCTCAGTATGCAGGATTCAGTGCAGAGGAAGTCTTGACATATCGACCACACAGAGGATTATATTCCTGATCCTCTCTCTCTGTCTTCCAAAGGTACTCGAGGTAGAAAAACAAAACAAACGTGAAAATACTCAAGTAAAACAAACTACCTTAGAGGCACTGTGTTAACGTTTGTTTTTTTCCTTTATTTTTTTTTGTTTGTTATGGTTATATTTTGTCCCTGCTCTTCTATTGAGACATTTAGGGCTTTATGGGCTCCATTTTCGTTTGCGCTAAACACCTTATCCCTAAACTTCTTTGCCTATTTTTACTATTTTGAAAAACATTTTTGAATAGTTCAACTAGCCAATCTACTAATTGACACGTTGTGAGCTTGTAGACTGGCCATTTTAAATGTATATTCAGTGATTTGACTTAATTCAAATATCACTTATTTTTTCTTTTTTTCTGGATAATCCTCCCTACTATAGAGTGTGCTGACCATATAAGGAGTTCCTCCCTGTCCCCAGTGAGCCCCTGGGGTCAAAAAACCCTAGTTTCAGTTTTGGTGGCGGGTGGCAAAGCCTTCATCCAATCAGGATGAGAGGGGCCTTCCTCCAATCATGATCGAGTGGGGGCGGGCCTTGGTGCACATGCTGTTGGCCTGTTGCACTTCCCCCCACTGTATTTTGTTACCGGGGCGGACTGGGTGGTTTTCCAAATCACCCAAATCACTGAATGCTCCTTTAACTATTCAAACATGTTTTGCAAAATAGTAAAAAAAAAAAAAAGGCAAAGAAGGTTAGGGATAAGGGGTTTAGTAGTGACGAAAATGGAGCCCTATTTCCATCCATCCATAACCCCTTAACCCCTTTTTTTTTTTTAACTAATTTGAAAAACATTTTTGAATAGTTCAAATAGCCAGTCTACAAGCTCACACCGTGTCGATGTAGATCGGCTAGTTCAGCTTTTCAAAAATATTTTTCAATGTAGTAAAAAAAGCCAAAGTAGTTTAGGGATACGAGGGTTTAGCGTGGACGAACATAGAGCCCTTCGATGGTGTCAAAGGTCATGTGACCTCACCTAGACACGGGATCTGACCTGACGGTCCTGATTAAATTTGGTCAAAACCAGTGCTGATGTCGTCGACTAACTTTTTTTCCACTGACAAAAACGAAATGGAAGCTAAATGAAACTAAGCTATGATGACTAAAACTAAGACTAAATATACTGACAATTTCGTCAACAAATAAAAACTAGACTAAAATGTTATAGGAAGGGAGTAGTGGACAAGATATCCAGTATAAGTCATTTTACAATTATTGGTTGCATGCTGAAAATAGCAGATCTACAAGCTCACAAGTTATTGGCTTTTTTCAGCAAGTGTAAAATCAGCCATTATGACGGCATCGAGGCCCACCAAAATACATTTTAGTCGACTAAATCAACTGTAGATTTAGTCGACTAAAATAACATGGCATTTAGTCGACTGAAACTAGACTAACACTAAAACATTCCAGGTGACTAAAATGTGACTAAATCTAAATTAAGTTTTATTCCAAAGACTGTGACTAAAATAGAAATATGCTGCCAAAAACAACACATGGTTACAACAACACCATCCCCATTCCAACTCTCTGCATTCCTCACCCTGTCCCTGTAGCCACGCAGTTGCTCTGTCTGCTATATTTTTCCCCTGAGCAAGCAGGCAGACTCCATTAGCTCAATGGCAAAAGAAAATGTCAGCACTTGCATATCGGAAACTGAGTTCAAATCCGGGACAGAAGAGTGAAGTTACTATAGAGTAAATGTCAGTGGCGTGCACAGACATTTAGAGGGGCAGGTGCTCAAGTTAAAAAAGGGCACCTTGTGCAGCGCGTGGAACCGGCCGGTTGCCTTAATCCATTTTGGGCGGGAACCCCTTTTGGTGTTAGCATTATGTTATGCTTTACCTATGGAAACTAGCAGATCTACAAGCTCATAGCGCGCCACCGAGTGGCGCGCTATGAGCTTGTAGGTCTGCTATTTTTGAAAAATCAAAAAAAGAAAAGAGAAAAAAAATGTTTGTTTTTTTTCGTTTTTTTTTCAAAAGGGCACATTGCCAAAAGGGCAGGGGGTGCTCTAGCACCCCCTAGTGTCTATCTGTGCACGCCACTGGTAAATGTACTCATATTTCTGACTCTTTACACTCTTTACAGTTGTAAGGCGGAGCAAACGGGGAGCGATAAAACGCACCTATAGTTCATTTTCAATTTTCAAAGGACACGCCCGTGACTCACCAGACCTGGATTCTGTTTATCTTTTTTTTTACGCTTGCGTTGTGGCGCCCCTCTGGAGCAGACCTGGAGGAGACCTGTGTTGATCCAGGCAACAACGCTAACTCTAACACTACACCTACCGTTGGGTGCCACCGATATTGTCCCTTATCATTTGACCCATTTAGGCCTGACCTCAAAATTTTAAAAAAATCCTTCTAAATCCTCCAGTTTTCTGAAATAAATATTTTCACGATTTTTCAAAAATAGCAGACCTACAAGCTCGTAGCGCGCCACTCGGTGGCGCGCTATGAGCTTGTAGATCTGCTATTTTTCAATAGCTAAATTATAACATAATGTTTAAAACACCAAAAGGGGTTCCCGCCCAAAATGGGTTAACTGTCCTTTTGCGCAGATCACGCAAACCTCAGCAAAAAGAAAAGGACAATATCGATGGCCTCCAACTGTAGCTACATGTTTAAGCATTTATTTCATATTTACATGTCGATTTCAGCTCTGACACTTATTCCAGACATGCTCTAGTTATGTGAAGAGTCTGCCTGTGCTATTAACTCATTTTGGATGAAAAGCTGGAGTTTGCGCGATGGGAGGCTCTCCGTCAAATCTGGTCACATATTATATTATATTATCGGCTGATTGTGTTTTATGACCGGAGGATTGATCTGGCCTTTTGAGAAGGTTATAAATAATTGATGGGAGACTCACTCAAGATATTAACCCATTTTGACCTGGGAACAATTCTACAAATGTCTTCTAGATCCTGACAGTTTTCTACAAAACCCATGTTTTATGTCAGTCATAAAACATTTTCATGTCAAGGACCCCCAAGATTATCTGTAATTGGCCGCCGACCCCCATCTAAAAATATCTTGTTCCAGGGACCCCCCAGAAGCAAAGATTTGAGTTAAAAACGTTCTCTCTGAAAGAATATTATATTCAAATATTTGCGACACATTTTCACAATCTTTCAAAAATATCAAAGACCTACAAGCTAGTGCCACGCTATGAGCTTGTAGATATGCTATTTTTCAATAGCTAAAGTATAACATAATGCTTAAAACACCAAAAGGGGTTCCCGCCCAGGACGGGTTAAGTCCATAATCCACATTCCAGACAGCAGCACTCTGTCAGGCGCTGGCTCCGCAGTCCCTGAGCAATACTCATATTTTATTTTATTTGGTAACGGTGGAGACTTTTAAAAAGTGTCCACCTTTTCAGTCGGAACCAATTCAGACTGCTATAGCACAGTGGGTTCTCAACCAGTGGTCTAGGGACCACTAGTGGCCGTTGAGGGGGTCCCCATGCAGCTAAATGATGGAGAGTTGGTAACCAAATGGACCCTTATTACATCTTTAACTCTTGAGAGTGTAAAACTCTACTAAATGAACCATTACGCTCTCAAGAGTTTAATTGTTGTTAAAACATCTGCAGTACTTCATTTACAAGAAGTCCACACAATTGGATGATGTAGAATAATTGTGATTTTTGATCAATGTTTGCCTGTTACAATTTACAATTTAGGCATTTATCAGACGCTCTTAATCCAGAGCGACTTACTATAATGGCACCAACATCAATACAGCATGGAATTGTGGACAAAATCGTATCCAACGATAACAAAATATTCAACGTTTCTGGGTTGTCGGTTAGAATCCCGCCTCCTCCTCCTCCTGTCCACATGTGTGAAGTGTCCTTGGGCAAGACACTGAACCCCTAATTGCTCCCAGTGGTCGCCACCATTGGTCTGTGAATGTGGGAAGTGAGGACGCTGGTGTCGACTGTTCGCCGCTTCACCTCCCAATGTATGAATGAATGGACCTTCACCTCCCAATGTATGAATGAATGGACCTTCACCTCCCAATGTATGAATGAATGGACCTTCACCTCCCAATGTATGAATGAATGGACCGTTGTAAAGATTCACCTCCCAATGTATGAATGAATGGACCGTTGTAAAGATTCACCTCCCAATGTATGAATGAATGAACCTTCACCTCCCAATGTATGAATGAATGGACCTTCACCTCCCAATGTATGAATGAATGAACCTTCACCTCCCAATGTATGAATGAATGAACCTTCACCTCCCAATGTATGAATGAATGGACCTTCACCTCCCAATGTATGAATGAATGAACCTTGGCTTCACCTCCCAATGTATGAATGAATGAACCTTCACCTCCCAATGTATGAATGAATGAACCTTCACCTCCCAATGTATGAATGAATGGACCTTCACCTCCCAATGTATGAATGAATGAACCTTCACCTCCCAATGTATGAATGAATGGACCTTCACCTCCCAATGTATGAATGAATGGACCTTCACCTCCCAATGTATGAATGAATGGACCTTCACCTCCCAATGTATGAATGAATGGACCGTTGTAAAGCGCTTTGAGCACTTGGAAAAGCGCTATACAAGTGCTCAAAGCGCTTTGGTACATTTTCTCAGATTTGTAGAATTGACCTGGCATCTTGGTAAACAATCCTGGTACATTTACGCCAGGGCTCCACCGGACGCGTTGCGTCGCGTCAAAAAACGCACCGGTTCAATTTTAATGCACGCGTCGCGTCTCCGTCAACGCGGGCAGTGGAGCCACCCTTCATTGATTAAAAAGGGAACATTCCCTGACGGTGACGGAGACGCGACGCTGACGCGCCTGGTGGAGCCCGGCCGTAACCTGGCATCTTGGTAAACAATCCTGGTACATTTACCTGGCATCTTGGTAAACAATCCTGGTACATTTACCTGGCATCTTGGTAAACAATCCTGGTACATTTCGTTGAGGCACTCCTTTGTTTTCTCCACTTATGTTAATATTTTACCTTGCGGTTATTATTGACTAGACAGTGTTGGAGAAAGTTAATTTTTTAGTTCAGTTCACGGTTCAAAATTAAAAAAATGAACTAGTTCCGTTCATAGTTGAACTAAAGTTCATGGTTCCAAAAAAAGGAACTATTTTAGTTATTTTTCGTTCTTTCCCCCCCCCCAAAATTATTGCCACAGCCCAAAGCCATATAAGACTTTATTCCTATGCAGACGTTCTCACAGCCTGCATATCTCTGCGTGCTGAAAATAGCTGATCTTCAAGCTCACAACGCGTCGCGTCCGCAACGCGTTGTGAGCTTGAAGATCAGCTATTTTCAGCACGGAACACGGTGGAGTTGGGACATGTTCTGTGTCTGCTGTCTGTCTGCGTGGAGTTGGGACATGTTCTGTGTCTGCTGTGTGTCTGCGTGGAGTTGGGACATGTTCTGTGTCTGCTGTGTGTCTGCGTGGAGTTGGGACATGTTCTGTGTCTGCTGTGTGTCTGCGTGGAGTGGGACATGTTCTGTGTCTGCTGTCTGTCTGCGTGGAGTTGCGACATGTTCTGTGTCTGCTGTGTGTCTGCGTGGAGTTGGGACATGTTCTGTGTCTGCTGTCTGTCTGCGTGGAGTTGGGACATGTTCTGTGTCTGCTGTGTGTCTGCATGGAGTTGCGACATGTTCTGTGTCTGCTGTCTGTCTGCGTGGAGTGGGACATGTTCTGTGTCTGCTGTGTGTCTGCGTGGAGTGGGTCATGTTCTGTGTCTGCTGTCTGTCTGCGTGGAGTTGGGACATGTTCTGTGTCTGCTGTGTGTCTGCGTGGAGTGGTACATGTTCTGTGTCTGCTGTGTGTCTGTGTGGAGTGGGACATGTTCTGTGTCTGCTGTGTGTCTGCGTGGAGTTGGGACATGTTCTGTGTCTGCTGTCTGTCTGCGTGGAGTTGGGACATGTTCTGTGTCTGCTGTGTGTCTGCGTGGAGTGGGACATGTTCTGTGTCTGCTGTCTGTCTGCGTGGAGTTGGGACATGTTCTGTGTCTGCTGTCTGTCTGCGTGGAGTTGGGACATGTTCTGTGTCTGCTGTTTGTCTGCGTGGAGTTGGGACATGTTCTGTGTCTGCTGTCTGTCTGCGTGGAGTTGGGACATGTTCTGTGTCTGTCTGCGTGGAGTTGGGACATGTTCTGTGTCTGCTGTCTGTCTGCGTGGAGTTGGGACATGTTCTGTGTCTGCTGTCTGTCTGCGTGGAGTTGGGACATGTTCTGTGTCTGCTGTGTGTCTGCGTGGAGTTGGGACATGTTCTGTGTCTGCTGTGTGTGTGCGTGGAGTTGGGACATGTTCTGTTTCTGCTGTGTGTCTGCGTGGAGTGGGACATGTTCTGTGTCTGCTGTGTGTCTGTGTGGAGTTGGGACATGTTCTGTGTCTGCTGTGTGTCTGCGTGGAGTTGGGACATGTTCTGTGTCTGCTGTGTGTCTGCGTGGAGTTGGGACATGTTCTGTGTCTGCTGTCTGTCTGCGTGGAGTTGGGACATGTTCTGTGTCTGCTGTCTGTCTGCGTGGAGTTGGGACATGTTCTGTGTCTGCTGTGTGTCTGCGTGGAGTTGGGACATGTTCTGTGTCTGCTGTCTGTCTGCGTGGAGTACGTGTGCTGCGTGCATGAGTGGATCATCATGCAGTGGATGCGCGCTGCGCGCTCCAGTGGATGCGCGCTGCGCGCTCCAGTGGATGCGCGCTGCGCGCTCCAGTGACGGCTGAGAAAGATTAGTTAATTTGTGTCGGATAACTAAGGGCTTATTGGTGGGTTTTCCGCTATAGATATTAAGGCAGGTTTATGGTGTGTTTTAGTGTCAGGGATTTCGCCTAGAAGGCTCTATGGAAACACTCACTCTTGAACAAAGTTGAACGTGAGAAAGTGACGTTCACACACGCCAGAAATGAAAGCGTTCACAATGACGTTCATCCGGCAGAAATACAGTCCGTTCAGTTCACGTTCACCCAAAATATGAACGCGTTCGTGAACGATCGTTGTTCATTGAACGCGTTCAGGGACAACACTGAATATTCTGATCTCACACTCTTGTAAGTGGATAAGAGTGTCTCCTATAAAGTACCACAGACGAAAAACAGTCTAAGTCCAAATTTCAGACTGACGCCTCCACGAAAAGGCGTCGTTGTCCTGAACCCTTATCTATCATTTATATATTATGGATCAATAGTGTGGACTTAGACTGTTATTCGTCTGTGGTACTCAGTTGTCTGAAGTCAAATGTTTGTTTTATGAACAGGACGTCCGCAGAGGTCTGACCTGTTGTCGGGGCAGTTCAAACAAAGAGAACCTTGAATACTAAATCTAAGGCATTGGAACGAGTGGAGGACGGCTCTGG
>NC_136799.1:1526331-1556331 GCF_951216825.1 Electrona antarctica | reverse complement strand
ATTAGCTTGCCGAATGGACTAGAGCTAACGATTAGCATGCTGATGGACTAGAGCTAACGATTAGCATGCTGATGGACTAGAGCTAACGATTAGCATGCTGATGGACTAGAGCTAACGATTAGCATGCCGAATGGACTAGAGCTAACGATTAGCATGCTGATGGACTCCAGAGCTAACGATTAGCATGCTGATGGACTAGAGCTAACGATTAGCATGCTGATGGACTAGAGCTAACGATTAGCATGCCGAATGGACTAGAGCTAACGATTAGCATGCTGATGGACTAGAGCTAACGATTAGCATGCTGATGGACTCCAGAGCTAACGATTAGCATGCTGATGGACTAGAGCTAACGATTAGCATGCTGATGGACTAGAGCTAACGATTAGCATGCTGATGGACTAGAGCTAACGATTAGCATGCTGAGGACTCCAGAGCTAACGATTAGCATGCTGATGGACTCCAGAGCTAACGATTAGCATGCTGATGGACTCCAGAGCTAACGATTAGCATGCTGATGGACTCCAGAGCTAACGATTAGCATGCCGAATGGACTAGAGCTAACGATTAGCATGCTGATGGACTAGAGCTAACGATTAGCATGCCGAATGGACTAGAGCTAACGATTAGCATGCTGATGGACTAGAGCTAACGTTTAGCATGCCGAATGGACTAGAGCTAATGTTTAGCATGCTGAATGGACTGCCAATGTTTCCCCGCCTGGGAAGTGTGTGAAAAAGTCTGTGAATTTTCTAAATTCCCCATGGCTGTTGGTTTTACTAGAGTGGTGTGGTGCCCATTGGGCACTGGCCTACTTGGAACGATGCATGTTGGAAATGCATGACCCCTCCCAGTCATTATGTCTGTGTCCCTTTTATGCCCATATATGGAGTTCTTTGTCAGACACGATGACCAAATATGGAGTCTATGCAGATATCAGAACAATCATTGTGACGTCAGAACAGGCCAGCTCCATATATGGAGATATAGGGGGTGATCAGGTCCAGAGCACCGGGCAGAGGCTTTTGTGGCGTTTCTGGACAACCGGTCCACCTGTAGGGG
Source organism: Electrona antarctica (assembly GCF_951216825.1). Classification (NCBI taxonomy): domain Eukaryota; kingdom Metazoa; phylum Chordata; class Actinopteri; order Myctophiformes; family Myctophidae; genus Electrona; species Electrona antarctica. The sequence goes on along the minus strand of NC_136799.1, from coordinate 1,555,269 downwards.
GTGTGGAACGTGGCTGTAGAATGTGAAGTCGGTGGGGCGATGTACGGTTCTCGGGTTACGTGGATTACTGTCGTACAGACGTACGTACAGACAGAGATGTGGGGCATTTATAGATAGACTAGACCTGTACGTGCCCGTCGGCCACCGGCCTACTAGAGACTAGACCTGTATGTGCCCGTCGGCCACCAGCCTACTAGAGACTAGACCTGTACGTGCCCGTCGGCCACCAGCCTACTAGAGACTAGACCTGTACGTGGAGTGGTTAAGTAATCAATTTGCAGGCGTATGGGGTTGCCATGGCAATCAATTGGTGAGGGGATTTAGGCTGACTAGACCCACTGGCAGAGCCTGACCAGAGCCTTTTGTGGTGGTTCTGGAGAACCGTGGGTCCGACCGACTCCATACCGGGCACTCCACTCCCTGCGGGGGTGTGGAACGCGTGTGTCGAATGTGAAGTCGGTGGGTCAAGCGGTTCTCGAGTTACGTGCATTACAACAGTACACAGACATACGCACGCAGACACACACACAGACGTGGCAAATGTATAGATAGATAGAAGTCTCTGTCTCTGTACGTGGAGGCATTACGTACACCGGTCACGTCTTTCCTCTCCAGTTTCAGTCTTTTATTTGGTCCAGGAAGTCGCCCTGCTTCCTTGTAGCAGAGAGGACAAAGACAATGTTTATGCATTTATGGAATCCGCAGTGCAGACAACATTATCCTGTCCTGTTCCACTAAAAGTTAAACGTGCATTACAGACAGAGTTAAACGTGCATTACAGACAGAGTTGCATCGACTGAATAGTGCACTTGTGCACTTGCAATTCTACAAAATGTCATCTAATTCGTGACAGTTTTCTTGAAATCCTAAGTTTCTATGTCAGTGGATTTCATGTCAAGGAGCCCCAGAAATGATATGTAAAACGACCCCCATCTGAAAATATGTTGTTCCAGGGACCCCCTCCAGAAGCAAATATTTGAGTTAAAAACATTCGCATTCGATTTGCACTACATTTTCACGACTTTTAAAAAAATAGCAGATCTGCTATTTTTCAACCGCTAAAGTTTAAAGTAATGGTTAAAGTGGTTTTAAAGCTACACAGTGTAAGGTGAGACAGACAGACAGACAGACAGACAGACAGACAGACAGACAGACAGACAGACAGACAGACAGACGTGTCCTCGAGTCTAAATGGGTTAAGATTACTGCAGCATTTTTACAGTATATTACCGTATAGCGCTTATCGTTAGTGTAATTATATGATAAACATTACTGCAGTATATTTCCATATATACAGCAATAACGCGGTAGCAGAAACATTAGTGTAGCTGTTTGGATGAAGGAAGTTCTCTTTGTGTAATAATATGCTATCAGGTGAATGGACAATTATTACTAGACTGCTGCTGAGGAAATGAAAATGTGCGTGCGTGCGTGCGTGCGTGCGTGCGTGCGTGCGTGCGTGCGTGCGTGCGTGCGTGCGTCCTCACACGGATATTAGAATTTCATACGTCGATGTCAGGTCAAAGACTGAGATTTGGGTTCTGGGCATTTGGACCGGTGGGTTTTCAACCCTTTTCACATCAAGGTCCAGTATTTGCTCTGCGTTTGAGCCACGGACGACCGTTTGATTGATGACATTTAGCCTCTCGGACTCCATACTTTGAACGTCTGACTGTGCTATCCTTGGATAAGATTTTGTAAAAATATTTAGGACGACCGTTGAGCCGATTCTACTCTATGGCTCCGAGACATGGACACTTTCAAAGAAACTAGAGAAACGGTTGGATGGCACTTACACCCGCCTTATAATGAGAGCGCAAAATCTGTCTTGGAAGAGCCACCCATCGATCGACGGATCTAATATATGGCAACTTTCCCCGTGTTTTTTCACTAGTCCGATCCAGAAGAACACAGTTTGCCGGCCACTGCTACAGAGCTGACAATGAGGTTATATCTGCCCTTCGTGTGTGTGTGTGTGTGTGTGTGTGTGTGTGTGTGCGTGCGTGTGCGTGTGCGTGTGCGCGTGCGTGCGTGCGTACGTGCGTGTGTGCGTGCGTGCGTGCGTGCGTGCGTGCGTGCGTGCGTGCGTGCGTGCGTGCGTGCGTGCGTGCGTGCGTGCGTGTCCAGTGGTTGTCCTCTGGCAGTGTGTGGATCAAAGGCTTTGCTTCTTGACAGCTATGGATGCTAAGCTGCTGCTCATTGATGCTGCTGCCAATAACCTGCTCTGTCCCTGTCGGACCTGCTGCAAAGCCACAGGGTGTGTGTGTGTGTGTGTGTGTGTGTGTGTGTGTGTGTGTGTGTGTGTGTGTGTGTGTGTGTGTGTGTGTGTGTGTGTGTGTGTGTGTGTGTGTGTGTGTGTGTGTGTGTGTGTGTGTGAGCACACGCGTGCACGTGTACTTGTAACTATACTCCCTATAGTATAACTCCTGATGAACATATCAGGTATGGATGCACCATTAATCGGTAGAATACACTGTGAAAAACGCATGGAATACGGATGTGTATATTACAGGAAACTCCCATTTAAACTTTCCAACAAACTCCGGTAAACTCCCGAATTGTACCATCACACCTGTATATTACCGTATATTAACTGTATATGTACCATCACACCTGTATATTACCGTATATTAACTGTATATGTACCATCACACCTGTATATTACCGTATATTAACTGTATATGTACCATCACACCTGTATATTACCGTATATTAACTGTATATGTACCATCACACCTGTATATTACCGTATATTAACTGTATATGCTGCTAAACGTGAGGTTTGCGGGAAAAATACAGTGCCCATAATTGGCCGTTAACTCCTCTTTTCATGCAGTGATAATCGGCCATATCGGCCATAAAAATGGCATAACGGTATCGGAACGGCCTCAAAATAATACAGATTATTTAATCGGTTTTTCAACCGGCTACATTTGTTTTAAATGAAAAATGTATAGTACCTCTAGTCTAGAACAAAAGCCAAATCAAATATGATGTAAAATCTTTAGTAATCCTAAGTAAAAATAAACTTTACATTTTTCCACATTTAATTTGTGTTCTCGTCTCATTCAGTAGTGAAAACAGACACTTAGAAAAGAGTACATGCTATTTATTGATTGATTGAATACTGTATTAACAGGCTTTGGGCCAATAAGCCCCTATAGGGCCTATATATAGGCTTGTTTCCATTGTGGTCCTCTGTATAATATCGGAATCGGTTAGAATCGGTATCGGCAGATATGACCCCTGCAAATAATCGGGGATCGGATATCGGTCATAATTTCATAATATTGTGCACCCCTAATTCTGAGGTCCATTTTCCTGGTCCTCAGTAGAGAAATGGTTGTTTTGTGGTAAAATTAAAAGAAAAAGACATTTAGCATTAGAATTATTAATAAAAGAATAAGGTTGTTTTGTGTGGAGTTGTGGCTCAGATTAGATATGAGGTATAAGTTAAATGGCTGACCCAGAAGGCAAAACTCTACCGAGCAATCTCTCACCTATGGTCATGAAGTGTGGGTCATGACTGAAAGAATATGGTCGCGAATACAAGCGGCCAGAATGAGTTTTCTCCGACGGGTGGCTGGCATCTCCCTTAGAGATATAGGCCCTCATTTATCAACCGTGCGTACGCCAAAATATGGGTGTACGCCGAAATTACCGCAATTTTCGGCATTTACTATTTGCGCCAACGTTTGATTTTGAACTTGAGCCAAGACAAAAACCACGTCTGGTCGGGAGCTGTCGTACGCTTTGTCCTCACCTGTTTTTCTGTCGTAGAACAGCGGAGCAGCATTGTTTGACCAGCTGAGAGGCTGTCACAGGCATCGAAACATATGTATTCACTCCTAAAATGTTTATATAAAACTGTATGTATATGGGCTAAATGTAAAAAAGGAAAAAAAAGTAAAGGAATACATCAACGATGTGTCTTTGTGTCATATGAAATTAGTAGGAGATTTCCAACTTTACAAGCAAGCAATTAAAATCGCGCATTTAAAAACAATGTTGCAAGTTAGATGCGTAAGCCATTTAAACAGTGTTTTGCATGATGAGCGCATACATGCGAGGATTTGGGCTGTCTGTGCTGAAATATTTCCATGACGGGACGTTGGATAGTATAGTGCAGCGCTGCAGCTGCGGAGAGTCCCAACTTGGGTAGCCTACTGTAGCCGAATCTACAGCAGGCCGATGTCTTTCTGGAGTTACAGTATGTGCAATCTCCTCCTCGTTTAATAAACCCGACGCGTCGCTCGAATGCCAAATGTGCCGTGCCAGCGCAAGTGGGAACGCATCGGAGATAGTAGGCTATAGGCTAAGCCAGCCTGCAGCCTACCACCACCACCACCACTGTCCAGTGTCACATAAGGCTACGATTTTGGCTGAAATATTCATATAATTGACAGTTGACAGCGAGGCAATTTAAATAGACTGAACGTGCAAACTGCATGGTCAATTGGTCACGGTGTCACGGACGGACCACAGTGATAGAGAGACAGACAGGACATGAGATGCACCTTGCAAAACAGCAGCGTGTGTGCGCGCATATTTGTTATATAATTCATGGTTCACAGGTTCAGGTTTTCGTTCACTAATATATCTTGTTGTATATTAAATGAATAAAGACTTTAATAATTGAATATAGGCCTACAACTAACAACACAGTGACTGTTGCTTGCAAATTGCGATATGTGCGTGCGTGCGTGCAGGGGGGTGAGGCGGGCTGCGGGCAGCAAGGGAAGCGAAGCGAGAGGAGAAACAGACAGGGTAGTCCTACAGCTTTATTTAATTCATGCAGGTTTATTTATTTAAGATACAACAAGTTGCGTGTGCGTGCGTGCGTCTGTGTGTGTGTATGGGAGGGGGGCAGGGGCAGCAAGAAACTTTTTTTCTTCCTGTAACCATGGTTTCCAGGTCGTATTGCAGTTGTTCATGTCGCAAAAACGAGGGCGAGGCTTGATTTCATAGGGCGTGCCAGATTGATTTCAGCCGTCACATTTATCACTGCTAGGAATGAAATTAGGAAGAAACAGCTGTCTGCGATCACTTTGTAAATGCCGACCCGACGTGGGTGTACTACGAATCCTACACTCGAATTTGGGGCAGATTTTACACTCGATTGATAAATGAGGGCCATAGGGTGAGAAGTTCAGTCACACGAGAGAGACACTGCTTCTTTGCCTGGAAATTGGTTGTGAATCTTCTTGACGATGGTAGTAAATTGTTTGGATTGTTTATTGTAATTCCTTCAATTGCTGTAACCACGCCTATTCCTTTTGATCACCTCCAGTTATTTTTTTGTTATTGTAACCGTGTGTTAACAAATAAGTTGTATTGTTACTGTGAAGATGATAAAATAAAACGAAACTAAACTAAAGGAGCCAGTTCAGGTGGTTCGGGCATCTGGTTAGGATGCCTCTCGGCGTCTCTCTTGAGGCACGTCCCACTGGGAGGAGACCCCGGGGGAGACCAAGGATCACGTCCCACTGGGAGGAGACCCCGGGGCAGACCAAGGATCACGTCCCACTGGGAGGAGACCCCGGGGGAGACCAAGGATCACGTCCCACTGGGAGGAGACCCCGGGGCAGACCAAGGATCACGTCCCACTGGGAGGAGACCCCGGGGCAGACCAAGGATCACGTCCCACTGGGAGGAGACCCCGGGGCAGACCAAGGATCACGTCCCACTGGGAGGAGACCCCGGGGCAGACCAAGGATCACGTCCCACTGGGAGGAGACCCCGGGGCAGACCAAGGACCACGTCCCACTGGGAGGAGACCCCGGGGCAGACCAAGGACCACGTCCCACTGGGAGGAGACCCCGGGGCAGACCAAGGATCACGTCCCACTGGGAGGAGACCCCGGGGCAGAACAAGGACCACGTCCCACTGGGAGGAGACCCCGGGGGAGACCAATGATCACGTCCCACTGGGAGGAGACCCAGGCACAGTTGGAGGAAACACATCGACTCACTGGCCTTGGAACGTCTCGGGATCCCCCAGGAGGAAGTTACTATATATAATGTTGCTCTGGAGAGGGAAGTCTGGAGCTCTCTGGTGGAGCTGTTGCCCCCGCGACCCGACTACGGATAAGCGGTTGAAGATGGATGGATGGATGAAGTTAAATGTTTGGGAATAGAGATATGCCTCATATTGTATACACTCAGTTTTGTGACAGTGCCGTGCGCCGAAAAACGCCGATCCTCAAGCTCACAACGTGTGGCAGCGACTCGTGTTTGTGAGCTTGTAGATCGGCTATACTTTCGTTTTTTGGGGGGGTTAGTGTTATAGGGTAAAAAAAAAGAAACCCCAAAAGAAATCAATGGCAATTCAATCTACCATCCTAAACTATTGATATCCTCACAAGCAGTAAGTAATACTGTGTGTGTGTGTGTGTGTGTGTGTGCATGTGTGCGTGTGTGCGTGCGTGCGTGCGTGTGTATGAGCGCGTGCGTGCGAGCGAGTGAGTGATGTTTGACTTTTAAAACGTGTATTTATTGGCTATGTGCCATGCGTCGATGTCGACGTCGATGTGTGTGTGTGTGCGTGTGCCATGCAGCACGTCAATCCTACATGATCCATCGGAGAGACCAGTGGTGGAAAGTAACTAAGTACTTTTACTTAAGTACAATTTTGAGGTATTTGTACTTTACTTGAGTATTTCCAATTTCCAGTAATTTTACTTCTACTCCACTACATCTCAGAGACAACATTTGTACTTTTACTCCACTACAATTATTTGAAAACTTTAGTTACTAGTTACTTTGGAGATTTAAAATTTGATTAGAAAACATACATTAACCACTTCAACCCTATACATTTCGGCAATTTGAAAATAGCAGATCTACAAGCTCACAATGTGTCGCAACGCATTGTGAGCTTGTAGATCTGCTATTTTCAATAGATTTTGAACGTACAGTATGCAAGGCGGAAATAATGTTCTCTTCATGTGACAACATCACATTATGTTCATAGATTGAAAATAAATAGAAACATATATTTGGATATATTCCACAGCACGGAAGACCAGCACAGGGTTAACTTCAACAAAGTGTGACCCGCCACAGCAGCCTAACAGCTGCAGAAATGGCACAATGAGTACTTTTAATTTTAGTACATTCAAGTACATTTTCAATTCCGTACTTTTACTTGTAACGAAGCAGTTCTAAATTGCAGTATTTACTTAAGTAAAACATATCCTGACCCCCCCCCCCCCCCCCCCCCCCCCCCGTGCAGCACAGAGCGAGATCCGATAACCTCTGTGAGGAAAACGCCGGCGCTGAAGGATCGAGCGATTCTATTTCAGTCGTGTTTGCCGGACGTAAAATCAATGCCGCCTGAATAAAGAAAATAAACGGACGGAGTTCAAGTTGCCTTCATGGAAATGGACTCGTTTCTGATGGAGAGACAGAGAGAGACGTGCATGTGCGAACGCTTCCCCTTCTGCACGCACGCACGCACGCACGCGTTGTTTTGTTAGTCACTCGCATTATTTGCTCATTACTAATAGGATTATTTGCCTATTTGTGCGTCTCTCTCTCTTTCTCTCTCTCTCTCTCTCTCTCTCTCTCTCTCTATCTCTCTCTCTCTCGCTCTCTGTATATTCAGGTCTTGTTTGTTCTGCGCTGGTGTTGTTTGTCCATTTGCTGATGTTGTCTATTTTCTTTCCTCCGTTGTTTATCTGTTTGTCTCACTTGACTCTCTCTCTCTCTCTCTCTCTCTCTCTCTCTCGCTCGCTCTCTGGCTGTGTTTGTATATTTCACGTCCGAGTGGTTTTTGTATTTACCGGGACGTTGGCATCAAGAGAGAGAGAGAGAGAGAGAGAGAGAGAGAGAGAGAGAGGAAATTAAACTTCCTCGTTCATGCAGCATAAATAATTGAGATAGAGAGATAAGGAAAGCCCAGAAAAAGATGCAATCTTGCTGTTCTCTATGTAGCCTACAGGTGTCGCTGTTCTCTATGTAGCCTACAGGTGTCGCTGTTCTCTATGTAGCCTACAGGTGTCGCTGTTCTCTATGTAGCCTACAGGTGTCGCTGTTCTCTATGTAGCCTACAGGTGTCGCTGTACTCTATGTAGCCTACAGGTGTCGCTGTTCTCTATGTAGCCTACAGGTGTCGCTGTACTCTATGTAGCCTACAGGTGTCGCTGTTCTCTATGTAGTCTACAGGTGTAGTACTCTACTCTATCATTATGCAACAATATCACAAACGAATCCTTTGAAATACATTTAAAATTAACAACTTTTTTAGAAGCAGTAGCACCAGATTTGTAGCAACTGTTGGCGTTTCCCATGGCGATCGATTATTTTACCGTATTAGGGAGTTCAACGTGCACGGCCTTCCTTGATTGGCCGACCCAAAACCACAGGCTTTGCGGGATTGGTCCGAACGTCGCATGGCGCTTGTGCGACAGCAACAGTATATAAACGGTGGCACGAGCGTTATTATAGTTGCAGCACGGTGAGAATTATCATGAAGACTCTCACTTCTATTCATATCAGGAGGAGGGAGAGTTGGTCGTTGGACATTTAGTCTCCACATATGGGGAGATTCGACTAGGACGTCGGGCTATGTGACATATGACGTGTCTAGTACGACTATTCCTATATTTGGTCCGGGTTGACCTAATGCTGATATCAGATCAATATGATAGAACCTATATATGGATCTTATTGGTTCAGTCATCCTGACAAAGCCTAATCGGATAATATATAATAGGTCTGTTCAAGGCAGAAGGGGAAGTCGAGGCATCCTGGTTTAAGTTCTAATCGGACACCACTGCGGCGGGTCCTAACCGAAGTAATCAGCAATAGAGCCTTGAGCTATTTTATATGTTGTTAAGTGAATCTCTCTCCTGATCGATCACATTTCGCTGTGAGAAGATGCGCCTCCGCTGGCTCGAACCTCTGAAGGGACCGAAGAAAATCTACTGTGCTGCCGTGGCGGTGGCACACAGAGTCTACTGCTTCGGAGGCGACTACGGAGACACCGACGGGAATAGCTCGTGCCACGTCTTCGACACGGTGACGTTGCGCTGGCTCAAGTTGTCCACGACCGGAGGAGGGGAACTCCCCTCCTTGTTCAGGCGCCAAACGGCCATGCTGATTGAAGACACCACCATCTACATCTGGGGGGGTTCGTTCATCTCCGGCTCTCTGCATGCGCTCGACGTCGACACCCACGTTTGGTCCAAACCCGAGGTTTCTGGAAACGTTCCGAAGGGGAGGAAGGAGCACACGGCCTGCAGCTTGGGGAAGGTCATGTATGTCTACGGAGGATGGAAGTGGATATTTAAATTCACACATGACGTCTACAAGCTGGACACCGCCACGATGGTCTGGACTGTAATACCGTTCAGAGGCACTTGGCCTCCTGCTTCACCTTCACTCATCGATGCGGATGCAAACCTCTCTGCCACCATCATCGGGACAAAGATGTTTGTATGTGTGTGCCAAAACTTCAGGCAGAGCATCAACATCAGTGTGTTTGACACAGAGTCCAACAACTGGCTGAACTTTCCTCCCCGAAGACGCTACGCTACGGTACAACCCTACCATTCAGCTTTTTCCTACAATGGAAAGCTGTATATAGTTTGTGGCCATGGCTACCGTAACTTGCACGGCATTGATCTGCGGGAATTCAGTCCAGGGACGTCATCCTGGAAGAGGGTTACGCCCAAGGGGACAAATCCGTATTCATTGGACGTGCCTCCAGACGGATGTATCTCCAGGTGGCGTCGGAGTGTGTTGATGGACGGTGTGTGCTGTTGCGTGGCGGGAGATCGTGTCGTCCTCTTTGGAGGCACCAGTGATGACCTGCACGTCTTAGACTTGAGTCCTAGTCTGAAGACTCTATGCAAGCTGGTGGTCATTCGGTGTGGTCTGGAGCAGTCGGGACTCCCACACAACATCAGGTGGGAACTGGCTGAAATAAACAAAGCAAAACAAATTAAATCTGCGAGCAGCGATGCAGATTCTGGGAGCAATTAGGGGCTCAGTGTCTTGGGGAGTTGCCAACGTAACACCTGGAGTTTAGGTGAACTTAGTGTTACACCTGCAGTACTTTCACAGCTGTTGTCGATGCACCTCAACCGAGTCCAGTGGGGCGACTCGTGGCTTTGCACGACAAACTCTTCAAAAGTTGTGAAAAAATATTAAGAAAAATCACACCTGTGTGAAGTGAGAGGTGCTCTTATCATCATACATCATCTCAATCCTGGTGTCTAAAGTACCTCCCCCTGGCCAGCCGGGGCGCCTGCTGGAGGGGAAAGGAACTGGTCGGAAAAACGTGTTTCTTCCTTCCTTTCAGGTGAAATGAAGCAGCTTGGACTCCTCATGCATAGGAGGAGGCATGAGGCCAGTCCGCTGCCCTCCCCAGGTTGGCAGAGGAAAATGACATTAGATAATTGACACTGGGTGAAAAAATAGGTTGTAAAATCATGGGATAAAAAAAATGTTAAAAAAAAAAATACATCATCCCATTCCGGCCAATGAGAATTTCCATCCTCATCTTCATCTTCAATGTTTGTGTTTACACAAACACTCAAAATGTTCCATTCATTGTCAATGGCATTTAATGTTTGTGTTAGGACAAAGTTTGTGTTTGCACGCACACACGCACGCACGCACGCACGCACGCACGCACGCACACACACACACGCACGCACGCACGCACACACACACACACACACACACAAACACACACACACACACACACACACACACACACACACACACTAAGAGCTGGACATAGGAGGGGCTAGCGCCCCTCAAAAACTGATATACCGACCAAACAAAACAGGGGGTGGCGCTAAATATAAATAACCAAGATGAAGGACTGAGATCAACTGAATCAACGATGCAACTCAAGTCTCTACGACAAACAGGTGAAATGTTAAAGCAAAGAAAAAGGAGCTATCAAATATCGACCAATCGGAAGAGCTAAGTAGCTTCACTGAAGAACAGGGACTCCAGACCGTGTCCAATGAGGTCACGACAAGCAGGACAACATGTAGGAATTCTTGAATAAATATCAACCAATCAGAAAAGGGGATGGAGCCAAGTTACACCAATGAGGGGCAACGACTGTGACCTGAGGTTGGCGTTGAAGTGTGACACGTTTTTTTATTTTTTTAACCAAACACCCATAACTTCGGAGAGAGTAGAAATGTGACTGTCGTATATTAGAAATGGCATAAATGCACCATTCTAAACTATACTAACTAAACCAGAGATGGAGAGAAACAGGAATCAGAGTATCATAAGGAGAGAAACAGGCATCAGAGTATCATAAGGAGAGAAACAGGCATCAGAGTATCATAAGGAGAGAAACAGGCATCAGAGTATCATAAGGAGAGAAACAGGCATCAGAGTATCATATGGAGAGAAACAGGCATCAGAGTATCATAAGGAGAGAAACAGGCATCAGAGTATCATAAGGAGAGAAACAGGCATCAGAGTATCATAAGGAGAGAAACAGGCATCAGAGTATCATAAGGAGAGAAACAGGCATCAGAGTATCATATGGAGAGAAACAGGCATCAGAGTATCATAAGGAGAGAAACAGGCATCAGAGTATCATATGGAGAGAAACAGGCATCAGAGTATCATATGGAGAGAAACAGGCATCAGAGTATCATATGGAGAGAAACAGGCATCAGAGTATCATAAGGAGAGAAACAGGCATCAGAGTATCATAAGGAGAGAAACAGGCATCAGAGTATCATATGGAGAGAAACAGGCATCAGAGTATCATAAGGAGAGAAACAGGCATCAGAGTATCATATGGAGAGAAACAGGCATCAGAGTATCATATGGAGAGAAACAGGCATCAGAGTATCATATGGAGAGAAACAGGCATCAGAGTATCATATGGAGAGAAACAGGCAGAGAGATGAACTGACGGTCTCAGTTGGAGTTGTATTTATTTCAAAAGTAGTAGAACAGAGCAGAGCTATACCCGCTGCCATGCATATACACCATACACATATAGGCCCTCATTTATCAACCCTGCGTATGCCAAAATATGGGTGTACGCCGAAATTACCGCAATTTTCGGCATTTACGATTTGCGCCAAAGCATGAATTTGAACTTGAGCCAAGACAAAAATCACGTCTGGTCGGGAGCTGTCGTACGCTTTGTCCTCACCTGTTTTTCTGTCGTAGAACAGCGGAGCAGCATTGTTTGACCAGCTGAGAGGCTGTCACAGGCATCAAACATATGTATTTACTCCTAAAATGTTTATATAAAACTGTATAGGTATGTATATGGGCTAAATGTAAAAAAGAAAAAAAAAGTAAAGGAATAGCCTACATCAACGATGTGTCTTTGTGTCATATGAAATTAGTAGGAGATTTCCAACTTTACAAGCAAGCAATTAAAATTGCGCATTTAAAAACAATGTTGCAAGTTAGATGCGTAAGCCATTTAAACAGTGTTTTGCATGATGAGCGCATACATGCGAGGATTTGGGCTGTCTGTGCTGAAATATTTCCATGACGGGACGTTGGAGAGTATAGTGCAGCGCTGCAGCTGCGGAGAGTCCCAACTTGGGTAGCCTACTGTAGCTTAATCTACAGCAGGCCGATGTCTTTCTGGAGTTACAGTATGTGCAATCTCCTCCTCGTTTAATAAACCCGACGCGTCGCTCGAATACACCATACACATATACACCATACACATATACACCATACACACATACACCATACACACATACACCATACACATATACACATATACACCATACACACATACACCATACACATATACACCATACACACATACACCATACACATATACACCATACACACATACACCATACACACATACACCATACACATATACACCATACACATATACACCATACACACATACACCATACACCATACACATATACACCATACACCATACACATATACACCATACACATATACACCATACACATATACACCATACACATATACACCATACATACACATATACACCATACATACACATATACACCATACACATATACACCATACATACACATATACACCATACACATATACACCATACACTTATACACACATGAATACATCACTTATCATATCTGTATTTCTCCAAAAGCCACATCTTGTACCTTTTCTTAAATATAATTAAATTATTGCACTGCTTTTCTAATCAACTGCACAACGGAGCAATATATCTCGGCAATTAGACTATAGTGAAGACATTGTGAAGTGAAGTGGCACCTCCGTTGTCCAAACACCTCCCAAAGTGTCCTATTGCTTTAAAACAATGTTACTGTCCTTGGATTGAACCCCAGTCTGAGTGCACTCGGCAGACCGACACACACAGCCTGTCGTGCCAACTGGGCTGACCAGGCCGACACACACAGCCTGTCGTGCCAACTGGGCTGACCAGACCGACACACACAGCCTGTCATGCCAACTGAGCTGAGGCCGATTGGCAGGCCTGTTGCAGGCCGGGTCTGGGCAGGGGGATTTCAAGAGCCGGTCTCGGCCAGCGTTCCCATAGCGATTGATTTTTTACCATTTTAGGGAGTTCAACGGGCACGGCCTTCCTTGATTGGCCGACCCAAAACCACAGGCTTTGCGGGATTGGTCCGAACGTCGCATGACGCTTGTGCGACTTCAACAGTATAAATGGAGGCGCGAGCGTTATTATACTTGCAGTACGGTGATAATTACATTGTTACGTCGTTCTCTTTCCTGATCGATCGCTTTTCGCTGTGAGAAGATGCGCCTCCACTGGCTCGAACCTCTGAAGGGACCGAATAAAGACGACTGTGCTTTGGTCGCGGTGGGACACAGAGTCTACTGCTTCGGGGGCGTCAACTACGGAGACACCAACAGGAATCTCTCGTGCCACGTCTTCGACACGGTGACGTTGCGCTGGCTCAAGTTGTCCACGACGACCAGAGGAGGGAAACGCCCCTCCATGCACAGGCGCCAATCGGCCATTCTGATTGAAGACACCATCTACATCTGGGGGGGTTCGTACATGTCCAGCTCTCTGTATACGCTCAACGTCGACACCCACGTTTGGTCCAAACCCGAGGTTTCTGGAAACGTTCCGAAGGGGAGGAAGGAGCACGCTGCCTGCAGCTTGGGGAAGGTCATGTATGTCTACGGAGGATGGAAGTTAATGTTTAGATTCACACATGACGTCTACAAGCTGGACACCGCCACGATGGTCTGGACTTTCATACCGTTCAAAGGCACTCTGCCTCCTGCTTCACCTACACTCGTGGGTTGCGTCTCTGCCACCATCATCGGGACAAAGATGTTTGTATGTGTGTGCCAAAGGTTCTGGCAAAGCCTCTACATCAGTGTGTTTGACACAGAGACCAACAGCTGGCTGAACTTGCCTCGTCGAACACGCTACGAATTACAACCCAACCATTCAGCTTTTGCCTACAATGGAAAGCTGTATATACTTTGTGGCAGTGGCTACCGTAACTTGCACGGAATTGATCTGTGGGAATTCAGTCCAGGGACGTCATCCTGGAAGAGCGTTACGCCCAAGGGGACAAATCCGTATTCATTGGGCGTGGGATGTATCCCCAGCTGGTGTCGCAGTATGTTGCTGATTGGTGTGTGCTGTTGCGTGGCGGGAGATCGTGTCGTCCTCGTTGGAGGCAACGGCGATGGTGTGCACGTCCTAGACTTGAGTCCTAGTCTGAAGACGCTATGCAAGCTGGTGGTTATTCGGTGTGGTCTGGAGCAGTCGGGACTCCCACACAACATCAGGTGGGAACTGGCTGGAATAAACAAAGCAAAACGAATTAAACCTGCGAGCAGCGATGTGGATTCTGGGAGCAATTAGGGGCTCAGTGTCTTGGGGAGTTGCCAACGTAACACCTGGAGTTTAGGTGCACTTAGTGTTACACCTGCAGTACTTTCACAGCTGTTGTCGATGCACCTCAACCTCAAGATTAAGAAAAATCACACCTGTGTGAAGTGAGAGGTGCTCTTATCATCATACATCATCTCAATCCTGGTGTCTAAAGTACCTCCCCCTGGCCAGCCGGGGCGCCTGCTGGAGGGGAAAGGAACTGGTCGGAAAAACGTGTTTCTTCCTTCCTTTCAGGTGAAATGAAGCAGCTTGGACTCCTCATGCATAGGAGGAGGCATGAGGCCAGTCCGCTGCCCTCCCCAGGTTGGCAGAGGAAAATGACATTAGATAATTGACACTGGGTGAAAAAATAGGTTGTAAAATCATGGGATAAAAAAAATGTTAAAAAAATAATAATACATCATCCCATTCCGGCCAATGAGAATTTGCACACACACACACACACACACACACACACACACACACACACACACACACACACACACACACACACACACACACACACACACACACACACACACACACACACACACACACACACACACACACACACAGAACAGGGGGTGGCGCTAAATAACCAAGATGAAGGACTGAGATCAACTGAATCAACAATGCAACTCAAGTCTCTACGGCAAACAGTTCAAATGTTAAAGGGACACTTCACCCTTTTTTGTGATCCCGGTGTCTCTGATGTTATCGACACTGGGCTCACTTCCTTCCTGGACTAAAATTCCCATAATGCTTTGGTGCACTGCATGCTCCTCCTTGTGGATAGGGGGGAGGGCTGTCTTACTGAGACAACATGTAGTCCAGGGTTAATTAAATAAGGTTAGGAAGCGAAGACCGTACGGTGGACTCCATGTTGCTCCATGGAAGGAAAGAAACTGTGCAATGTGGGCTATATGCAGCCAACACTTCCGCGTTCAGCTCCCTTGGTCTGAACTGCGCATATTTATTTCCTTCCAGGGAGCAACATGGAGTCCACCATGCGGTCTTCTTTCCTTCCAGGGAGCAACATGGAGTCCACCATGCGGTCTTCTTTCCT
The DNA here is from genome assembly GCF_951216825.1 of Electrona antarctica. Lineage (NCBI taxonomy): Eukaryota > Metazoa > Chordata > Actinopteri > Myctophiformes > Myctophidae > Electrona > Electrona antarctica. The sequence goes on along the minus strand of NC_136799.1, from coordinate 1,539,368 downwards.
TCCAGGGAGCAACATGGAGTCCACCATGCGGTCTTCTTTCCTTCCAGGGAGCAACATGGAGTCCACCATGCGGTCTTCTTTCCTTCCAGGGAGCAACATGGAGTCCACCGTGCGGGCTTCGCTTCCTAACCTTATTTAAAGTGAAGTGAAGTGAAGTGTCACCTACAATGTCCAAACACCTCCCAAAGGGTCCTATTGCTTTAAAACAATGTTACTGTCCTGGGATTGAACCCTGCAGTCTGCCTGCACTCGCCAGAGACACACACAGCCTGTCGTGCCAACTGGGCTGAGGCCGATTGGCATTGCGGGCCGGGTCTTGGCAGGGGGGCTTTAATCTATTTTAATCTAATTTTGGGGGGGGAACCCCTTTTGGTGTTTTTGAAAGCATTATGTTATACTTTAGCTATTGAAAAAAAGCAGATCTACAAGCTCGTAGCGCGGCGCACGGTGAGCTTGTAGATCTGCTATTTTTAGAAAAATGTGAAAATCCATTAATATTATATTCTTTCAGAGCGAACGTTTTTTTACTCAAATCTTTGCTTCTGGGAGGTCCCTGGAACAACATATTTTCAGATGGGGGTCGGCGGCCACTAACATATATTTCTGGGCGTCCTTGACATGAAAATGTTTTGAGAACGACTGACATATAGAAACATGTGTTTTTCAAGAAAACTGTCAGGATTTAGAAAGCACGAGTAGAATCGTCCTCAGGTGTAAATGGGTTAACAATGCCCACAAACGACCTAAAAGTGTCAGCATGATAAAGCCCTGCATGGCGGCGCTGGCGCACATCGCCCACTGTAATCTCTCATGATAAAGCCCTGCAGGGGGCGCACATCGCCCACTGTAATCTGATAAAGCCCTGCAGGGGGCGCACATCGCCCACTGTAATCTCTAATCCAGGGGTTCTCAACCCGTGGGTCGCGACCCCTCGGGGGGTCGCCAAATTATTTTAGGGGGTCCCCAAATTATTTAAAAAATAGCAAATAGCAGACCTACAAGCTCATAGCGCGCCACTCGGTGGCGCGCTATGAGCTTGTGGATCTGCTATTTTTCAATAGCTAAATTATAACAATGCTTAAAACACCAAAAGGGGTTCCCGCCCAAAATGGTTTAAGGTTATTGTAGCAGTCAATTTATATTGGGGGTCGGGAGGGGGCGGGGCGGGGGTCCCGAGACGTTGCCAAAGCATTTCCGGGGGTCCCCGGCCAAAAACGTTGAGAACCCCTGCTCTAATCCATCCACTGTAATTGTATCTATTCACAGCATGATGTTTTTTCTTTTTTAAATAACAATGTTGTTCAGGGCATACTGTACGCTTCAGAAGAGAAGTGTGATCATAAATCACATATTTATTTTTGTCCTCCTAACAGATACTTTCCCGCGGCCGTTGTCGTGACGACCAATTAGCTCAGCATCAGTGGAGCATCAATTTTTATCAACGGAGGATTATGGCGGTGGTTCTCAAAGTGGGGTCCGGGTCCTCCGGGACCCCACCTTGGGAACCACCCAAAGTGGGGTCCGGGTCCTCCGGGACCCCACCTTGGGAACCACCCAAAGTGGGGTCCGGGTCCTCCGGGACCCCACCTTGGGAACCACCCAAAGTGGGGTCCGTGTCCTCCGGGACCCCACCTTGGGAACCACCCAAAGTGGGGTCCGGGTCCTCCGGGACCCCACCTTGGGAACCACCCAAAGTGGGGTCCGGGTCCTCTGGGACCCCACCTTGGGAACCACCCAAAGTGGGGTCCGTGTCCTCCGGGACCCCACCTTGGGAACCACCCAAAGTCGAGGGTCATTGAGGGAGTTCCAGGGGGTCCCCAGCTAAATGATAGTTAGAAACCAAATGGACCCCAAATGGGTCTGTAACTGAGAGAGTGTTTACAAATGGAACCAGACGGACCCTGACGGATCCATTTGGTTCCATTTGTACACTCTCAGAGTTAAAGTAACATTGATTTTACGATATAAATTGGGGGTCCCAGAGATGGAAATGCCATTAATCGGGGGGTCCGTAGCCTAATGCAGGTCAAACTGGGGGTGCTTGAAATTAAAATGGTTGAGAATCTCTGCTAGAACCGTAGAAATAATCTTCTCTCATGGAGAGGTCCCTGGCATATCTTTTCAAATGGGGGTCCGCAGGCATGTAGGGGTCCTTGTCATGAAAAAGTTTGGGAACCACTGGAATACGCGACCCCGTCACCCCGACGTTCTGTAGTATAGCGCCACGAACGGGAACGATATACAAGTAAGACGCGCGGACGCGGGAAGCGAACGCAGCTCGTAAATTGCAAAAACAACAATTAGAATAAATTACGTAATTTTTGAAGGGTTTTTTTTTAAGTTAAGTTTTTTTTTAAGTTACGTTTTTTTTAAGTTTTTCCCTTTAAAGTTTTTCCTTTTAAAGTTTTTTTTTTTTTTTAAGTTAAGTTTTTTTTTAAGTCAAGTTTTTTTTAAGTTTTTCCTTTTAAAGTTTTTCCTTTTTAAGTTTTTTTTTTTTAAGTTAAGTTTTTTTTTTATTTAAGTTTTTTTTAAGTTTTTCCTTTTAAAGTTTTTCCTTTTTAGGTTTTTTTTAAAGTTAAGTTTTTTTTTAAGTTTTGTGTGTGTGTGTGTGTGTGTGTGTGCGTGCGTGCGTGCGTGCGTGCGTGTGTGTGTGTGTGCGTGCATGTGTGTGTGAGTTTTTGTGTGTGATACAGCTGCGCCCTCTGGTGGTGGGCGGGTGGTGTTACAGCGTGACACACACACACACACACACACACACAGACACACAGACATGATCTGCTGGGTCTCATAGTAAATGCTCACTGCGTTCGCAATCACTGCGTTCGCAAAAAGTGTGTGGGGGGGGGGGGGGTCGTCCAACTGGGCCTAATTCTACTCCATGTTTGTTATTATGAAGATGTCTTTCGGTAATAGTAAAATACCACACACACACACATACGCACGTACATGTGTGTGGGCAGATGCTCGCCCAGTAGGGACTGCGTGGGATAGCGGACAGCGTCTGAGCGTCTGTTTGAAGAACACAGAGACGCTTTTAAGAGACGTGGATCCTTTTCAAAGATTATTTCGCTTAAATCGCTTTCGCTGCACATACGAGCGCGCATGCACACAGACACATACAGACACACACCACACGTGCACACATACACGCACACGCACAGGCACACACGCACACGCACACACACACGCACACACACACGCACACGCACACGCACAGGCACACACGCACACGCACATGCACTTGCACGCACACACGCACATGCACGAACACACGCACATGCACGAACAAACACACACACACACACACACACGACACACACACACACACACACACACACACACACACACACGCACACACACACACACGATTGAAGTTCAAACATGTATTCAATCTTGCCAATATTGCCTACTGAAGCATTTTACCTACTACAATAGCGTGTGCGTGCGTGCGTGCGTGCGTGCGTGCGTGCGTGTGTTTAGCACTAGTGATTCAGCTCTATTCAGCTCTTGTGAGAAACGTCAAATATTGTTTTAAGTGAAGACGTGTGCGTTTGTGCGCGCGTTCATTAAAACCCCATCTGCCCATGATGCAGCACTGCGTCTCCATGATGCAGCACTGCGTCTCCATGATGCAGCACTGCGTCTCCATGATGCAGCACTGCGTCTCCATGATGCAGCACTGCGTCTCCATGATGCAGCACTGCGTCTCCATGATGCAGCGCTGAGTCCCCATGATGCAGCACTGCGTCTCCATGATGCAGCGCTGCGTCCCCATGATGCAGCACTGCGTCTCCATGATGCAGCACTGCGTCTCCATGATGCAGCACTGAGTCTCCATGATGCAGCGCTGCGTCTCCATGATGCAGCACTGCGTCTCCATGATGCAGCACTGCGTCCCCATGATGCAGCGCTGCGTCTCCATGATGCAGCACTGCGTCTCCATGATGCAGCACTGCGTCCCCATGATGCAGCGCTGCGTCTCCATGATGCAGCACTGCGTCTCCATGATGCAGCACTGAGTCTCCATGATGCAGCGCTGCGTCTCCATGATGCAGCACTGCGTCTCCATGATGCAGCGCTGCGTCTCCATGATGCAGCACTGCGTCTCCATGATGCAGCACTGCGTCCCCATGATGCAGCACTGCGTCTCCATGATGCAGCGCTGCGTCTCCATGATGCAGCACTGCGTCTCCATGATGCAGCACTGCGTCCCCATGATGCAGCGCTGCGTCCCCATACACTGTAAATGCCTTTGAGGGTGCAGCGCGTCGCTAACGACGAGACAGATTAATACGGTTATTATCATATACATAACGCTCACACGTCCGTCTCATCCATCTCCTCCAGTCCGCTCGCCACAGGCGGGGGGGGGGGGGGGGGGGGGGAGGGGAGGGTGGGTGGGATTAGGGGGGGGTAATTGCGCTCACGCGGCGCCGCGGTTTGGAGAAGATGCTGGGGCTAAACGCCGTCTCATTTGAACGCAACATGTGGCTGATCGCCACTTACTGATTAGATTCTGACCCGTTTTGTGTGCAAATGCATATATATATATATATATACTGTATATATACTGTATATATATATGCGTGTGTACGCATATATGTGCTGTCGGGAGGAAACCTCATAACTACATTTTTGAGGTTTTTGATTTATCTTTTGCATAAATCAGTGCTATTGAACACTATAGCGCCACTATAGCGCCACCATCAGGCTGTGAGCCACTCTGCTACACTATAGCGCCACCATCAGGCTGTGAGCCACTCTGCTACACTATAGCGCCACCATCAGGCTGAGCACATTTTTGCATGTGTGTGTTTGTGAACCTGTGGCTTCTGACATGCGTGGCACGTTAACTTTGTATAAAGTCGTCGTTGCTCGCCTCAGACTCGACGGGAGGTCCTCGAATCGTCTCAACGTTTTCCTCCGGCGCGTGCAGGCGCGGTGCGTGCGCTCATTAGCATAATGGTCCGCTCATTAGCATAACGAGCCCGTGGGCTAGGGCAATGCACCTTGGGGCAGAGACAGAAGTATGAGGAAAAGGCACCGAGGCTGTTAACTCTCTATATCCTTATACCGTAGAGAGACGAGAGAAATATAACCAACCTCAGCATTGAACTCACCGTGAAATGAGCTTACAGTACTAACGTTAAATTATTATCCCATTTAGACCTGACGTCGACATTTAAAAAATGTCTTTTTAAAATGTATTTTTTTCCTGAAAAACCTCATGTTTCTATATCAATATTTCATGTCAAGGACCCCAAAATGATATGTAATATGCCATTGCCACCGACCCCCATCTGAAAATATGTTGTTCCAGGGACCCCCCCCCAGAAGCAAAGATTTGAGTTATAAACTGAAACTCTGAAAGAATATATATATTCAAAGATTTGAGGCACATTTTCACGATTTTTCAAAAATATCAGATCTACAAGCTCATAGTGCGGCACTCGGTGCCGCGCTATGAGCTTGTAGATCTGCTATTTTTCAATAGCTAAAGTATAACATAATACATAAAACACAAAGGGATTCCCGCCCAAAATGGGTTAAATAGGATGGTGTACGAGTCACTACACGTTCATTGTTATTGGTACTCGCATGGGTTTACATGAAACACATTGTGACTCCAATGGCACCCGGGTAAACATCATTTGCATAAAGCTAATACATTGTTTTTAAACTATATGCAAACATGTATGTATTCCACATCCCAGAGACAAACAGCGGCTTTCTCTGAGTGGTGCAACGTCTCCAAGTACATTTACTAAAAGGAGAATTCCATGCTAGAAGGCTTTCTTACCTTTATTTGTAGTTGTTACGTCCCCCACCAAAGAGGTCCAGTTGTTATTTTGTGCAAAAGTGCATTATTGGCTATTTCCTCTAATATAATCCCTCAATGGGGGTTGGGTTTTTGTGTGCCGCTCGGGATACCACTCTTTGGTGGGGACGTAACAACTACAAATAAAGGTAAGAAAGCCTTCTAGCATGGAATTCTCCTTTAAGTACTGTACTCATTTTGAGGTGTTTCCAAATGTCTTTTCTTTTTCTTGTGAGTGAGAGTGTGAGAGTGTGTACAGTAAAGTGCTTTGGATAAAAGCCCTACAGCTTCCGTTTAGCGTTTAGCCCGGAGGAGGGTTTGGCGTTGACGTGAATGACGATCCAAACGGCCACAGTGTGAACTAGAAAAAGTGCCCTTCTGGGCACAGGTCTCCACCAGGAGGATAGGAGTGTGTGTGATGTTTGGCAAAATGTTTAGGAGCAATATAAACGTGTGTGTGTGTGTGTGTGTGTGTGTGTGTGTGTGTGTGTGTGTGTGTGTGTGTGTGTGTGTGTGTGTGTGTGTGTGTGTGTGTGTGTGTGTGTGTGTGTGTGTGTGTGTGTGAGACGCGGCTTGGCCTGTAGCGCCACCATGAGGCTGATTTGAAAACTGTCAAGTGGCATTTCTTCCAAAGCATAGTGGGAATATGCATGCACAGTTTCACCACAATCGGACGCTGCGTTGAGTAGTTGTGGCGATTTGTACAAAACGGGTACAAAGCGGGCTACTCCTGAAAGGTTTAGAAGCCAATCGTAGCCAATGAGGGTGGATTATGAGAAATCAAACAAACCCGTCTAGATCACATGACTATGAAGAGCATGTGTACCGATTTGCGTGAAATTTGGATAAAATCTGAAGGAGTAATATTAGAAAATGTGTTTTACATAGGTCGGCCTCCTGGTGGCGCTATAAAGAGCAGATGTGAAAAATTCCAGGCAAAGTTTTTTCCTTGGCCTCTAGGGAGTTATCCACAGATCCGTGCAGTTAGAGGTAAAAACACTTTTCGGCCAGTTATAGCGCCACCATGAGGCTGAGTTGAAAATGTTCATGTGGCATTTCTTCCTCGGCCTAGTGGGAATGTGCGTGCACAATTTGACGGAAATCACACAATGTGTTCATGATTTGCAGCATTTTGTTTGAAACTGAGCACTCCTGCAAACTTTGGAAGCCAATCTTAGCCAATCAGGATGGAGTCTGAGAAATCTGACTCTAGAGAGACTGTGTACCAATTTGCGTGATGTTTGGACAAAATATGTAGGTGTACTGTCCAAAAACTTGTTTTGCACATAGCGGCCTCCTGGTGGCGCTATAACAGGCCGTTCTGGAAATTTTGGGGCAGAGGTTCATCATTGGCATCCAGGGAGTGTGTGTGCAAAATTTGGCATCGACCGGGTTAACGGTGCCGGAGATTAGCTGTTCACAGACGGACGGACGGACGGACACACGGGCGGACGGACGGAGTGCAAAACATACTCTCTCCCCATGCCTTCGGCCTGGTGGAGACAACTATGGTCTCAGAGAGGTGACTATTGTGTTGAACCAGTGGTTTTAAACCCTTTCCACTGTGTTAAACCAAACACAGCATGTCTGATTAATGGCATAATGGTTTAAATTAAATTAAAATACAAGTTAAATGTAGACCTGACTATTAATGGTACTGGGAGGGGAGACATCTCTCCAGCCTCGCTGTGAGCTTGTAGATCTGTTTCCCAGCCAGGCAGCCTCGCTGTGAGCTTGTAGATCTAGTAGCATGTTTAGCATACATTTGGACACTTGTGTGAAATGGAACATTCTGTAAAACAATTTTTGCACGTTTACTCAAGTACAGCCTACATTTTGAATACCGGACTTTGAGAGAGAGAGAGAGAGAGAGAGAGAGAGAGAGAGAGAGAGAGAGAGCGAGAGCGAGCACACACACACACGGTTCAATTGCTACTGTAAGTGGAGATAGATATGCATAAATATATACATCAATAACGATTATTACGGTGTGCGTGCGTGCGTGCGTGCATGCGTGTAGCAGCTGGGCGCTAACAGGCTAACAAGGTGGGGCTAATGGAATGGGACCACCCACCACCACAGCAGACAGCTGGTGTTCATTACATTTTATTTCACCCTCGTATGGTATTGTTTAGCTTTAATAACTTCATTTCCAGTCGATGTGATCCGTTCCAGCTCAAAGGGGGAAGTGGGACGTACGCGCTGCTGCATGTTGTAATAGCAGAGAGCAGTGGCGAAACTACCTGGCAATGGGCCCCGGTGCAAATATTTTGTGTGGGCCCCCTAAAATATAATAATAATACTAACCCATTTACTGCTACCATTATTTAATCCCTCCGTCGCGTCCTGCCAGGGTTTTATCGCGCGTGACACTTACTTTGAAGAGCCAAATATCCGTAATCGCATTTTACTATGAAACCATTCCGTGTGTGTTGACGAAGCTGGTGCTTGTTCTCTCGGTCGGTGGTGGAAAAAGTGGACCGCGAGTATCACAGCGCCTGCTACAGGCCGTTGAAAACGCTTGTCTGGGACAAAGCGACCCCTGCAATGTCGCTTCTGTGAGATAAAGCCGTCTGAAAACAGAGCAGGCAATGTAAGTGGATGCGCGCGCATCTTCAAAATGGCCGCGGCCATTGGCTCAGTAGCATAACAAAGCTAACGAGCGGTAGATTTCGATACGATCGTATTAAAACATGCATTAATTAATACATCGCTGTTAAAACGGCTTTTCCGTTTGTGGCAGGCTACAAGATTCTACGTGTTAATATTCCTATGTTCCTGGCGGGCCTCGTGCTAATAATGTGCTGCGGGGGGGGGATGCGATGCGATGTGAAATGATGCGTAGCGCTTCATTGTACCAAATGCGTCTTTGAACTGTACCTAAGCGATCTGATAGTAAAATATTCAATCAATTTGCATGTTTCACTTTCAATCATTCTGTATCTGTGTATCTGTAGGACTGCAGGGCTGCAGCCTGCAGGCTATCAGAAATGACTTTGGACAGATGGAAAAAACTTTAGTTAAACTTGCAGAGTGACAGATTACTTGACCTGGGTTACATCTTCTGATAGTGCTGACATGACATAATAATCCCATCTAGTGTTTCATTAGCGCGACGGAACGGGACAGAATAGGCTACAGCTATGTTGTGCTGCTGACAGGCAGGCAGCGCATGAACACAAACACACACGTTGAAACAAGGTGGTAAAAATACCAAGAAGGAGTGGACAGTGATGTCACTGTTATGCAACACGGAAGTAGTATGGACTTGAAGCTGTTTATAAACCAGCAGTCAGTGACATCACTGACGAATCCTTGGTGTTATTCTTCCTGCGACCGATAGCCCCTGAAACCAGGCTTTCACCGTCGTCCTGACTCTTTTTTTTCTCTTTTTCTTCCCCTTCATGGGCCCCTTGGGGGCGCTGGGCCCCGGTGCATCGCACCGGTTGCACCGTCGATATTTACGCCACTGGCGGAGCGGCAGTTACTGTAGATCTCGTTAGCGACCGCATGGCGCTCGCTTTACGTCGTTCTCTAAACGCGAGCCGTAAAGTACGAAGATGAAAAACAGTGAAACGGTGCATTTATACACAGCGGCTTTATTAAAGAAATGCTTAAACATGTAGCTATGTGTAATGTTAGAGTCCACAGAAGACATGTAAATATGAAATAAATGCTTAAACATGTAGCTAGGTGTAATGTTAGAGTCCACAGAAGACATGTAAATATGAAATAAATGCTTACACATGTAGCTAGGTGTAATGTTAGAGACCACAGAAGACATGTAAATATGAAATAAAGGCTTAAACATGTAGCTAGGTGTAATGTTAGAGACCACAGAAGACATGTAAATATGAAATAAATGCTTAAACATGTAGCTATAGGTGTAATGTTGGAGACCACAGAACCTTTCAAGCGCCTGTTTTCTCAACTCGCTGTTTTCTCAAGACATTACTCTATAAGCCATATCTCCAAAACTGGTGGGTCAAACTGAACAACCAATATGTCAATTTGAAGCTATGATTCCCTGCTTTCATGTGACATGAAGGAAATAAATTGCCTCGGCCAGGAACGGTCACATGTAGAGGAGAAAATATCTCTGTTAATTTTATTAACAGAGAGATTCAAATCACATTGACAATATCATCATACATCATGAAGTTGTATGATGATAAGAGCGCCCCTCACTTCACACGGGTGTGATTTTTTTCTCTTTAGGCCATGGACCCACATTTATATTATTGTTTGAGTGGTGCAACCACTCCAAGGAACAGCAATGTCCGTGTCCGTGTGACACCTATGTGACTCGTGTTAACCTATGTTTGTGTGTGACTCATGTGTGACTCATGAGTACCAGTAGGGGCGCTGTCGTGCCAGAAACAGAGAGAGAGAAATAGTGCTGCACTGTTGCCTGCTAATGAGAGAGAGAGAGGGGTAAGGGGGGGAGTTGCACCACTCAGTTCACACGGGTGTGATTTTTTCTTTGGGACCCTCAAATGGGCGGCGGATGTCCCACCCCCTCCCTGCTTCCGTCTCGTCTTTGCAGGCGTGGATACTTGTGCCCTAATTTAAATGAAAGGAGTCTAACCGTAATGTGTAGCTCCGATGATAATCAGAAATGAGAATTCAAAAAGAGGTTTTATAAGATATTTGAAAAATATGTACTCGTGAATGGAAACCTCTTCCTTGCTGTGCTTTGGGGAGATAATGTAGTAGTCTGTTGTGTATAGCATCGGTTAATGTAGTACTCTGTTGTGTATAGCATCGGTTAATGGAGATAATGTAGTGCTCTGTTGTGTATAGCATCGGTTAATGGAGATAATGTAGTACTCTGTTGTGTATAGCATCAGTTAATGGAGATAATGTAGTACTCTGTTGTGTATAGCATCGGTTAATGGAGATAATGTAGTACTCTGTTGTGTATAGCATCAGTTAATGGAGATAATGTAGTACTCTGTTGTGTATAGCATCAGTTAATGGAGATAATGTAGTACTCTGTTGTGTATAGCATCAGTTAATGGAGATAATGTAGTACTCTGTTGTGTATAGCATCAGTTAATGGAGATAATGTAGTACTCTGTTGTGTATAGCATCAGTTAATGGAGATAATGTAGTACTCTGTTGTGTATAGCATCAGTTAATGGAGATAATGTAGTACTCTGTTGTGTATAGCATCGGTTAATGGAGATAATGTAGTACTCTGTTGTGTATAGCATCGTTAATGGAGATAATGTAGTACTCTGTTGTGTATAGCATCAGTTAATGGAGATAATGTAGTACTCTGTTGTGTATAGCATCGGTTAATGGAGATAATGTAGTGCTCTGTTGTGTATAGCATCGGTTAATGGAGATAATGTAGTACTCTGTTGTGTATAGCATCGGTTAATCTAGTACTCTGTTGTGTATAGCATCGGTTAATGGAGATAATGTAGTACTCTGTTGTGTATAGCATCGGTTAATGGAGATAATGTAGTACTCTGTTGTGTATAGCATCGGTTAATGTAGTGCTCTGTTGTGTATAGCATCGGTTAATGGAGATAATGTAGTACTCTGTTGTGTATAGCATCGGTTAATCTAGTACTCTGTTGTGTATAACATCGGTTAATGGAGATAATGTAGTACTCTGTTGTGTATAGCATCGGTTAATGGAGATAATGTAGTACTCTGTTGTGTATAGCATCGGTTAATGTAGTCCTCTGTTGTGTATAGCATCGGTTAATGTAGTCCTCTGTTGTGTATAGCATCGGTTAATCTAGTACTCTGTTGTGTATAGCATCGGTTAATCTAGTACTCTGTTGTGTATAGGATCGGTTAATGTAGTACTCTGTTGTGTATAGCATCGGTTAATGTAGTACTCTGTTGTGTATAGCATCGGTTAATGTAGTCCTCTGTTGTGTATAGCATCGGTTAATGTAGTACTCTGTTGTGTATAGCATCGGTTAATGTAGTCCTCTGTTGTGTATAGCATCGGTTAATGGAGATAATGTAGTACTCTGTTGTGTATAGCATCGGTTAATGGAGATAATGTAGTACTCTGTTGTGTATAGCATCGGTTAATGTAGTCCTCTGTTGTGTATAGCATCGGTTAATGTAGTCCTCTGTTGTGTATAGCATCGGTTAATGTAGTACTCTGTTGTGTATAGCATCGGTTAATGTAGTCCTCTGTTGTGTATAGCATCGGTTAATGTAGTACTCTGTTGTTTATAGCATCGGTTAATGTAGTCCTCTGTTGTGTATAGCATCGGTTAATGGACTGCATTTGTACAGCGTTTTTTCTCCAAAGCACTTTACAAATGATTTCACATTCACACACCGATGGTGGAGGAAACCATGCAACGCACCAACCTGCACATCGGGGCCAGTGAGGGTGCGCACACACACACACACGCTTGTACACACAGACGCACGCACGCACGCACGCACGCACGCACACACAGACGCACGCACGCACGCACGCACGCACGCACGCACGCACGCACGCACACATGCACACATGCATGCACACACACACGCACACGGAGCAGCGCAGAGGTCATGCGTTATGAGATGATGCTTCATGCAGACGTCTATTTCTGTCCGCTGGTTTCATGTAGCCTAGCGGCTATAATGTACACCGATCACCTCGGGCAGCTCTAATGTACACCGATCACCTCGGGGACGACAGGATGAAAGGGTCACCGGTTCAATTCCCGGCCGGCTCGGCGCCTTCCTCCTCCTCCCGGGCTTCGTGTGTGTGTCCGACGTGTCCTTGAGCAGTGTTGTTTTCGTCGACTAAAACTAAGACGAAAAATGTTCGTCGACTACCTTTTTCACTGACTAAGCTACAATGACTAAAACTGAGACTAAATATACTGACGATTTCATCAACAAATAAAAACTAGACTAAAATGTTAGGAAGGGACTAGTGGACAAGAGATCCAGTATAAGTCATTGGTTGCATGCTGAAAGTGCAAGAAATGCTGAAAGAAATGCTCAGCATTGCGGTTGCGCATGCTGAAAATAGCAGATCTACAAGCTCACAACACGATGTGAGCTTGTAGATCTGCTATCTACAATCTGCTAAGTGTAAAATCAGTCATTACGACGGCATCAAGGCCCGCCAAAATGTAGTCGACTAAAACTAGACTAACACTAAAACATTCCAGGGGACGATCTACAGGCTTGTAGATCGGCTAAAATGGCTAAAAACAGCCATTACGACGCCATCAAGGACCGCCAA
>NC_136799.1:1466331-1518831 GCF_951216825.1 Electrona antarctica | reverse complement strand
AGAGGTTGATGGTCACACAGTATCTCCTTCTATAGACACAGCAGAGGTTGATAGTCACACAGTATCTCCTTCTATAGACACAGCAGAGGTTGATGGTCACACAGTATCTCCTTCTATAGACACCGCAGAGGTTGATGGTCACACAGTATCTCCTTCTATAGACACCGCATAGGTTGATGGTCACACATTATCTCCTTCTATAGACACCGCAGAGGTTGATGGTCACACAGTATCTCCTTCTATAGACACCTCAGAGGTTGATGGTCACACAGTATCTCCTTCTATAGACACCGCAGAGGTTGATGGTCACACAGTATCTCCTTCTATAGACACCGCAGAGGTTGATAGTCACACAGTATCTCCTTCTATAGACACAGCAGAGGTTGATGGTCACACAGTATCTCCTTCTATAGACACCGCAGAGGTTGATGGTCACACAGTATCTCCTTCTATAGACACCTCAGAGGTTGATGGTCACACAGTATCTCCTTCTATAGACACCTCAGAGGTTGATGGTCACACAGTATCTCCTTCTATAGACACCGCAGAGGTTGATGGTCACACATTATCTTATTCTTACCTCAGGTTGATGGTCTCACTGTCCATTATCCTAATGTTACCTCAGAGGTTGATGGTCTTGCATTATCTTATAGTTACCTCAGAGGTTGATGGTCTTACATTATCTTAATGTTACCTCAGAGGTTGATGGTCTTACATTATCTTAATGTTACCTCAGAGGTTGATGGTCTTACATTATCTTAATGTTACCTCAGAGGTTGATGGTCTTACATTATCTTATAGTTACCGCAGAGGTTGATGGTCTTTCATTATCTTATAGTTACCTCAGAGGTTGATGGTCTTTCATTATCTTATAGTTACCTCAGAGGTTGATGGTCTTTCATTATCTTATAGTTACCTCAGAGGTTGATGGTCTTGCATTATCTTATAGTTACGTCAGAGGTTGATGGTCTTACATTATCTTATAGTTACCTCAGAGGTTGATGGTCTTACATTATCTTAATGTTACCTCAGAGGTTGATGGTCTTACATTATCTTATTGTTACCTCAGAGGTTGATGGTCTTACATTATCTTAATGTTACCTCAGAGGTTGATGGTCTTACATTATCTTAATGTTACCTCAGAGGTTGATGGCCTTACATTATCTTATTCTTACCTCAGAGGTTGATGGTCTTACTGTCCATTATCTTATTCTTACCTCAACCTACCTTATCTCTGTACGGTAATTAATACACAGAGCTATAAAGGATAGAGACTGAACCGGAGCGCTAGCTCCGCCCCCCCCCCCCGATATTAATTTCAGTGGAAGTTGCTCAGTGGCGTTTTGAAGCACCCGGAAGACTGCCGGAAGTATAATTATAACTCAATGGCTCGAGCGAGCGGAGGTCCTAGCCCCGGACCTCCATTTTGAGGTCTTGCGCACGTGACGTCATGAACGTCCGTCCACCTCCATTAAAGTGCTGCAATTCATCTTTTCGCCAGTAGGTAGTGGCATCTTCAACGTTGGATAGCCTTACTGGGGGCTTGATTTAATACCATAACACAGACGCATACAGCATGAAGTCTATTGAATTCATCAATCGTAAAATGGGCTTCACTGCGGGAGTTCCTCACTAACCTTTGAATAATCGCCCTCTCGTGAATGTATAGTTCCATTTCGCGACCATCCGCCTTAAAATCCAAAACAAGGAAGAAGAACAAAGCGACCCGCTCGCTGCCATGATAGATAACAGGATAATAATTGATATATAATAGATAATAATTGATAAGATTTTGATACATTGTGAACACTTGAAACGAGACATTCCGCATGATGAGTAGCTACGTTTTCGTTTAGCACTTCAACCCTGCAAGACCCGGATATATTTCTACTTGCAAAACATGTTTTTCAGCCTTTCACATGGTGTTGTAGGAGTACTTTGGAGAGGAAAATGTCATGTTTCTTTTTTTAAAAGGTTTTTGTAAGGTTTTATGAAAATGTTGACCACGTTGGGTCAATTCTTAAAGTATATATTAATAGAGACAGCACCCGGAGGAAACCCTGAGGCGAAATGGACATAGTGGCCGAATTTGGTATTGCAGCGCTCGGCCAAACACATGAACGCGCTGGTCGGTTGACTATCATTGCGCACGTTCATGATGACACGTGAACGCTGAACGCGTGCAATGATATTCAACGGTCAGCGCGTTCATGTGTTTGGGTCCAATCCATCCCAGAATGCACTCTGTTCCTACCCGGAAGGAGGAGTGAAATCGCCTCATGCGCTTTAGAGCAACTTAATGCAAGTGGATGGGAGGAGATATCTGATGCCGTCTCTATTAATATATACTCTAAGGGTCAATCGGGTAGCAGCATTTGCTATAGGCCATTTTTAATCACTTTCAGAATAACATGGCAAATCTCTAAATACTAAAAGAAGGATTCATATGGTTTTGTGTTATTATTTGGCCTCGGAACAGTATACATTATGAATAATAACATCAATAAGCCATATTTATTTTTTTAAGAAATGTGATTTTATTAAAAGAACAACAAAATGACCAACAGCAGTAGTAATAAATGTACTAAAGACATGTAATTACAAAGTGTGCACTTTGATGCCAATTCTTTTGTACTTTTACTCAAAGTACATCTTGAATTCTGGACTTTTACTTCTAACGGAGTAGTTCTATAAAATTGTAGTATTGGTACTTTTAGTACTTTTTTCCGCTGCACATAAATATGGTGCCTGAGAGTCATACGGCCAATCAAATGGAAGTAAAAGAACATACGACCAATCACATCAAACTAAAAGAACAGCAGCTCCAATGAGATGTGTGCCTGTGCTGAGACTGGGAGCCAATCAGGGTCAGGTGCTGTCTCACATTCCTGGAGTTACACACCTCATGAACAACCATTGTACACATGTGTTTCTGACCGAGGCTAAGTCATTGATTTTTTTTATTTAATTTTTTAGTTTTTTCATGTTATAATATGGAAGCAGGGAGTCATATACTTGACATATTGGTTGTTCAGTTTTAC
Organism: Electrona antarctica; assembly: GCF_951216825.1. Lineage (NCBI taxonomy): Eukaryota > Metazoa > Chordata > Actinopteri > Myctophiformes > Myctophidae > Electrona > Electrona antarctica. Next base: position 1,515,790 of record NC_136799.1, on the reverse strand, counting down.
CCACCAGTTTTTTAGGCTTACAGAGTAATGTCTTACAGAAAACAGCTGAAAGGTTCACTTCTGTGGTCTCTAACATTACACCTAGCGACATGTTTAAGCAATTATTTCAGACATGCTCTAGTATGTGAAGAGTCTGCCTGTGCTTTTAACTCATTTTATATTGAAAAATAAAATAAATAAGAGTTTTTTCTAGAGGGGCGGAAACATACATGTGATCCTATTGGTTCACCCATCTGAGCTCCCGCCCCCTGCCCCTCCCCCCTCCCTGGTAGAAAACAACGGAGAACACTGACGTCACCAAATGTGGACCTCTGCTCCGTTATTGGTCAGCGAAGCATACAAGTTGACTCCCACTTCCTATGCCAGATTTTCCAATGGGTTTCCCCGGGCTTTTCTTTTTGAGCCGAATGCGAACGAAAATAAAAGCCTGTTTACCGAGGCCATTATAATCGTACCAATAGTCAGTGTTATCGTTGTTCCTCGTTTTGCTCTGAGAAAGCTTCAGGTTTGCTAATGAGGCTGTGAGGTCAACCATGTTACTGAGGCTTTCTACTTTCTACTCTTTACGCTTTCGCTTGCTTCTTCGAAGGTTCTTCTTAGTCATCATGGCTGCCAGTTCCCACCTGATGTTGTGTGGGAGGTCGGACTGCTCCAGTTCGTACTGAATAACCGCCAGCTTGCAAAGCGTCTTGAGACTAGGACTGAGGTCCAAGATGTACATGTCATACCTGTACCGGCCTGATGGTTCTTCAATACCTCCAAAGATGATGACACGATCTCCCACCATGCAACAGCAGCCGCCAATCACCCTTAACTTGTCATTCACATTGAGCTTAACCTGCTTCCAGGAGAATGTCTCCGGTCTGAATCTCCACAGAATCTCCTCATTCCAGTCCTCACCACCAAATATGTACAGCTCTCCATTGTAGACAAAGGCTGAATGCCTCTCGCGTACTTCTGGAAGAAGCTGTGCAGAAGACGTGCTCTGCCAGAGGTTGGTCTCTGTGTCAAACACTCTGATGATGTTGTAGTCATCGGCCTCGTCCATTTCTCCACCAAATACAAACATCTTTGTCCCGATGATGGAGGCAGTGTGAAGTGCTGAATATTCCGGGAGAGTTCCTCTGGTGTGAATTAATGTCCAGACCATTGTGGAGGTGTCCAGCTTGTAGATGTCATTAGTGAATACACACTGCTGGGTAATTCCTCCATAGACATACATGTCCTTCCTCAAGACACAGGCTGAGTGGCCACACCTCGCCTCTGGAACGCTCCCAGAACCCTCAGTATTGATCCATCTGTGAGTGTGGAGGTCAAATCCATAAAGCATGTTGTTGCAAAGCCCTTTATTTATACGCATTCCACCCCATATGTAGACAATATCTCCAATGAGCACAGCCGTGTGGTCTTGGCGACTACAGGGCACCTCAGGGGGGCGCTCTCCTCTTGTAGTTGTCACTGTGGGCAACGTTGTCCATCTCAGAGACACTGTATCGAAGACACTCACAGTGATCTGATGTTTCACACGTCTATAAGCATTCAGACGGACACGTCCAAAGACGTACACTTTGTGTCCCACCGCTACAGAACGTCCACTCTCATGGTTGACTTCGGGGTCTCTTCGCAGCTTGACTATAGAGGGCAACATCTGACAGACTGGGAGCTCACTGTTTGAAACGACACCGTTAACACCTTGCTCTGTAAGACAGTGTTACTGAACATGAGACCATTTATATATAGGAGGAGAGGACAGTCTGTGATGTCAGTACTATGATGTCATCAGTACTATGATGTCATCAGCAATCATCACAGGCTTGTTGGTTTCTGCCCGGAAGCCACGATCTACCACAATACAGGATGTTATTATTATAATGTACAATAAAAATCACACTCATGTGAAGTGAGGGGCGCTCTTATCATCATACATCGCATTCCGTGCTCAGCCAATCAAATCATTTGCGTGGTACAAACACACAATGCTGGGCACAGGAGGGGCTAGCACCCCTCAAAAACTGTACTATATAGTAGGATGTTGTGTTTTTCCTAAATTTGTGTTCTGAAATAAGGGATGCCCGGTGTATCAGCTGGGTGTCTGTGTGCTCCACCGGCCAATAAGGGACCACCATTCTTGGTGACGTGACTAAGGTATATGTTTGAAGGTTTATATAAGGTCAATAACGGGTCTAAGGTATTTAGAATAGCAGAGAGCTCTAGGACTCAGAGCAGCAGTCGTACCCAGACAGACAGCAGAGAGCTGTAGGACTCAGAGCAGCAGTCGTACCCAGACAGACAGCAGAGAGCTGTAGGACTCAGAGCAGCAGTCGTACCCAGACAGACAGCAGAGAGCTGTAGGACTCAGAGCAGCAGTCGTACCCAGACAGACAGCAGAGAGCTCTAGGACTCAGAGCAGCAGTCGTACCCAGACAGACAGCAGAGAGCTCTAGGACTCAGAGCATTGGTCATGATATTTGCATATAAATACCCCCCACAGAGGCAGAAATTCACACAACTTCAAAATCTCTGAACTGGACATTTTTAACAATTTGTAACCTTTAACCCTGACAAAAGTAAGTAAAATGCCTATAATATATTTTTTTGTGATTATTAGAATGTCTAGAACATGTACATGTATTATCGTGAACGATATCCCCCAAATGTAAATTATAAATTCATTATTATTATTTTAATACTTATTATAAATAAATGTGCATACAATTTGCATTTTTTTTATTTAAATGCAAAGTCCTAGTAAATCTTTTTTTGCGAGTAGAAATATATCCGGGGCTCGCAGGGTTAAGTTAAACAACATTTTTTCCACCACTGGGAAGCGTCCCACATTTGGACACTAACTTGTGTGATGTCTGGTCTAGAGGGGCGGAAACATACAGGTGATCCTATTGGTTCACTGATCTGGGCTCCCGCCCCCGCCCCCTGGTAAAAACACAACGGAGAACACTGACGTCACCAAATGTGGAGCGACGCCCCTCTGCTCTGTTATTGGTCAGAAAAGTATACAAGTTGACTCCCACTTCCTATGCCAGATTTTCCCCAGGCTTTTCTTTTTGAGCCGAATGCGAAGGAAAATAAAAGCCAGTTTACCAAGGCCGTTATAATCGTACCAATAGTCAGTGTTATCGTTGTTCCTCGTTTTCCTCTGAGGTTTTCTAATGAGGCTGTGAGGTCAACCATGTTACTGAGGCTTTCTACTTTCTACAGTTTACGCTTTCGCTTGTGTCTTGGAAGAGTCTTTATAGATATCATGGCTGCCAGTTCCCACCTGATGTTGTGTGGGAGGTCGGACTGCTCCAGTTCGTACTGAATAACCGCCAGCTTGCAAAGCGTCTTGAGACTAGGACTGAGGTCCAAGATGTACAGGTCAACCCTGAACCGGCCTGATCGTCCTTCAACACGTCCAAAGATGACGACACGATCTCCCACCATGCAACAGCAGCCGCCAATCACCCTTAACAGGTCATTCACAATGAGCTTAACCTGCTTCCAGGAGAATGTCTCCGGACTGAATTTCCACAGATCAATAATGTCCTCATTCCAGTCCTCACCACCAAATATGTACAGCTCTCCATTGTAGACAAAGGCTGAATGCCTCTGGCGTCCTTCTGGGAGAAGCTGTGCAGAAGACGTGCTCTGCCAGAGGTTGGTCTCCGTGTCAAACACTCTGATGATGTTGTAGTCATCGTCCTCGTCCATTTCTCCACCAAATACAAACATCTTTGTCCCAATGATGGAGGCAGTGTGAAATGCTGAACATATCGGCAGAGTTCCTCTGGTGTGAATTAAAGTCCAGACCATCGTGGTGGTGTCCAGCTTGTAGATGTCATTAGTGAATACACACTGCTGGGTAATTCCTCCATAGACATACATGTCCTTCCTCAAGACACAGGCTGAGTGGCCCCACCTCGCCTCTGGAACGCTCCCAGAACCCTCAGTATTGATCCATCTGTGAGTGTGGAGGTCAAATCCATAAAGCATGTTGTTGCAAAGCCCTTTATTTATACGCATTCCACCCCATATGTAGACAATATCTCCAATGAGCACAGCCGTGTGGTTTTGGCGACTGCAGGGCACCTCAGGGGGGCGCTCTCCTCTTGTAGTTGTCACTGTGGGCAACGTCGTCCATCTCAGAGACACTGTATCGAAGACACTCACAGTGATCTGATGTTTCACACGTCTATAAGCATTCAGACGGACACGTCCAAAGACGTACACTTTGTGTCCCACCGCTACAGAACGTCCACTCTCATGGTTGACTTCTGGGTCTCTTCGCAGCTTGACTATAGAGGGCAACATTTGACAGACTGGGAGCTCACTGTTTGAAACGACACCGTTAACACCTTGCTCTGTAAGACAGTGTTACTGAACATGAGACCATTTATATATAGGAGGAGAGGACAGTCTGTGATGTCAGTACTATGATGTCATCAGTACTATGATGTCATCAGCAATCATCAACAGGCTCAGAGGTTTCTGCCCGGCAGCCACGATCTACCACAATACAGGATGTTATTAATATAATGTACAATACAAATCACACTCATGTCCTTGAGTGTGCAGCTATGGGGATTTCAATGCAAATAAAAAAAATACATGAACCTGTGTACTGGCGCCCTCTACTGAAAGTGACGTCAGACTTCGGTGCTCTATACAGGATGTTATTAATATAATAATGTACAATAAAAATCACACTCGTGTGAAGTGAGGGGCGCATTCCGTGCTCAGCCAATCAAATCATTTGCGTGGTACAAACACACAATGCTGGGCACAGGACCTGTACATAATACAGTCGGATGTTGTGTTTTTCCTTAACTCTTCGTACGTAACGTATATATACGTATGTCGACGCTAGGTGGCGTCATATCCCAGGTCCGTATATATACGTACCCCAACGTATACTACGTCCATGGTTCATATCCCAGGTCCGTATATATACGTACCCCAACGTATACTACGTCCATGGTTCAGTCCTACGGAAGCTTTTTAAATTGAGAGCCCACGCAAAACTGCCAAAAATCACTTTCACCTAGAAAATCCATTCACATTTTTTATAATTCAGCTGACTGTGGAGACACATGCTGGAACTTTTTACTTTGAAATGTTTTATAGTTTTATAGAGTTATTTCATTTAAACGCCAAATGCATTCTCAATGGCGAAAACACAAACTTTGGCACCACGTATTAAAAAAAGAAAAAAAAATAGTTTTTATTTTTTTGATTTTTTTTTAATAAAATGGGCTATGCACGTGAGGTAACACAAAATGTGTTTTAACATTGGTCCGGTTCCTATAGCAACGCCGTTCCAACTATGGGATTGCAAATATATTCACAGTGGAAACAGTGGAAGGGAGGATTTTCAAAACCGCCGTAAGTCCGACTCTAGGATCTCTGTCCTTGGTGGATGTTCTGCCATCCCACATTTCGGATTCTATTTGTACCTTTGTACCGCAACGCTGCCGCCATGTAAAAGCTTCTGACGAAAGGTAAGGAGTCTGTGCGTGATCCAATGATACTAGAGTGTGTGTGTGTGGGGGGGGGGGGTGCAAACTCCGTCTTTTAAAGTGAACGCGTATGCTGGGACTGGGAACTGGGGTTTATGCTAACAGCTAGCGGTAGAGATAGAGTTAATTTATCTTCCAAAATAAGGGATGCCCGACTGGGTGTGTCTAATTTGATTTCAGGTAGTTATCAACCATAATATCTATGTTAGCTAGCGGTTAACACTGCGTGAAAAGAGGAGTTCATGGGCAATTATGGGCACTGTATTTTGCCCGTAAACCTCAAGTTTAGCAGCATATACAGTTGGGTGCCACCGATATTGTCCCTTATTATTTGACCCATTTAGGCCTGACCTCAAAATTTTAAAAAATCCTTCTAAATCCTCCAGTTTTCTGAAATAAATATTTTCACGATTTTTCAAAAATAGCAGACCTACAAGCTCGTAGCGCGTCACTCGGTGGCGCGCTATGAGCTTGTAGATCTGCTATTTTTCAATAGCTAAATTATAACAATGTTTAAAACACCAAAAGGGGTTCCCGTCCAAAATGGTTTAACTGTCCTTTTGCGCAGATCACGCAAACCTCGGGCAAAAATAAAAGGACAATATCGATGGCCTCCAACTGTACAGTTAATATACGGTAATATACAGGTGTGATGGTACAACAATTCGGGAGTTTACCGGAGTTTGTTGGAAAGTTTAACGGGAGTTTCCTGTAATATACATATCCGTATTCCATGCTTTTTGCGCTGTGTAAAAGTGCTTGGCCCGACATAGCTCTGGTCCATAGCTCTATAATGCGTTGCATTTAGAGCTATGTTACTCTAAACTTCTGCCGCTCGCATGAATGCAGACCAGCCTCTCGTCTTTAGCGTAAATAAAAAGAACGTTTTCGCTACTCACCAAAACAAAGGCGGGTTGTGTCATTAGAAAGCCTACTTGCCTTAGTGGGAGCACTCTGAGCCTCCCACCACAAGTATAAACGGTACTTTTTGGCCAAAAGGGGATTTTATTTCCACCGGAAAAACATACTTTTAGTTACAAAAAGTACCGTTTATACGTGTGGTGGGGGGCTCGTAGAAACCCGTAGAGGTCCATTTGGTTTGATTTTACCTTCCATGTTGTGGAGTGGACCCGTAGAGGTCCATTTGGTTTGATTTTACCTTCCATGTTGTGGAGTGGACCCATAGAGGTCCATTTGGTTTGATTTTACCTTCCATGTTGTGGAGTGGACCCGTAGAGGTCCATTGGGTTTCATTGTACCTTCCATGTTGTGGAGTGGACCCGTAGAGGTCCATTTGGTTTGATTTTACCTTCCATGTTGTGGAGTGGACCCGTAGAGGTCCATTTGGTTTGATTTTACCTTCCATGTTGTGGAGTGGACCCGTAGACGTCCATGTTGTGGAGTGGACCCGTAGAGGTCCATTTGGTTTGATTTTACCTTCCATGTTGTGGAGTGGACCCGTAGAGGTCCATTTGGTTTGATTTTACCTTCCATGTTGTGGAGTGGACCCGTAGAGGTCCATGTTGTGGAGTGGACCCGTAGAGGTCCATTTGGTTTCATTGTACGCTGAACATTACCTCTGGGAACATGCAGGCTGTGAGCGAGTCAGTACAGTACAGTACAGTACAGTACTCGGTGGCGCGCTATGAGCTTGTAGATCTGCTATTTTTAAATAGCTAAATTATAACAATGCTTAAAACACCAAAAGGGGTTCCCGCCCAAAATGGTTTAAGGTTATTGTAGCAGTCAATTTATATTGGGGGTCGGGAGGGGGCGGGGCGGGGGTCCCGAAACATTGCCAAAGCATTTCCGGGGGTACAGTACCGTACCGTACCGTACAGTACAGGCGGCGGGGGCTCAGGGGTAGAGTGGTCGGATGGTAACCGCAAGGTTGCCAGTTCGAACCCGGGCTCCCCCAGAGTTAGTGTCGAAGTGTCCTTGAGCAAAACACTGAACCCCTGATTGCTCCTGATGTGCTGGCTGGTGCCTTGCATGGTTTTCCTCTGCCAATCGGTGTGTGAATGTGTTTTGTGTGAATGGGTGAATGTAATGCACAATCTATGTAATGCGCCTTGGATAAAGGCGCTATATAAATGCACCATTTACCATCAGTACAGTACAGTACAGTACAGTACAGTACAGTACAGTACAGTACAGTACAGTACAGTACAGTACAGATTGACGCTGAGCGAAGCCGAATTCAACCTCTTACAACTAAAGGTTGTTTTCAGGAGCTAAAGGCAAATAAATCTCCCTCAGTCAGACAGAGTCTATCTCCCTCCCTCCCTCCCTGTCTAAATCTCCCTCAGTCAGACAGAGTCTATCTCCCTCCCTCCCTCCCTGTCTAAATCTCCCTCAGTCAGACAGAGTCTACGGCATCCATTATTATTCAGTGTCGTCTCAGGCTAGACACTATCGACTATTATGTTCTCTGTCTGGTGGAAAACTTTGCTCTTGGAATAAATAACGTAGGACGAAGAAAAAAGTACAAAAAAATAAAAATCTGGAGGTTTTCTGTCTGACGGAGACGATTTACTGTGTGGCAAATGCATACGTCAGAAATCCGATCTACAAGCTCGTGTTGTGAGACTTTAGGGCATATTTTTATGCTGCACGACAAAGTTTATATGCTTGAATCTCCTATTGTAGAGCACTGAACTCACCGAAATGTACGCATCCTAACTTGGGTCAGGAACCCACCCCTCCCTTCTGAATTCCCATAGACTTGTTTAATATCATCAACGTCAAAATAAGAACTGTGTTCCAAAAATAAAACAAATGATCCCCGCGATTTGATTCATATGGATATGAAGCATCGACTGACAGAGAGAAAATGCTAATATCACCACCAGCGCCACCAAATTAGTTACATTTTCACTAGAAGCAGACTGTATCAAATATGAGGGACTGACAATATACAGAGACTCCCAGACAATATCGATGAGACAGTTTGTTTCTTTTGGGATCACAATTAATGCTTATATGAGACGATTCTAAGATGAGCCCATGTTATTCTCAACATAGGGAGACTAGTTCTTATATGAGACGATTCTAAGATGAGCCCATGTTATTCTCAATATAGGGAGACGATTCTAATGTTATCCTCCATGGAGAAAATACTTCCCTACCCTATAGGAGATTACGAGGTACTCAATTTCCCTCCCTCTAAATGTGTGGGAAGCAGTCTGTGAGGATAAATCTGTCTCTTTCTGTATGTGTGTGCGTGTGTGCGTGCGTGTGTGTGTGCGTGTGTGTGTGCGTACGTGCGTGCGCGGCTTGCGCGCACACGTGGACGTGTGTGATCTGTGTAATCCTGTTTCTCCCATGTCCTTCAAACTCCCATCAAGGTTGGCATTAATGAGCAATTTCCTTCTCCACCTCCAACTCATCTCTCTCTCTCTCTCTCTCTCTCTCTCTCTCTCTTTCTGAAGCCTTTCTTGACAACCAGCTTGTCTGTGTGCGTTCGTGCGTTCGTGCGTGCGAGCGTGCGATCTGCGTGTGTGTGTGCGAGCGCTCAAGCAGCCGCACGCGCTCATGCACGAGAGTTGCTCAGTAAAAAGAGTGACTTTCCCAAACTTAATTCCTCACCAGTGTCTGGGTTCATGTCAACACTGTGTGTGCCTGCATGCGTGGCTGTGTGCGTGGCTGCATGCGTGGCTGCGTGCGTGGCTGCGTGCGTGGCTGCGTGCGTGCATCTTCGTTCATGTCTGCAGTCACCCTCAAAGTCATTGCATGTCTTAATTTAGATCCAAGCCGTTTGATTCCGGTCAACATCTAGGGGTTCTTCTCTTCGTATAAGAAGTATTACGGCGTCACATTATGCTAGCATCACCCACCATTATGCTAGCATCACCCAACAGCTGTGGCTCTGATGGTCTGGACTGTAGCGGAGCAGACATGTCTATCTGTCCTAGAGCTGATGGTCTGGACTGTAGCGAAGCAGACATGTCTATCTGTCCTAGAGCTGATGGTCTGGACTGTAGCGAAGCAGACATGTCTATCTGTCCTAGAGCTGATGGTCTGGACTGTAGCGAAGCAGACATGTCTATCTGTCGTAGAGATGATGGTCTGGACTGTAGCGAATAAGTCATGTCTATCTGTCCTAGAGCTGATGGTCTGGACTGTAGCGAAGCAGACATGTCTATCTGTCCTAGAGCTGATGGTCTGGACTGTAGTGAAGCAGACATGTCTATCTGTCCTAGAGCTGATGGTCTGGACTGTAGCGAAGCAGACATGTCTATCTGTCCTAGAGGAGACATGTCTATCTGTCCTAGAGATGATGGTCTGGACTGTAGCGAAGTAGACATGTCTATCTGTCCTAGAGCTGATTGTCTGGACTGTAGCGAAGTAGACATGTCTATCGGTCCTAGAGCTGATGGTCTGGACTTTAACGAAGCAGACCTGTCTATCTGTCCTAGAGCTGATGGTCTGGACTGTAGCGAAGCAGACCTGTCTATCGGTCCTAGAGCTGATGGTCTGGACTGTAGCGAAGCAGACATGTCTATCTGTCCTAGAGCTGATGGTCTGGACTGTAGTGAAGCAGACATGTCTATCTGTCCTAGAGCTGATGGTCTGGACTGTAGCGAAGCAGACATGTCTATCTGTCCTAGAGGAGACATGTCTATCTGTCCTAGAGATGATGGTCTGGACTGTAGCGAAGTAGACATGTCTATCTGTCCTAGAGCTGATTGTCTGGACTGTAGCGAAGTAGACATGTCTATCTGTCCTAGAGCTGATAGTCTCTGATGGTCTGGACTGTAGCGAAGCAGACATGTCTATCTGTCCTAGAGCTGATGGTCTGGACTGTAGCGAAGCAGACATGTCTATCTGTCCTAGAGATGATGGTCTCTGATGGTCTGGACTGTAGCGAAGCAGACATGTATATCTGTCCTAGAGATGATGGTCTGGACTGTAGTGAAGCAGACATGTCTATCTGTCCTAGAGCTGATGGTCTGGACTGTAACGAAGCAGACATGTCTCTCTGTCCTAGAGCTGATGGTCTGGACTGTAGCGAAGCAGACATGTCTATATGTCCTAGAGCTGATGGTCTGGACTGTAGCGAAGCAGACATGTCTATCTGTCCTAGAGATGATGGTCTCTGATGGTCTGGACTGTAGCGAAGCAGTCATGTCTATCTGTCCTAGAGCTGATGGTCTGGACTGTAGCGAAGCAGACATGTCTATCTGTCCTAGAGATGATGGTCTGGACTGTAGCGAAGCAGACATGTCTATCTGTCCTAGAGCTGATGGTCTGGACTGTAGCGAAGCAGACATGTCTATCTGTCCTAGAGGAGACATGTCTATCTGTCCTAGAGCTGATGGTCTGGACTGTAGCGAAGCAGACATGTCTATCTGTCCTAGAGGAGACATGTCTATCTGTCCTAGAGCTGATGGTCTGGACTGTAGCGAAGCAGACATGTCTATCTGTCCTAGAGGAGACATGTCTATCTGTCCTAGAGGAGACATGTCTATCTGTCCTAGAGCTGATGGTCTGGACTGTAGTGAAGCAGACATGTCTATCTGTCCTAGAGCTGATGGTCTGGACTGTAGCGAAGCAGACATGTCTATCTGTCCTAGAGCTGATGGTCTGGACTGTAGCGAAGCAGACATATCTATCTGTCCTAGAGATGCAGTCTCTGATGGTCTGGACTAGGGGTGCACGATTATGAAATCACGATTGATGTCCCATCTCCGAATATTTGCAGGGTCATATCTGCCGATAACGATTCTGACCGATTCCGATATTATACAGAGGACCACAAAGGAAACAAGCCTATAGGCCCAAAGCCTGTTAATAAAGTAGTAGGTGAAAGGAGTTGGCCTCATTAGGCCCACTGGCAGAGCCTGGCACAGGTGAAAGGAGTTGGCCTCATTAGGCCCACTGGCAGAGCCTGGCCCAGGTGAAAGGAGTTGGCCTCATTAGGCCCACTGGCAGAGCCTGGCCCAGTTGAAAGGAGTTGGCCTCATTAGGCCCACTGGCAGAGCCTGGCCCAGGTGAAAGGAGTTGGCCTCATTAGGCCCACTGGCAGAGCCTGGCCCAGGTGAAAGGAGTTGGCCTCATTAGGCCCACTGGCAGAGCCTGGCCCAGGTGAAAGGAGTTGGCCTCATTAGGCCCACTGGCAGAGCCTGGCCAGAGCCTTTTGTGGTGGTTCTGGAGAACCGTGGGTCCGACCGACTCGATACCGGGCACTGCACTCCCTGCGGGGCTGTGTGTGTGTCGAATGTGAAGTCGGTGGGTCAAACGGTTCTCAAGTTACGTGCATTACAACCGTACACACACGTGCACACGCACACACACACACACACACACACGCGTACGCAGGTACGCAGAGACGTGGCGCATTTATAGTAGGATGATGTATCGCCATGTTCTGTTCTTGCTTAATGTAAATCGCTCTGGATTAAGAGCGTCTGCTAAATGCTTATATTGTAAATTGTAGAGCCTATTGTTTCATTGTAGGATCATTTAAAATGCATTAATTAGTCTCTCCGTCCATCAGGTGTGGTCTCGCGGCGCTGCGTGGTGGCGTGCGGTGCGGCGGCCGTCGTTCTAAACCATGGAGAGGTTCCTGCTGTGCATGATGCTGGCCGTGGCCGTGGCCGTCCGGGCACAGGTGTGCCCCAAACGCTGCGTGTGCCAGATCCTGTCGCCCAACCTGGCAACGCTGTGCGCCAAGAAGGGCCTGCTGTTCGCACCGCCCAACATCGACCGGCACACCGTGGAGCTGAGGCTGGCCGACAACTTCGTCACCAGGTGAGAACTATACATGTACTTAACTACATAGGACGCCAAATACTATACATTTATCGTGTTTTTTCAGGAACTCCCGGGGCATTCCCCCGGGTGTTTTACGTGTTAAAAATTAGCACGAGGCTCCGGCTAGCAGATTAGCGTCTTTCACGATAGTTTCATGCATATAAACGTAGACGCCCTTTACGGCTCTGAGGCGCGTGCCCGAGATTCCTTGCAAAGCCTTTGCCTTCAATGAGCAGCTTCCGCATGCATAACATAAGTCCCGGAGAAGACGCACTGTGATTGGCCAGTAGTCACTTGAGTGACAGCGAGAGACATGGAGGAGTCGCATGAGTGACGTCACTTGGGCAGCGACGCAGCGTGCCTTCAGAAAACGCCTTCAGCACTTCTAAATAAGAAAGCTGCGGAGAACTGTTGCTTTGTGTTCACTCTTTAATGTTTTCTGTTAGTAATCTAATAAAAGTGGCAAGTAAAATAAAACAAGCACACAGGCAGACACTAGCATGTCTGAAATAAGTGTCAGTCTCAGAGCTGAAATCGACATGTAAATATGGAATAAATGCTTAAACATGTAGCTAGGTGTAATGTTAGAGTCCACAGAAGACATGTACATATGAAATACATGCTTAAACATGTAGCTAGGTGTAATGTTAGAGTCCACAGAAGACATGTAAATATGAAATAAATGCTTAAACATGTAGCTAGGTGTAATGTTATAGTCCACAGAAGACATGTAAATATGAAATAAATGCTTAAACATGTAGCTATAGGTGTAATGTTAGAGTCCACAGAAGACATGTAAATAACTAAATATGGAATAAATGCTTAAACATGTGGCTAGGTGTAATGTTAGAGACCACAGAATACATGTAAATATGAAATAAATGCTTAAACATGTAGCTAGGTGTAATGTTAGAGTCCACAGAAGACATGTAAATATGAAATAAATTCTTAAACATGTAACTAGGTGTAATGTTAGAGTCCACAGAAGACATGTAAATATGAAATACATTCTTAAACATGTAACTAGGTGTAATGTTAGAGTCCACAGAAGACATGTAAATATGAAATAAATGCTTAAACATGTAGCTATGTAATGTTAGAGTCCACAGAAGACATGTAAATATGAAATAAATTCTTAAACATGTAGCTAGGTGTAATGTTAGAGTCCACAGAAGTGAACCATTCAAACCTGTTTTCTCAACTCGCTGTTTCTCTGCAAGACATTACTCTATAAGCCATATCTCCAAAACTGGTGGGTCAAACTGAACCACCAATATGTAAATTTGAAGCTATGAGTCCCTGCTTTCACAGCATGACATGAAAATACGAAAATGAATAATAATCCAATGACAGGCTCCCATTCACGTTGGGTCACATATATAAAAAAGCTATAGTGGCCATGCAGTCTGCGTGTCTGATTCACTGTGAATTGTGCGATTGGAGAGAATAGGTTTTTTTTGTGGCTTGCGGCCATTAGGCTGTCCTGTCCACGTTTCCCACGGATGTGTGGAACAGACCGTCTAGTCTGAGATGACACGGATAACGTGGACTCTGTTTGAGTGAGATTTCCTTTGCCTTTAGCTATACTGGGAACAACCTTTAGTCGTAAGCGGTTGAATTCGGCTTCGTTCAGCATCAATCTCTCTCTCTGTCTCTCTCTAACTGTGCTGCGTGCGTGCGTGCGTGCGTGCGTGCGTGCGTGCGAGCGTGCGTGCGTGCGTGCGTGCGTGCGTGCGTGCGTGCGTGCGTGCGTGCGTGCGTGCGTGCGTGCGTGCGTGCGGTGCGTGCGTGGGGTCTGACATCAGGTCCCCAGACAGACGTTAACCTGTCACACGGTGTTGACAGGGTGACTTCCTACCTGCTCTTCCCCAGACGACAGCTCTCTCTAACAGGAGATAAAGTCTTGTCTTTTCACACAGAGCTCAGGAGTCAGTCCTGACATGACTCGCTCATAGCCTGGAAACAAGACAGAAAAAGCCCCCCTGGGCAGATTGGTCTGGTCTGGCACTCCTCCGTTTCATTAACATGTTGCTGGGGTGTTTCCTTGCAGACAGACACATCCCCCTGGCTGTGTTTTGGGTTTTGTTCCACTGTTTATGTTGACATTCATCCCTGGCAGGGACATGTTTTTCTTTTCTTTTCTTTTTTTTCTGTGAGGGGAGGGGGGAGGGTGGAGGGTGGGAGCACAGCCAAAGCTCTAAATTGATCCCGTTGAACTTCAAAGAGGTTGTGCACTGAGTTGATTGATTTATTGATTGATTGATTGGGCGATACAAAGTGTCAACTTCTGTTCTGGCCTAGTTAGTGCTCTCTCTAATCCATACATGGGCAACTGGCGGCCCGCGGGCCACATGCGGCCCCCACCTTCACTTAATGCGGCCCTCAGATTAATTTTGGAATACTGATATGTTATTGATTTCAGCTGTTACAATTCCAAACATGCAAACATTACCCGCTTTAATTACTTACAGCCTAAATTAGGTAGCTTGCTGAGTAGTATTACAAATAATGTTATTGTCTTTTTTATGTCCATTGTCCAATGTATTTGTATTTAGTTAAAATTACTTTTCAGGATTTCAATTCAAATATGGCAAAAATAGCCGATCTACAAGTTCAAAAGGAAGGAATTTGTAGAATGGGCCTCGGGTCTTCATGGGTTAATAATGGTTCCACCGTAAAAGGACTGAACGAGTCATGTGATCAAGTCATGTGATCAAGTCATGTGATCAAGTCATGTGATCAAGTCATCGACAGAAAGTCCCGTTGTTGTTGTTGTTGGTCGTCATGGCTGCCAGTTCCCACCTGATGTCGTGCGGGAGTTCAGACTGATCCAGATCGTACTGAAGAACCGCATGCTTGCATAAGGTCTTCAGACGAGGACTCAAGTCTAGGATGAACATGAACGTGATGAAAAAAATCATCACGTAGAACGATGCGATCTCCCACCAGGACCGAGCTGGTATTATCCACTCGACTCGGGCCTCGCCCCTTGGGCTCAACCTTCCTCCAGGAGAAGGTCTCCGGACTGAATCTCCACAGATCGTTGGCGTTCCGCGCCAGGCGATGGTTGCAGCCACCGTATATCTCCACAGATGGTTGGCGTTCCGCGCCAGGCGATGGTTGCAGCCACCGTATATGTACAACTCTCCGTTGTAGGCGAAGGCTGTATGACGCTTTTAAAGGCTGCATGACCCCAGCGTCTTTCTGGAATGGGCTGTGTCTGGTTACGACTGCTGCTCTGAGTCCTAGAGCTCTCTGCTGTCTGGTTACGACTGCTGCTCTGAGTCCTAGAGCTCGCTGCTGTCTGTCTGGGTACGACTGCTGCTCTGAGTCCTAGAGCTCTCTGCTGTCTGTCTGGGTACGACTGCTGCTCTGAGTCCTAGAGCTCTCTGCTGTCTGTCTGGGTACGACTGCTGCTCTGAGTCCTAGAGCTCTCTGCTGTCTGTCTGGGTACGACTGCTGCTCTGAGCCCCTTTAGAGCTCTCTGCTGTCTGGGTACGACTGCTGCTCTGAGTCCTAGAGCTCTGCTGTCTGTCTGGGTACGACTGCTGCTCTGAGCCCCTTTAGAGCTCTCTGCTATTCTAAATCCTTTAGACCCGTTATTGACCTTATACCAATCTTGAAACATACCTTAGTCACGTCACCAAGAATGGTGGTCCCTTACTGGCCAGTGGAGCACACCGACATACATACATACATACATACATACATACATACCAAGCCGATCCCTTATTGCCTGCCTGCCTGCCTGCCTGCCTGCCTGCCTGCCTGCCTGCCTGCCTGTTGTCTGTTTGAGGGCACCTCCCATGAAGTGGGCCGTGGAGATTCAGACCAAGGACCCCTTAGCTGAGAGACAGGCGAAGCAGGGACCCACGCTACATATTAAGTAAGACTTGGCCGAGCCTTGGGGCCCATAATAGGGGCAGGAGCCTGTATCCTGTTTCTGTAGCGTGAAGCAGCTTGATGTACTGTACAAGTACACCCCCTGGACAGAGATGTGCGTGGGCAGGTGGCGGTTGTTTAAACTGCTAGTAGGCTATGTCACAGGGATTCAGCCCAATCCAACAACCCTTGATGCTGAGTGCCAAGCATTGGGTCCCACTATTAGAGTCGGCCGGCGGGCCGGGGATCGATCCGCGACCTCCCAGTCTCAGGGCGGACACTCTGAGTCACTCTAGCTTGGTCTCCCAGTCTCAGGGCGGACACTCTGAGTCACTCTAGCTTGGTCTCCCAGTCTCAGGGCGGACACTCTGAGTCACTCTAGCTTGGTCTCCCAGTCTCAGGGCGGACACTCTGAGTCACTCTAGCTTGGTCTCCCAGTCTCAGGGCGGACACTCTGAGTCACTCTAGCTTGGTCTCCCAGTCTCAGGGCGGACACTCTGAGTCACTCTAGCTTGGTCTCCCAGTCTCAGGGCGGACACTCTGAGTCACTCTAGCTTGGTCTCCCAGTCTCAGGGCGGACACTCTGAGTCACTCTAGCTTGGTCTCCCAGTCTCAGGGCGGACACTCTGAGTCACTCTAGCTTGGTCTCCCAGTCTCAGGGCGGACACTCTGAGTCACTCTAGCTTGGTCTCCCAGTCTCAGGGCGGACACTCTGAGTCACTCTAGCTTGGTCTCCACTCTGAGTCACTCTAGCTTGGTCTCCACTACATATTGGATTCATGTTCTCTAGCTTGGTCTCCACTACATATTGGATTCATGTTCTCTAGCTTGGTCTCCACTACATATTGGATTCATGTTCGCCGCAAATAGCCGTTAATTGCAGACGTGCTTGTTGTGAGAGTTTCCCCCAGAATAGGGATGCGAGGTTTCAAGTGGTTAATCCAGTAAAAAAATTAAATTGAATCCCTCGCACAAAATTCCCTATAGACGGTTTAAAACGTTAATTAAAATGTAGACATATGTCTTCATTGAGATGTTTGGCATTTCGTCTTCATAGACATTGAAATTCTGCAGACACATTACTGTCCGCTCTTAACCCATTTAGGCCTGAGATCAATTCAACAAATGCCTTCTAAATCCTGACAGTTTTCTGAAAAACCCATGTTTCCATGTCAAAGACCCCCAAAAATAATTGTAATTGGCCGCCGACCCCCATCTGAAAATATGTTGTTCCAGGGACCTCCCAGAAGCAAAGATTTGAGTTAAAAACGTTATAGAAGAATATATATATTCAAAGATTTGCACCACATTTTCACGATTTTTCAAAAATAGCAGACGAAGAAGTTCATAGCGTGCCACTCGGTGCCGCGCTATGAGCTTGTAGGTCTGCTATTTTGCAATAGCTAAAGTATAACATAATGCTTTAAACACCAAAAAGGGGTTAATTCCCGCCCAAAATGCGTTAATGAAAATGTTGCTTTTTAAGCACAAAATAACGTGTGCCAATTAAGTGTCATTAATGTAAGCATTCATAAAAGCACGTCTGTCACACTGATGTGCACAGTGCTGGTCAGCAGACAGACTGCGGGCCCGCGTCCCACAATGCACTGCGAACGGAATCCAATCTTCCTCTTCCAAAAGAGGATATAAGAGACGGAGTACATTCTGTACGCAGGCTCTTTGGAGTACGAGCTGTGTTTGATTTTCAAACCAGATCCTATTTTAAATGCACTGGATGAAAGTGGTTACATTTTGTAATCATGCATTATTCAGAGATTGACCTACTTTTTTTTTTTTTATAGCAAACACATTTTGAAATAAAATAACGAGTTTGTTATTTGAATATCACATCAAGCACTTTAAACAACTTTTATGTGTACCCGCCACCTCCCCACACACATCTCTGTGCTGTATCCTCTACTGACACACCTGCCACTATAGTGAGGAGCCCCCACCGGGAGGACGTACTGTTGTATCCTATACTGACTCACCTGTCAGCTGTCCTACTCCTCCTCCCGCCTAGCCTAGCTTACTCATCTGCGAAGAGAAAAGCCTGGTCACAACCTAAGACAGAGAGATAAGGTGAGAAGTTCAGTCACACGAGAGAGACTCGGAGTAGAGTCGCTGCTTCTTCACCTGGAAAGGAGCCTGCTTATCTGGTTAGGATGCCTCTTGGGCGTTTCCCTAGGGAGGTCCTTGAGGCACGTCCCACTGAGAGGAGACCCCGGGGGGGAGACCAAGGATCACGTCCCACTGGGAGGAGACCCCGGGGCAGACCAAGGATCACGTCCCACTGGGAGGAAACCCCCGGGGCAGACCAAGGATCACGTCCCACTGGGAGGAGACCCCGGGGCAGACCAAGGATCACGTCCCACTGGGAGGAGACCCCGGGGGGCAGACCAAGGATCACGTCCCACTGGGAGGAAACCCCCGGGGCAGACCAAGGATCACGTCCCACTGGGAGGAAACCCCCGGGGCAGACCAAGGATCACGTCCCACTGGGAGGAGACCCCGGGGCAGACCAAGGATCACGTCCCACTGGGAGGAAACCCCCGGGGCAGACCAAGGATCACGTCCCACTGGGAGGAGACCCCGGGGCAGACCAAGGATCACGTCCCACTGGGAGGAAACCGGGGCAGACCAAGGCGCAGTTGGAGGAAACACATCGACTCACTGGCCTTGGAACGCCTCGGGATCCCCCAGGAGGAAGTCACTAATGTTGCTCTGGAGAGGGAAGTCTGGAACACTCTGGTGGAGCTGTTGAAGATGGATGGATGGATTTAGTCAATTAAAACTTGACTAAAGCTGAAACAAGTCAGATGACTAAAAGGATTTCGTTTTTTAAAGGACTATGACTGCTACCAAAGTCAACACCACGGCAGATTCAAAATCAATTTTATGTTTTGATCCATTTAACATGGACATATCTAACCTGTCTGTCTGTCTGTCTGTCTGTCTGTCTGTCTGTCTGTCTGTCTGTCTGTCTGTCTGTCTGTCTGTCTGTCTGTCTGTCTGTCTGTCTGTCTGTCTGTCTGTCTGTCTGTCTGTCTGTCTGTCTGCCCATGCATTTAGACCTGATGCCGATTAAAAAAGAAAAGAAAAAATGTCTTCAGTTTTCAGAAAATGTCAGTGGTGCTCAACCTTTTTCATGTCAAGGACTCCCAGAATTATCTGTAATTGGCGCCCATCTGAAAATATGTTGTTCCAGGGACCCCCCCCCCAGAAGCAAGCAAATACTTTGAGTTAAAAACGAGTTCACTTTGAAAGAATATATATTCAATGATTTGCGGCAACATTTTCACAACAATTTCAAAACAAATAGCAGATATACAAGCTCGTAGCGCGGCACTCGGTGCTACGCTATGAGCTTGTAGATCTGCTATTAAAGGCGTTCCCGTAGAAAATACCTAACCTGTCTGTCTGTCTGTCTGTCTGTCCTCAGTATAAAGAGAAAGGACTTTGCCAACATGACGCGGCTGGTGGACCTGACGTTGTCCAGAAACACCATCTCCTACATCACCCCCCACGCCTTCGCCGATCTGGAGAACCTCAGAGCGCTGCACCTAAACAGGTACCTGTCTGTCTGTCTGTCTGTCGGTCTGTCTGTCGGTCTGTCTGTCGGTCTGTCGGTCTGTCGGTCTGTCGGTCTGTCGGTCTGTCGGTCGGTCTGTCTGTCGGTCTGTCGGTCTGTCGGTCTGTCGGTCTGTCTGTCGGTCTGTCTGTCTGTCTGTCTGTCTGTCGGTCTGTCGGTCTGTCGGTCTGTCGGTCTGTCTGTCTGTCTGTCTGTCTGTCTGTCTGTCTGTCTCCAAAACTATGGAATGCATTTTACATCCATTACAATCAGAACTCAATCTTCTACCGTAGTCTGAAAACCCACCTCTTCAGACTCCATCTTGGCCCGTAGCACTTTCCCAAGCCTCGACGACCTTACAGTTGTATGTATGCAGCAAAGGCCCAACTTATGTAACTTAGATAGGATTTTATGTAGACATAGCACTCTACGGCAGGGGTTCTCAACCCGTGGGTCGCGACCCCTCGGGGGGTCACCAAATTATTTTAGGGGGTCCCCAAATTATTTTCAAAAAAAAATAGCAGACCTACAAGCTCGTAGCGCGCCACTCGGTGGCGCGCTACGAGCTTGTAGATCTGCTGTTTTTAAATAGCTAAATTATAACAATGCTTAAAACACAGGGAGATTGATATAGTGGTTGACCAAACCAATAAACACACAGAGGGGAGGACAGTCCACATAACTAACAAAAACATCAACCAAACAAAGCCTAATCCCCCCCCCTCTTTCAATCTAGTCACTTGGTATGGTCCATGGCCCTCTGTATAAAAGCTAGCTCCGCCCTCTTCCTCATCTTTTGCCATTCCAGGAACAACAAGGAAGCAACCATGCTGCAGGAAACCCAAACTAATGGAAGAGACATTTGAACAACTACAACTTGTCTTAAACCATTTACTGTAGGACTGAGGACGATTGTTGCTACAGTTGGGTGCCACCGATATTGTCCCTTATCATTTGACCCATTTAGGCCTGACCTCAAAATTTAAAAAAAATCCTTCTAAATCCTCCAGTTTCCTGAATTAAATATTTTCACGATTTTTCAAAAATAGCAGACCTACAAGCTCGTAGCGCGCCACTCGGTGGCGCGCTATGAGCTTGTAGGTCTGCTATTTTTCAATAGCTAAATTATAACAATGTTTAAAACACCAAAAGGGGTTCCCGCCCAAAATGGGTTAACTGTCCTTTTGCGCAGATCAATTTGCAACTCTAGATGTATTTTTGAGTGGTGCAACCACTCCAACGAACAGCAATGTCCGTTTGTGTGTGACCAGTACCAATGAGTACCAAAAGTGGCGCTGTTGTGCCAGAAACGGAGAGAGAAGAGATAGTGCTGCATGTTGCCTGCTAATGAGAGAGAGAGAGAGAGAGAGAGACAGAGACAGAGACAGAGACAGAGGGGGGGGGAATTTGCACCACTCAGTTCACACGGGTGTGATTTTTTATAATGGAATGAATCTAGAGTTGCAAAACTCCAACACTTGGAGAAAAAGAGCAAGCAAAGATTCACCTGCACGGGCATAGCTCATAACATGTCTATGTCGGTGGATTTTTATGAAGCAAAGTCTTGGCAGATTGAAAGAGGATAATTCAAGCTTTCTCTACAGCTGCAATGTTGGTGAGTTTAAGGAGTGCTGACAACCTAAATAGCAACCCGCTAATAAATGACCCGAAACATGTTATTTATTTTACAACGTGGGGGATGCTCGTTCTGCAACATTAAACATATCACCGTGTCAGATCTGGTCCAAGCTTGTATCGCTGGTGGATAAACAACAAGGTGAAGTGTCTCCCCTGATAACTCTATCAAGCGCTGAAAATGTCCTGTGAGGTTGCGATGATTTATTTTTTATTGACCTCCTAAAACATGGATGTTTTGTATGATCACCTCAATCCTAACTCGGTATACAAACTATAAAAAAGACACATAGAACAAAGAGGAGATCCGGGCACACTTAATGTTAAAAGGAGGAAAACCTTATTGAATCGTCATGTTTCGACCTATACGGTCTTCATCAGGGCTATACAAAAGACACAACTTGACCCAAATGGGTCCATTTGGTTCCATGTGTACACTCAGAGTTACAGACCCATAAGGGTCCATTTGGTTCCATGTGTTACACTCATCAGAGTTACAGACCCATAAGGGTCCATTTGGTTCCATGTGTGTTACACTCTCAGAGTTACAGACCCATAAGGGTCCATTTGGTTCCATGTGTGTTACACTCTCAGAGTTACAGACCCATAAGGGTCAATTTGGTTCCATGTGTGTTACACTCATCAGAGTTACAGACCCATAAGGGTCCATTTGGTTCCATGTGTGTTACACTCTCTGAGTCACAGACCCATAAGGGTCAATTTGGTTCCATGTGTGTTACACTCATCAGAGTTACAGACCCATAAGGGTCAATTTGGTTCCATGTGTTACACTCTCAGAGTTACAGACCCATAAGGGTCCATTTGGTTCCATGTGTTACACTCTCAGAGTTACAGACCCATAAGGGTCCATTTGGTTCCATTTGTACACTCTCAGAGTTACAGACCCATAAGGGTCCAATTGGTTCCATTTGTACACTCTCAGAGTTACAGACCCATAAGGGTCCATTTGGTTCCATGTGTTACACTCTCAGAGTTACAGACCCATAAGGGTCCATTTGGTTCCATGTGTACACTCTCAGAGTTACAGACCCATAAGGGTCCATTTGGTTCCATGTGTTACACTCTCAGAGTTACAGACCCATAAGGGTCCATGTGTTACACTCTCTGAGTTACAGACCCATAAGGGTCCATTTGGTTCCATTTGTACACTCTCAGAGTTACAGACCCATAAGGGTCCATTTGGTTCCATTTGTACACTCTCAGAGTTACAGACCCATAAGGGTCCATTTGGTTCCATTTGTACACTCTCAGAGTTACAGACCCATAAGGGTCCATTTGGTTCCATTTGTACACTCAGAGTTACAGACCCATAAGGGTCCATTTGGTTCCATTTGTACACTCTCAGAGTTACAGACCCATAAGGGTCCATTTGGTTCCATTTGTACACTCTCAGAGTTACAGACCCATAAGGGTCCATTTGGTTCCATTGGTACACTCTCAGAGTTACAGACCCATAAGGGTCCATTTGGTTCCATTTGTACACTCTCAGAGTTACAGACCCATAAGGGTCCATTTGGTTCCATTTGTACACTCTCAGTTACAGACCCATAAGGGTCCATTTGGTTCCATTGGTACACTCTCAGAGTTACAGACCCATAAGGGTCCATTTGGTTCCATTGGTACACTCTCAGAGTTACAGACCCATAAGGGTCCATTTAGTTCCATGTGTACACTCTCAGAGTTACAGACCCATAAGGGTCCATTTGGTTCCATTTGTACACTCAGAGTTACAGACCCATAAGGGTCCATTTGGTTCCATGTGTACACTCTCAGAGTTACAGACCCATAAGGGTCCATTTGGTTCCATTTGTACACTCTCAGAGTTACAGACCCATAAGGGTCCATTTGGTTCCATTTGTACACTCAGAGTTACAGACCCATAAGGGTCCATTTGGTTCCATGTGTACACTCTCAGAGTTACAGACCCATAAGGGTCCATTTGGTTCCATGTGTTACACTCATCAGAGTTACAGACCCATAAGGGTCCATTTGGTTCCATGTGTACACTCTCAGAGTTACAGACCCATAAGGGTCCATTTGGTTCCATGTGTACACTCTCAGAGTTACAGACCCATAAGGGTCCATTTGGTTCCATTTGTACACTCTCAGAGTTACAGACCCATAAGGGTCCATTTGGTTCCATTGGTACACTCTCAGAGTTACAGACCCATAAGGGTCCATTTGGTTCCATGTGTACACTCTCAGAGTTACAGACCCATAAGGGTCCATTTGGTTCCATGTGTTACACTCTCAGAGTTACAGACCCATAAGGGTCCATTTGGTTCCATGTGTACACTCTCAGAGTTACAGACCCATAAGGGTCCATTTGGTTCCATGTGTACACTCTCAGAGTTACAGACCCATAAGGGTCCATTTGGTTCCATTTGTACACTCAGAGTTACAGACCCATAAGGGTCCATTTGGTTCCATTTGTACACTCTCAGAGTTACAGACCCATAAGGGTCCATTTGGTTCCATGTGTACACTCTCAGAGTTACAGACCCATAAGGGTCCATTTGGTTCCATGTGTACACTCTCAGAGTTACAGACCCATAAGGGTCCATTTGGTTCCATTTGTACACTCAGAGTTACAGACCCATAAGGGTCCATTTGGTTCCATTTGTACACTCTCAGAGTTACAGACCCATAAGGGTCCATTTGGTTCCATGTGTACACTCTCAGAGTTACAGACCCATAAGGGTCCATTTGGTTCCATGTGTACACTCTCAGAGTTACAGACCCATAAGGGTCCATTTGGTTCCATGTGTACACTCTCAGAGTTACAGACCCATAAGGGTCCATTTGGTTCCATGTGTGTTACACTCTCAGAGTTACAGACCCATAAGGGTCCATTTGGTTCCATTTGTACACTCTCAGAGTTACAGACCCATAAGGGTCCATTTGGAACCCCCTCAAGGACCCCAGAGGGTCCCTGAACCACATTTTGAGAACCACCAATGCAGCCTTTTTTCCATGGCAGTATATTTATAAATGCAATACTTGGCTCTAGTTCTAAATGCTTGATTTATTCATGAAGTTCTTTTTTGCAAGGGACTTGAAAACCATGTTTGTAATGTAGATGCTTTTTGCTCTAAACATATTCGTGGAGGTAAATGTATTGTCTGTGATGTCATTGTCCCCAACTTATGTAAATGTAGCATTATTTTCTGTATGAATAAATATTTTTACTCTTTTTTTGTAGAAACAGTGCAGTGGCTCTCTACCAGGGGTGTAACGATACATTTTAACATCAATCTCTCTCTCTCTCTCTCTCTCTCTCTCTCTCTCTCTCTCTCTCTCTCTCTCTCTCTCCCTGTCTCCCTGTGTCTCTCTCTCTCTCTCTCTCTCTCTCTCTCTCTCTCTCTCTCTCTCCCTGTCTCCATGTCTCTCTCTCTCTCTCTCTCTCTCTCCCTGTCTCCCTCTCTCTCTCTCTCTCTCTCTCTCTCTCTCTCTCTCTCTCTCTCTCTCTCTCTCTCTCTCTCTCTCTCTCTCTCTCTCTCTCTCCCTGTCTCCCTGTGTCTCTCTCTCTCTCTCTCTCTCTCTCTCTCTCTCTCTCTCTCTCTCTCTCTCTCTCTCTGTCTCCCTGTGTCTCTCTCTCTCTCTCTCTCTCTCTCTCTCTCTCTCCCCCTCTCTCTCCCTGTGTCTCTCGGTGTCTCTCTCCCCCTCTCTCTCCCTGTGTCTCTCGGTGTCTCTCTCCCATGGTGCAGTAACCGGTTAACCAGGATCTCCAACGATACGTTCAGCGGGATGTCCAAACTGCACCACCTGATCCTCAACAACAACCAGCTGGTTCTGATCCACACCGGAGCCTTTAACGACCTGCTGGCGCTGGAGGAGCTGGACCTGAGTTATAACAACCTGGACTCCATCCCCTGGGAGGCCATACAGGTCAGTGTTTAGATCTATAGACCCTACCTGAGCTACAACAACCTGGACTCCATCCCCTGGGAGGCCATACAGGTCAGTGTTTAGATATATAGACCCCCTGGGAGGCCATACAGGTCAGTGTTTAGATATATAGACCCCCTGGGAGGCCATACAGGTCAGTGTTTAGATATATAGACCCCCTGGGAGGCCATACAGGTCAGTGTTTAGATATATAGACCCCCTGGGAGGCCATACAGGTCAGTGTTTAGATCTATAGACCCTACCTGAGCTACAACAACCTGGACTCCATCCTCTGGGAGGCAATACAGGTCAGTGTTTAGATCTATAGACCCTCTACAACCTGGACTCCATCCCCTGGGAGGTAATACAGGTCAGTTAGTATTAGAGTTATATACCCTACCTGAGCTACAATAACCTGGACTCTATCTCCTGGGAGGAAATACAGGTCCTTTATTAGAGTTATAGACCCTCTGGGAGGCAATACTCGACTGTGGCTCAAGAGGTAGAGCAGGTCGTCCAATGATCCATGGGTTGGCGTTTCGAATCCTGGCTCCTCCTGTGTGTGTCGAAGTGTCCTTGGGCAAGACACTGAACCCCAAATTGCTCCCGATGTGCTGGTTGGTACCTTGCATGGCTTCTGCCGCTATCGGTGTATGAATGTGTGTGTGAATGGGTGAATGTAATGCACATCTATGTAAAGCGCCTTGGATAAAGGCGCTATATAAATGCACCATTTACCAATACAGGTCAGTTATTAGAGTTATAGACCCTCTGGAGGCAATACAGTTTGGTTATTAGATCTATAGACTATGGAGGCAATACAGGTCAGTTATTAGAGTTATAGACCCTCTACAGCCCCTGTTCTATACCCTGGAGGCAGTATTTCTCCATGCCCTCCCTGCCCTCCCTGCCCTCCCTGCCCTCCATGCCCTCCATGCCCTCCCTGCCCTCCCTGCCCTCCATGCCCTCCCTGCCCTCCCTGCCCTCCATGCCCTCCCTGCCCTCCCTGCCCTCCCTGCCCTCCATGCCCTCCATGCCCTCCCTGCCCTCCCTGCCCTCCATGCCCTCCCTGCCCTCCCTGCCAAAAGTTCCTTGAGTTTTTGGCTTGTAAATGTGCTGCAGGTCTATAATACATTTTATACAAGCTATGCAAGCTTCCCAACTGCAGTAGTCGTCTCAGCAGTGGGTTGAAATGTACACAGACGTCTGCAAACACAACTGTACAAACCTGAGGACCTGAGGAAGATTCAATGCCTACAGTTGAACAGGACAGTTCTGATGAGGAAGAGGTTGCGTAGTTTAGGCCTGACGTCGAAAGAAGTAAAGATTTGAGTTAAAATGTTCACTCTGTAATATATATGTTTGTGTGTATATATACCGGTATTCAAAGATTTGAGGGACATTTTCACGATTTTTGAGAGCTCAAGAGCTTGTAGATCTGCTATTTTTCAACAGCTAATTAAGCATAACATGCTTAAAACACCAACACCAGCGAAATGGTCCAATATTCACAATAATTACATGTTTAAATAAGTAAACAGTGATTCTGGACAAACCCAGGCCTTGACATGAACACAGAGAACACAATAATTACATGTACACAATTACATGTAAACGGAGAACGTAGGCCTACAATTACGGCTATTTTCCATCAGAGTTCTTCCAGTGTTATCTCTGTAGCCGACGGTGAACCAAAGTGACTCTGATAGACCGTATCAGATCACATCGTGTCAAACAATGAGGATGTTCTTGATTGGGGCCCCAGAGGGCTGAGGAAATCCTATCAAATGGGAGCCATGCGTAATGCATATCAAATTGGCTCAGTCTCCTCGAAATTAAAAGATTGAGAATGAAGTAATTTCCAAGTACAATGATGACAATACAATGATATCTGGGCCTCGGCATCGAAGCGACTGCTTAAACCATTAAGATCTGAAGCTGACAAATCTGGAAATGCAAAACAAATTTCTGAAAAATCGTATGTTTCTGTGTCTTTTCATGTCAAGGACCCTCACTGTTATTATATATTTGGCCGTGGACCCCCATTTCAAAATGATAATGTTGTACCAGGGACCCCCGGAAGCAAACATTTGTGAGCAAAACACGTTTGCTTTTAAAAAAAAATATATATATATATAGAGATGTAGAAGATTTGCACACATTTTCGCGTTTTTTTTTTAAATAGCAGATCGTGCCGCGCTACGAACTGGCTATTTGAATGGCCAAAGTGCCTGAAGAAGGTCCGGAGGGACCGAAACGTTGCATTAAAAAGAAAAATACTCTTGTACCGAGCAAATACAGTTGGAGGCCATCGATATTGTTCTTTTCTTTTTGCTGAGGTTTGCGTGATCTGCGCAAAAGGACAGTTAACCTATTTTGGGCGGGAACCCCTTTTGGTGTTTTAAACATTGTTATAATTTAAAAGCTCATAGCGTGCCACCGAGTGGCGCGCTACGAGCTTGTAGGTTTGCTATTTTTGAAAAATCGTGAAACTATTTATTTCAGAAAACTGGAGGATTTAGGTCAGGCCTAAATGGGTCTAATGATAAGGGACAATATCGGTGGCACCCAACTGTACACAGTGTGCGGGTGTATTCTACTCCTTTCATTGATGTCCACTGGCCTACGCACCTGTGCAGACGCCTGACTTCTAGGTGTGCGGAAGTTTTTTCCTACAATGGCCAAAGTGTAAAATGTAATAATAATGCTCAAATTGTAAAATGACACAGATGCGATCTCGGTCTTAACGAGTTAATAGAGAAGACGGCGGTCAGTGTCTTCAGGACGGAAACACAAAGGGACACGTCGAGACGAGACGGCCTCGGTCGGCGAGATCGCCGCGGAGCAGATTATACGCGGCGAACGTCCGTGAACACATTTTCCTCGTCGTCTTTTAAAGTGAGAAAAAAAAAATCTTTTGAGTGTAGTAAATATCATTGACCTCATCCACCGGGGTCAGCCCAGCTGCCTGATTCACTTACTTAATCCATTTTGACCTGAGAACGATTCTACAAATCTCTTCTAAATCCTCAGTTTTCTGAAAAACCCATGTTTCTATGTCAGTGGTTCTCAAACTATTTCACGTCTAGAACCCCCAGAAATATCTGTAATTGGCCGCCGACCCCCTTCTGAAAACATGTTGTTTCAGGAAACCTCCCATAATATGATTTAAAAACGTTCGCTCTGAAACACTATCAGAAACACTATCAGATAGGACAGCACTTCTGACAGTGACAGAGCAGCCTAACGCCGTCGCAACCGGCATGACAGTTCTTCCGTATACGTGACAGGAAGGACAGAAGTGGCATGCAACCATGCAAAAGTATAACATAATGTAGCTAAAGTATAACATCATGCTTAAAACACCAAAAGGGGTTCCCGCCCAGAATGGATTAATCTCAGCGCTGCCATTGTTCCAGTTCAGCGGCTCAGCGTACAGAGCTGTCAGCGGAGGAGAGACGGTTGAAAATAGGCATTTTTTTCTCCGCAAGACCGACCACCCCCACACACCGTGGCGGTGTGGTCTGGCAGCTCAGACAGCGTGGCGTGGTCTAAACTCATGTGACTGCTGCTGTCTCCAGGTCACTGAACCTACACTGCTGTGTGTAGTGGTGGTGGCGGTGATTTGTGGTTTAACAAATTAACTGCTCCTGACGGAAGGTTCAGAAATGCATAAATAAATAAGAACATTTTTTTTTAGATATTTGATTCATTAAAGGAGCATTCAGTGATTTGGGTGATTTGGAAAACCACCCAGTCCGCCCCGGTAACAAAATGTGCACATGCACGCTCTACAGTGGGGGGAAGTGCAACAGCATGTGCACCAAGGCCCGCCCCCACACATGATTGGAGGAAGGCCCCTCTCATCCTGATTGGATGAAGGCTTTGCCACCCGCCACCAAAACTGAAACTAGGGTTTTTTGACCCCAGGGGCTCACTGGGGACAGGGAGGAACTCCTTATATGGTCAGCACACTCTATAGTAGGGAGGATTATCGAAATAAAAATAAAAAACAAGTGATATTTGAATGAAGCGAAATCACTGAATATACCTTTAATGCATTAATTATGAATAATCTAACGCTGTTTCTACGGATATGCTACTGTTCGACGGATGATAGATAGGCTTAACCTATTTAGACCTGAGAACGATTCTACAAATGTCTTCTAAATCATGACAGTTTTCTGAAAAGCCCATGTTTCTATATCAGTGGTGCTCAACCTTTTCATGTCAAGGACCCCCAGAATTATCTGTATTTTGCCGCCGACCCCCATCTGAAAATATGTTGTTCCAGGGACACCCCAGAAGCAAAGATTTGAGATAAAAAACGTTCGCTCTGAAATAATATATATATTCAAAGATTTGTGCCACATTTTCACGATTTAAAAAAAAATAGCAGATCTACAAGCTCATAGCACCGAGTGCCGCGCTATGAGCTTGTAGATCTGCTATTTTTCAATAGCTAAAGTGTAACATAACGCTTGATACACCAAGAGGGGTTGCCGCCCAAAATGCGTTAAGCTTACTGATGATGCTAGACGACTGTCTCTATTCATTTGATGTATTATTAGTGTGGTTGCCCTAAAGGGCAACCAGTTTTGACTGTACGCACTTGAGCCATATGTCAAATTGACCGGCTTCATCGGGAAGGATGTGCTTGTATTTTTTTAAGAGAAATGTTGCATAGTTTAATTGATATTAATTTATTAGTGAATTAAATTTCCCCATTGACATGAATGGGAAAATGCGATTTTTCGCATTTTCTCACATTCAAGTATTTTTTCCTCAGAGACTGTAAGCACTATAGTTACAAAACTTGGAGGGTAGGTTCATAATAATTACTAAAATTAATTAACTTATAATGTTATCGGTCGGCCTCATGGTGGCGCTATAACAGCCCCCTTTACGTTTTGGCTTATAACTCTTGAACCGTAGGTCGTAAAATCAAAATGATTTTTTCCCTGGCTTCCTTGGGTCATGACGCATCTCCCCATATAGGCCACGCCCATTTGCGTCATGATAGATTTTCCGCCATTTAGAATGTTCTCCAAAACACACTTTTTGCTTTTCCTCCTACAGATTTTGTCCAAATCTCACAAAAATCAATACACATGATCTCTGGACCTTTCCGATGAAGTCACCACAGGCGGAATTTTGATAGTGCGTATCGTTCGGCCGTAATCGGCTTCCGAAGTTAGTGGGAGGGGCCTATTTTACAAAAAACACCACAAATCACGAACCAAACGTCCAATCAACTCCAAATTTGAATCAAATGTCGTGGGTGGTTCAATCAACCAAGTTCCAAAAGCAATTCCATTTTCATCCATAGGGGGCGCCGCAAATGCGAGAAATGTAACTGTTTGTCGCAAAAACATGATTTTTGGGGGTTAAATCCCCTCCGAATTACTTACGCATGATCACAGGGGTGACGCGACATTGTAATTGGCTGGCAATATCAGTGGGAGGGGCATATGTAAGCCACTGCGGCAACCACACTTTGCAATTTTTTAAAATTGCGACCTTTCTAGTTACCATGTGTTGTTCTTGCTTACTGTAAATCGCTCCAGATTGACCCATTTAAATCTGAGGACGATTACAATTCCTTCTAAATCCTGACAGTTTTCTGAAAAACCCTATGTTTCTGTGTCAGTGGTTCTCAAAGTTTTTCACCGGCCTGCAGGACCCGCAAAATTATATGTAATTGGCCGCCGACCCCCATCTGAAAATATGTCGTTCCAGGGACCCTCCCCAAGAAGGAAAGATTTGAGTTAAAAACGTTCGCTCTGAAAGAATATATGCTTGTAGCTACGAGCTTGTAGGTCTGCTATTTTTCAATAGCTAAAGCATAACATAATGCTTTAAAACACCAAAAGGGGTTCCCGCCCAGAATGGATTAAGAGCGTCTGCTAAAATGCGTAGAGCCTACATTGTAAATTGTAGCCCAGTGGAAGTATAAATAACCACGGAAAATGGACGAAGACGGACTCCAGTAAAAGTATATCTCCATGTCCTTAGTTGCCACCGCCTCGCACGCACGCACACACGCACGCACGCACGCACGCACGCACGCACGCACGCACGCACGCACGCACGCACGCACGCACACACGCACGCACGCACGCACGGACACACAGAGAGAGAGAGACTGCAGCACCAGCAGCATCTCAGCTGAAGTGTGAAGTAGAGTAATTTGTGTCTTCATGGTGTTGATGGCTGTGCTGGTAGCCATCATGTGCTCAGCTTATATTTACAGTCTAGTTGTATTAAATCCACTGCCAAGGACACACATAATATGCTCTGCAGAATCAGGTCTGCCCTCAGGCCAGAAAATGGAGCCAAGGCCAAGTCAAAAGGCCAAGACCTTGATTCCATAATATGTGCTCCTTCCTTCCTTCCTTCCTTCCTTCCTTCCTTCCTTCCTTGATTTCGTCGACTAAAACTAAGACGAAAAATGTTCGTCGACTACCTTTTTCCACTGAATGGAAACTAAATTAAAACTAAACTATGACTAAAACTAAGACTTTAATGTATTGACAATTTCGTCAACAGATAAAAACAGGACTATAATGTTAGGAAGGGACTAGTGGACCAGAGATCCACTATAAGTCATTTTACAATTAGTTGCATGCTGGAAATAGTCGATCTACAAGATCACACGCTGGTAGATCGCCAGAGGAAAACAAAGACACACATTGGCATCGAACGTTGCGGCGGCGGCGGCGGTGGCTCAGGGGTAGAGTGCCTGGATGGTAACCACAAGGTTGCCAGTTCGAACCCGGGCTCCCCCAGAGTCACTGTCGAAGTGTCCTTGAGCAAGACACTGAACCCCTAATTGCTCCCGATGTGCTAGTTGGTGCCTTGCATGGTTTCCGCTGCCATCGGTGTATGAATGGGTGAATGTAATGCACAATCTATGTAAAGCGCCTTGGATAAAGGCGCTATATAAATGCACCATTTACCATTTACCATTTACCATTTACCATTTACCGACAAGACATGTCTCTGCCACTAGAACAAGACATGTCTCTGCCACTAGAACAAGACATGTCTCTGCCACTAGAACAAGACATGTCTCTGCCACTAGAATAAGTTGTCGACATTTCTTCGTTGCTTCAAAACAAATGAAGTTTGTTCATGTATTCGTTGTCTCTCCATGCTTCCAGAGAATGATGACCAGCCTCCACAGGCTGAGTCTGGACCACAACATGCTGGACTACATCATCTCTCTGTTGACTCATTCATTGTCTCCTCCTTCCAGAGAATGACCAGCCTCCACACGCTGAGTCTGGACCACAACATGCTGGACTACATCCCAGAGGGAACCTTCTCCCTGCTGCAGAAGCTCAACCGCCTGGACGTCACCTCCAACAAGCTGCAGAAGCTGCCGCCCGACCCGCTCTTCCAACGAGCACAGGTACACTACACTACACTACACTACCCATCAGCCCTGCTCTCACTCACCTCTACCTTTCCAATGAGCACAGGTACACTACACTACACTACCCATCAGCCCTGCTCTCACTCACCTCTACCTTTCCAATGAGCACAGGTACACTACACTACACTACCCATCAGCCCTGCTCTCACTCACCTCTACCTTTCCAATGAGCACAGGTACACTACACTACACTACACTACCCATCAGCCCTGCTCTCACTCACCTCTACCTTTCCAATGAGCACAGGTACACTACACTACACTACACTACCCATCAGCCCTGCTCTCACTCACCTCTACCTTTCCAATGAGCACAGGTACACTACACTACACTACACTACCCATCAGCCCTGCTCTCACTCACCTCTACCTTTCCAACGAGCACAGGTACACTACACTACACTACACTACACTACCCATCAGCCCTGCTCTCACTCACCTCTACCTTTCCAATGAGCACAGGTACACTACACTACGCAACGCTATGCTATGCTACGCTACACTACACTCAGTGGAAATAAGTCTTCGGACTTTACTGAGAAATCCTTGAATCGCTGATTATAATGTTGTATTATGACTGCTTTTCTAAATAAATCAAATCAAATCAAATCAAAAGCCCACCTCCTTCGCGCTGTCATTCGGCGGGAACCCAAGAACCCGCTGCACTGTAACTGTGTTTAAACATAATAAACCCTGGTCTCTCATCTCTAGGTCCTGGCCACGTCGGGTGTCATTTAAACATAATAAACCCTGGTCTCTCATCTCTAGGTCCTGGCCACGTTGGGTGTCATTTAAACATAATAAACCCTGGTCTCTCATCTCTAGGTCCTGGCCACGTTAGGTGTGATGACGCCCACCTCCTTCATAATAAACCCTGGTCTCTCATCTCTAGGTCCTGGCCACGTTAGGTGTGATGACCCCCACCTCCTTCATAATAAACCCTGGTCTCTCATCTCTAGGTCCTGGCCACGTCGGGGGTCATTTAAACATAATAAACCCTGGTCTCTCATCTCTAGGTCCTGGCTACGTCGGGTGTCATGTTTAAACATAATAAACCCTGGTCTCTCATCTCTAGGTCCTGGCCACGTCGGGGGTCATGTTTAAACATAATAAACCCTGGTCTCTCATCTCTAGGTCCTGGCTACGTCGGGGGTCATTTAAACATAATAAACCCTGGTCTCTCATCTCTAGGTCCTGGCTACGTCGGGTGTCATTTAAACATAATAAACCCTGGTCTCTCATCTCTAGGTCCTGGCCACGTCGGGGGTCATTTAAACATAATAAACCCTGGTCTCTCATCTCTAGGTCCTGGCCACGTCGGGGGTCATTTAAACATAATAAACCCTGGTCTCTCATCTCTAGGTCCTGGCCACGTCGGGTGTCATTTAAACATAATAAATGGTCTCTCATCTCTAGGTCCTGGCTACGTCGGGTGTCATTTAAACATAATAAATGGTCTCTCATCTCTAGGTCCTGGCTACGTCGGGTGTCATTTAAACATAATAAACCCTGGTCTCTCATCTCTAGGTCCTGGCCACGTCGGGTGTCATTTAAACATAATAAACCCTGGTCTCTCATCTCTAGGTCCTGGCCACGTCGGGTGTGATGACCCCCACCTCCTTCATAATAAACCCTGGTCT
Organism: Electrona antarctica; assembly: GCF_951216825.1. Lineage (NCBI taxonomy): Eukaryota > Metazoa > Chordata > Actinopteri > Myctophiformes > Myctophidae > Electrona > Electrona antarctica. Next base: position 1,481,447 of record NC_136799.1, on the reverse strand, counting down.
CTCATCTCTAGGTCCTGGCCACGTCAGGTGTGATGACCCCCACCTCCTTCATAATAAACCCTGGTCTCTCATCTCTAGGTCCTGGCCACGTTAGGTGTCATTTAAACATAATAAACCCTGGTCTCTCATCTCTAGGTCGTGGCTACGTCGGGGGTCATTTAAACATAATAAACCCTGGTCTCTCATCTCTAGGTCCTGGCTACGTCGGGTGTCATTTAAACATAATAAACCCTGGTCTCTCATCTCTAGGTCCTGGCTACGTCGGGTGTCATTTAAACATAATAAACCCTGGTCTCTCATCTCTAGGTCCTGGTTACGTCGGGTGTCATGTTTAAACATAATAAACCCTGGTCTCTCATCTCTAGGTCCTGGCTACGTCGGGTGTCATGTTTAAACATAATAAACCCTGGTCTCTCATCTACAGGTCCTGGTTACGTCGGGTGTCATGTTTAAACATAATAAACCCTGGTCTCTCATCTCTAGGTCCTGGCTACGTCGGGGGTCATTTAAACATAATAAACCCTGGTCTCTCATCTCTAGGTCCTGGCTACGTCGGGTGTCATGTTTAAACATAATAAACCCTGGTCTCTCATCTCTAGGTCCTGGCCACGTCAGGTGTCATGTTTAAACATAATAAACCCTGGTCTCTCATCTCTAGGTCCTGACCACGTCAGGTGTCATGTTTAAACATAATAAACCCTGGTCTCTCATCTCTAGGTCCTGGCCACGTCAGGTGTCATGTTTAAACATAATAAACCCTGGTCTCTCATCTCTAGGTCCTGGCCACGTCGGGTGTCATGTTTAAACATAATAAACCCTGGTCTCTCATCTCTAGGTCCTGGCCACGTTGGGTCTGATGACGCCCACCTCCTTCATAATAAACCCTGGTCTCTCATCTCTAGGTCCTGGCCACGTCGGGGGTCATGTTTAAACATAATAAACCCTGGTCTCTCATCTCTAGGTCCTGGCCACGTCGGGTGTCATTTAAACATAATAAACCCTGGTCTCTCATCTCTAGGTCCTGGCCACGTCCGGTGTCATGTTTAAACATAATAAACCCTGGTCTCTCATCTCTAGGTCCTGGCCACGTCCGGTGTCATGTTTAAACATAATAAACCCTGGTCTCTCATCTCTAGGTCCTGGCTACGTCAGGTGTCATTTAAACATAATAAACCCTGGTCTCTCATCTCTAGGTCCTGGCTACGTCGGGGGTCATTTAAACATAATAAACCCTGGTCTCTCATCTCTAGGTCCTGGCCACGTCGGGTGTCATTTAAACATAATAAACCCTGGTCTCTCATCTCTAGGTCCTGGCCACGTCCGGTGTCATGTTTAAACATAATAAACCCTGGTCTCTCATCTCTAGGTCCTGGCCACGTCGGGTGTCATTTAAACATAATAAACCCTGGTCTCTCATCTCTAGGTCCTGGCCACGTTGGGTGTCATTTAAACATAATAAACCCTGGTCTCTCATCTCTAGGTCCTGGCCACGTTGGGTGTCATTTAAACATAATAAACCCTGGTCTCTCATCTCTAGGTCCTGGCCACGTCGGGGGTCATTTAAACATAATAAACCCTGGTCTCTCATCTCTAGGTCCTGGCTACGTCGGGTGTCATGTTTAAACATAATAAACCCTGGTCTCTCATCTCTAGGTCCTGGCCACGTCAGGTGTCATGTTTAAACATAATAAACCCTGGTCTCTCATCTCTAGGTCCTGGCCACGTCAGGTGTCATGTTTAAACATAATAAACCCTGGTCTCTCATCTCTAGGTCCTGGCTACGTCGGGTGTCATGTTTAAACATAATAAACCCTGGTCTCTCATCTCTAGGTCCTGGCCACGTCGGGTGTCATGACGCCCACCTCCTTCGCGCTGTCGTTCGGAGGGAACCCGCTGCACTGTAACTGCGAGCTGCTGTGGCTGCGGCGGCTGAGCCGCGAGGACGACCTGGAGACGTGCGCGTCGCCCACGCCGCTGTCGGGACGGTACTTCTGGTCCATCCCAGAGGAGGAGTTCCTGTGCGAGCCGCCCCTCATCACCAGACACTCCCACGAGACCAGGGTGCTGGAGGGGCAGAGGGTCGCCCTCAAGTGAGTGGTGGTCGTCTCTATACTACTGTCTGTCAGTGTCCAGAGACCAGGGTTCGCCCTCAAGTGATTGGTCTTGTTCCAGAGGTTAATTGTGACCAGATGTGACTGAGAGCCTGCCATCGCGCAAACTTCAGGTTTTCACCAGAGGAGGATTTCTCAAAAATGAGTTAATGGCACAGGCAGACTCTTCACACTTCAGACTAGAGCATGTCTGAAATAAGTGTCTTAGCTGGAATCGACATGTAAATATGAAATAAATGCTTAAACATGTAGCTAGGTGTAATGTTAGAGTCCACAGAAGACATGTAAATATGAAATAAATGCTTAAACATGTAGCTAGGTGTAATGTTAGAGACCACAGAAGTGAACCTTTCAAGCCTGTTTTCTCAACTCACTGTTTCTCTGCAAGACATTACTCTATAAACCATATCTCCAAAACTGGTGGGTCAATTATTGTTGTATGTTTTGCCCTACGTCCATATGTCCGTCCGTCCGTTACCAGCTAATCTCCGGCACCGTTAACCCGGTCGATGCCAAACTTTGCACACGCACTCCCTGGATGCCAACGACGAACCTCTGCCCCAAACTTTCCAGAACGGTCTGTCATAGCGCCACCATGAGGCAGATTTTCACATTTTCACCTATACAGTTAACTGCACCGTTCTGCGTGAAACGTTGAATGCACACTCCGTAGAGGCCAAGGACAAACCTTTGCCCTGCATTTTTCACATCTGCCTTTTATAGCGCCTACTTTTGTAAAATATGTTTTTTTGATACTACTCCTCCAGATTCTGTCCCAAAATCCCACACATCGCTACACACTATCTCTATAGTCATGTGCTCAAGACGGATCTGTCCGATATTGAATCCTAATTGGCTAACATTGGCTTCCAAAGTTTGCAGGACTGGCCCGTTTTGAACAAAAGGTTGTGTAATCATCAACCTCATGAACAATCGCATTCTTAGAATCTAGAAATATCCACAGGACAGGCTGCACTCAACGCAACACTTAGTTTAAAGGCCCATGACGTAAATCACCGTCAAGTTCAAGGTCACGGTCATGTGCCCGGTCAGATTAGTGATATGAAAACGGATCACATCGCTCTACAGCCTAGATGTGCTTGTTGCGCAATCCTCGGTGTTGCACAACAGTGACACGTCATCGAAAATGTTCCCTGCCTGTTTAGCCGACGACAACGAACATCTTAAAACGTTAATAACTCGCGATCTAAATCATCCCGCCTAATTATAGAAAAAGATCCTGTGTTGGACGGCCCTCCGCGGTCCAGTCGCTAGTCGCGATAGATATATTCTTACCTCCCGTTGTTGTCGATCGCATCGATAGTGGCACACACACATTCACAACAACATCCGGTCCGTCGGTAAAAGTGGTCCGGGCGCTATAAACGATGGGCACATTTTATTAATGGATTTAAATAGGCCCGGGCCCTTAAGGTGTTAACAGTATCACAGCTACAGTATGTCCACACCAAAGGAAAAACGAATACATGAAAGAAATCCATCTAAACGCAGACTTAAAGTCACTAAAAGTCTTCATCCTTGACTTGAGCGCACGCTGCATTGACTGCATTCCACTGTCAAGCTTTACAGAGTGTTAGTCTGACCAATTATTATGACACAAAATGAAATGAAATGTCTGTTCTTTGCTCCTAAACGCTGGATTAGATGGCGTGTGACCGCAGGCCTGAAGACCATGATCTGTCATCGTCTAAGCGGGACACGAACAGGCGCTTTGAGATTTGATTCTGATAGCTGGTCTGTCACCCAGACATAATAATATATATAATGTCGGCTGGAAGCAAAACGGTTACTTTTCAGGGTTTAAATGAACCCATTCAGGACGGGAACCCCTTTTGGTGTTTTAAGCATTGCGTTATAGTTTAGCTTTTGAAATATAGCAGATCTACAAGCTCATAGGGCGGCACCGGGTGCCACACTACGATTGTGAAAATTGCGGCACAAATCTTTGAATATATATTATTTCAGATGGGTCTGATTTTTTTACCCATTTCGACCTGAGGATGATTCTACAAAGGTCTTCTAAATCATGATAGTTTTCTGAAGAACCTTATGTTTCTATGTCAGTGGCATACGGCAGGCCTTGTTGACGGATTTGGAAGAGATTTTGAAGGTCTATTTGTTTCCAAAAATGAACCAGTATTTAATGTGTAAAAACCATGATATTTACATTGGAATGAATGAGCCCGGCTGGAAAGTGTCCAAGTGGGAGTGTCTAAGTGGGAGAGGGCGGGGCTTAGCTAAAGGTGAATTTACAAAAAAAATAAAAAAACCCACAAAGTTAGAATACGGAGATAAATGGTTTCTCCCTGCCTGCGATGCTATCTTTGCGGGCGGTCTCTCAACCACTTAGTCGTGTGCCAGACATACATTATAGATACCATCTATAACCCATTTTGTCCTGAGGACGATTCTACAAAATGTCTTCTAAATCCTGACAGTTTTCTGAAAAACCCTATGTTTCTACGTCAGTGGTGCTCAAACTATTTCATGTCAAGGACCCCCAGAATGATATGTAATTTGGCCGCCGACCCCCATCTGAAAATATGTAGTTCCAGGGACCCCCCCCAGAAGCAAAGATTTGAGTTAAAAACGTTCGCTCTGAAAGAATATATATTCAAAGATTTGTGCCACATTTTCACGATTTTTCAAAAAAAATAGCAGATCTACAAGTTCATAGTGCGGCACTCGGTGCCGCGCTATGAGCTTGTAGGTCTGGTATTTGTCAACAGCTAAAGCATAACATAATGCTTTCAAACACCAAAAGGGGTTCTGCCGTCCAGGATGGGATAATGGGCTGGCTGGCAGTGACGCTGTGAGAGGTTGAATTGTGTCAAGTCAGTTACAGTGAGAGTGATGTTGGTGGATGTGACACGGTAATTAGGGATGTGCCGAGGAGACGTTTAGGCCGATATCGATGCGTCGGCGACGAAACTAGCAAATTAAGGCTCGATCACCTTTTAGTTTTTTATAGTTCTGTGCGAGGAACAACCAACCTGGGCTTGGGATGAGGATCTCAGAGAGTGTGTTGTGAGCTTGTAGATCTGCTATTGTTTTTTATCTCCCCTTCTACCCTAAAGGTTCATGTGGTTAAGCATTATGTCATACTTTTGCTATTGGAAAAATAGCAGATCTACAAGCTTGTAGGTCTGCTATTTTTGAAAAATCGCGAAAATGTGGCCCAAATCTTTGAATATATATTCTTTCAGATTCTTTCAGTTTTTAAGAAAGGTCTTTGCTTCTGGGGTGGGGTACCCTGGAACAACATATATTCAGATGGGGGTCGGCGGCCAATTTCATATATTTTTGGGGGTCCTAGACATGAAAATGTTTGAGAACGACTGACATAGAAACACAAGGTTTTCAAAAACTATCAGGATTTAGAAGACATTTGTAGAATCGTCCTCAGGTCTAAATGGGGGTTAAGTCAGGGGTGGCCACACTTGTTAGACTGAGAGCTACTTTCAAAATGACCAGATCTACCAGATCTACCAGATCTACCAGATCTACCAGATCTACCTAGCCCAGACATTTAGACTCTCGTAGAGGTTTTTTTCGATTCTGACGAATCTCTCTACGAGAGTCTAAAAGACTAGTGCCTCAAAATCACTCTTACCTTGTACAAATGCATATCTAAAATCGAAATAATTTTGCCCCACATGTCAATTACACGACCGTAGTTTTCAATAAAAAAAATATTTTAATCCACTCCGTCCATACTCCATTGTAAATGCGCAACAGAACATTGGCCGCGCCCCTAGTGGCCAGGGTTCTGTTGCGCATTTACAATGGAGAGAAAACCAAGATGGCCGCCAGATTCCGCATGGACGGAGTATGGACGGAGTGGATTCAAATATTTTTTTTATTGAAAACTACGGTCGCTACGGGTGTAATTGTTTTCCGGACACCCGCCGGACATGTGGGGCAAAATTATTTCGATTTTAGATTTTGCATTTGTACAAGGTAAGAGTGATTTTGAGGCACAAACGTAAACACGAGCCCTTTTTTGAGGGACTAGTCTTTTAGACTCTCGTAGAGAGATTCGTCAGAATCGAAAAAAAGCTCTACGAGAGTCTAAATGTTTGAGCTAAGATCTACCCACCAAAAATATTATCCCATTGCTGAAAATAGTTACATTAGGAAAACGCTCTTGGAATGGGAAATAGAGGGGTGGGGAAATAGAGTTGGTGTTTTTGTATAACTTTGTAATACTGATGTTTGTGCAAAATCACTCTTGAAAACAAAGTATTGCATTTTGGGTTTTGAACTTCCCTTTTTGATGTCTAGTAACTAATTTAGGCCTGACGTCGAAATTAAAAAAAAAGTCCATATGTTTCTGTATCAGTGGTGCTCAAAATATTTGAGGCACATTTTCACGATTTTTCAAAAATACAAGCTCATAGCAGATCTACAAGCTCATAGCGCGGCACTTGGTGCCGCGCTATGAGCTATGAGCTATGAGCTATGAGCTATGAGCTATGAGCTATGAGCTTGTAGGTCTGCTATTTTCAATAGCTAAAGCATAACAAAATGCTTAAAACACCAAAAAGGGTTCCCGCCCAAAATGGGTTAATCAAGTGAAGTCACCTTAATTCAAGTGGTATAGATGCCAAAAATAGCGTTTTAGTTTTTTTAAATTATATTTTATGGGTATATCATGTGGTCTACCTGCACAGCCTGTGTGATCTACTGGTAGATCACACAGGCTGTGTGATCTACTGGTAGATCACACAGGCTGTGTGATCTACTGGTAGATCACACAGGCTGTGTGATCTACTGGTAGATCACACAGCCTGTGTGATCTACTGGTAGATCACACAGCCTGCGTGATTTACTGGTAGATCACGATCTACCTTTTCAGCACCGCTGGGTCAAGTGGTAACAGCCAATTCCTCCTCCCCCCTCCCAAAAAACAGGTGCAAGGCGAGAGGCGACCCCGAGCCGGCCATCCACTGGATCTCCCCGGAGGGCAAGCTGGTGTCCAACGGCTCGCGGACGCTGGTGTACCCCAACGGGACGCTGGACATCCTCATCACCACGGTGAAGGACACGGGCTCCTTCACCTGCATCTCCTCCAACCCGGCCGGGGAGGCCCACCAGACCGTGGACCTGGTCATCATCAAGCTGCCCCACATTTCCAACAACACCAACAGCATACAGGTCAGTACCCTGACCCTGAACCTGACCCCTAAACCTGACCCTAAACCCTGACCAACCAGACCGTGGACCTGGTCATCATCAAGCTGCCCCACATTTCCAACAACACCAACAGCATACAGGTCAGTACCCTGACCCTGAACCTGACCCCTAACCCCTAAACCTGACCCTAAACCTGACCCCTAACCCCTAAACCTGACCCTCAAGCTGCCCCACATCTCCAGTCAAGTTTGTCGAGTTAATGGGTGATAATGATGCTGTTAACGTCCGTCCCAATAGGAGCCGGACCCGGGCTCGTCGGACATCTCCACGTCGACGCGGGGCGGAGGAGGAGGCGGGGCCAACGGCAGCATCGTGACGGGCGACGCCAAGGGGGGCGGAGCCGGCGGCGACAAGCGCGTGGTGATCGCCGAGGCCACGTCGTCCACGGCGCTCATCAAGTTCAACTTCCAGCGGAACATCCCAGGAATACGCATGTTCCAGATCCAGTACAACGGCAGCCAGGACGACTCGCTGGTCTACAGGTAGGGATATCCCTTTGGCTTAGTGGTTAGGTTAGGATGCTTTCCCATGCAGGAGACCTGGGTTCGATTCCCGGGTGTTACACTTAACTCTTTTTTCCCCAAGTCCGTAAATATACGTACCCCAACGTATTACTCCGTCTATATAATGGTTGATGCCTACGGAAGCTTTTTAACATTGGTCCGGTTCCTATAGCAACGCCCCACCGTTCCAACTATGGGATTGCAGATATATTCACAGTGGAAACAAGTGGAAGGGAGGATTTTCAAACCTCCATAAGTCCGACTCTAGAATCTCTGTCCTTGGTGGATGTTCTGCCATCCCACATTTCGGATTGAATTTGGACCTTTGTACCGCGACGCTGCCGCCATGTAAAAGCTTCTGACGAAAGGTAAGGAGTCTGTGCGTGATCCAATGATACTAGAGTGTGTGTAGCGAGTGTGTGTGTGTGTGGGGGGGGGGGGTGGACGGACATGTACAGAGGATAGTGAGATGGTTTGGACACGTACAGAGGATAGTGAGATGGTTTGGACATGTACAGAGGATAGTGAGATGGTTTGGACATGTACAGAGGATAGTGAGATGGTTTGGACATGTACAGAGGAGGATAGTGAGATGGTTTGGACATGTACAGAGGAGGATAGTGAGATGGTTTGGACATGTACAGAGGAGGATAGTGAGATGGTTTGGACATGTACAGAGGATAGTGAGATGGTTTGGACATGTACAGAGGAGGATAGTGAGATGGTTTGGACATGTACAGAGGATAGTGAGATGGTTTGGACATGTACAGAGGATAGTGAGATGGTTTGGACATGTACAGAGGATAGTGAGATGGTTTGGACATGTACAGAGGATAGTGAGATGGTTTGGACATGTACAGAGGAGGATAGTGAGATGGTTTTGGACATGTACAGAGGATAGTGAGATGGTTTGGACATGTACAGAGGATAGTGAGATGGTTTGGACATGTACAGAGGATAGTGAGATGGTTTGGACACGTACAGAGGATAGTGAGATGGTTTGGACATGTACAGAGGAGGATAGTGAGATGGTTTGGACATGTACAGAGGATAGTGAGATGGTTTGGACATGTACAGAGGATAGTGAGATGGTTTGGACATGTACAGAGGATAGTGAGATGGTTTGGACATGTACAGAGGATAGTGAGATGGTTTGGACATGTACAGAGGAGGATAGTGAGATGGTTTGGACATGTACAGAGGAGGATAGTGAGATGGTTTGGACATGTACAGAGGATAGTGAGATGGTTTGGACACGTACAGAGGATAGTGAGATGGTTTGGACACGTACAGAGGATAGTGAGATGGTTTGGACACGTACAGAGGATAGTGAGATGGTTTGGACACGTACAGAGGATAGTGAGATGGTTTGGACACGTACAGAGGAGGATAGTGAGATGGTTTGGACACGTACAGATGATAGTGAGATGGTTTGGACACGTACAGAGGAGGATAGTGAGTTGGTTTGGACACGTACAGAGAAGGATAGTGAGCTGGTTTTGACACGTACAGAGGAGGATAGTGAGATGGTTTGGACATGTACAGAGGATAGTGAGATGGTTTGGACATGTACAGAGGAGGATAGTGAGATGGTTTGGACATGTACAGAGGATAGTGAGATGGTTTGGACATGTACAGAGGATAGTGAGATGGTTTGGACACGTACAGAGGATAGTGAGATGGTTTGGACATGTACAGAGGATAGTGAGATGGTTTGGACATGTACAGAGGATAGTGAGATGGTTTGGACATGTACAGAGGAGGATAGTGAGATGGTTTGGACATGTACAGAGGAGGATAGTGAGATGGTTTGGACATGTACAGAGGAGGATAGTGAGATGGTTTGGACATGTACAGAGGATAGTGAGATGGTTTGGACATGTACAGAGGAGGATAGTGAGATGGTTTGGACATGTACAGAGGATAGTGAGATGGTTTGGACATGTACAGAGGATAGTGAGATGGTTTGGACATGTACAGAGGATAGTGAGATGGTTTGGACATGTACAGAGGAGGATAGTGAGATGGTTTTGGACATGTACAGAGGATAGTGAGATGGTTTGGACATGTACAGAGGATAGTGAGATGGTTTGGACATGTACAGAGGATAGTGAGATGGTTTGGACACGTACAGAGGATAGTGAGATGGTTTGGACATGTACAGAGGAGGATAGTGAGATGGTTTGGACATGTACAGAGGATAGTGAGATGGTTTGGACATGTACAGAGGATAGTGAGATGGTTTGGACATGTACAGAGGATAGTGAGATGGTTTGGACATGTACAGAGGATAGTGAGATGGTTTGGACATGTACAGAGGAGGATAGTGAGATGGTTTGGACATGTACAGAGGAGGATAGTGAGATGGTTTGGACATGTACAGAGGATAGTGAGATGGTTTGGACACGTACAGAGGATAGTGAGATGGTTTGGACACGTACAGAGGATAGTGAGATGGTTTGGACACGTACAGAGGATAGTGAGATGGTTTGGACACGTACAGAGGATAGTGAGATGGTTTGGACACGTACAGAGGAGGATAGTGAGATGGTTTGGACACGTACAGATGATAGTGAGATGGTTTGGACACGTACAGAGGAGGATAGTGAGTTGGTTTGGACACGTACAGAGAAGGATAGTGAGCTGGTTTTGACACGTACAGAGGAGGATAGTGAGATGGTTTGGACATGTACAGAGGATAGTGAGATGGTTTGGACATGTACAGAGGAGGATAGTGAGATGGTTTGGACATGTACAGAGGATAGTGAGATGGTTTGGACATGTACAGAGGATAGTGAGATGGTTTGGACACGTACAGAGGATAGTGAGATGGTTTGGACATGTACAGAGGATAGTGAGATGGTTTGGACATGTACAGAGGATAGTGAGATGGTTTGGACACGTACAGAGGATAGTGAGATGGTTTGGACATGTACAGAGGAGGATAGTGAGATGGTTTGGACATGTACAGAGGATAGTGAGATGGTTTGGACATGTACAGAGGATAGTGAGATGGTTTGGACACGTACAGAGGATAGTGAGATGGTTTGGACACGTACAGAGGAGGATAGTGAGATGGTTTGGACACGTACAGAGGAGGATAGTGAGATGGTTTGGACATGTACAGAGGATAGTGAGATGGTTTGGACACGTACAGAGGATAGTGAGATGGTTTGGACATGTACAGAGGATAGTGAGATGGTTTGGACATGTACAGAGGATAGTGAGATGGTTTGGACATTTACAGAGGATAGTGAGATGGTTTGGACATGTAGAGAGGATAGTGAGATGGTTTGGACATGTAGAGAGGATAGTGAGATGGTTTGGACACGTACAGAGGATAGTGAGATGGTTTGGACATGTACAGAGGAGGATAGTGAGATGGTTTGGACACGTACAGAGGATAGTGAGATGGTTTGGACACGTACAGAGGAGGATAGTGAGATGGTTTGGACACGTACAGAGGATAGTGAGATGGTTTGAACACGTACAGAGGATAGTGAGATGGTTTGGACACGTACAGAGGATAGTGAGATGGTTTGAACACGTACAGAGGATAGTGAGATGGTTTGGACACGTACAGAGGATAGTGAGATGGTTTGGACACGTAGTGAGATGGTTTGGACACGTACAGAGGATAGTGAGATGGTTTGGACACGTACAGAGGAGGATAGTGAGATGGTTTGGACACGTACAGAGGATAGTGAGATGGTTTGGACATGTACAGAGGATAGTGAGATGGTTTGGACATGTACAGAGGATAGTGAGATGGTTTGGACATGTACAGAGGAGGATAGTGAGATGGTTTGGACATGTACAGAGGACAGTGAGGTTGGAACTGACAGGCAGAATGCCTATAGAGGTCGAGGAATAGTTTGCGTCTGTGTTGTCACCTCACCGTGATGTTTAAACGACTAATATTGGCTGGATGTGTCGCTCCGCTGATTAAACACTGATATTCTAAAACACCTCATCGACTCACACGGCTGCTCTGTTTGCGTTTGTTCATGCGCTGCAAACAAGTAACCTTGAGACCCCTTAGTTCAGTCAGACAACTCAAGAAGGATGTAATATATATTTATTGAATATAGATGAGCAATACAGTATATTTATTATGGTTTGGCGATGTATTGGATCTGCTTTTTAGGTACTTAGATCAAGCGCATCAGTCCTGACCATAGGGACTCTGAATCCCCCATACCTAAACAGTAGATCCAAAACGACAGGTGGTAGCTGGGGTGGAGGTGGGTGCGCAGAAGGTTTGTATACAGCGGCACGCTGATACAGTAGCAGCAAGCAAGTTGTATACTGCAGCGCGCAGGTATACGGTAGCAGCAGCGAGCAAGCAAGCAGAAGGAGGAATGCAAACCTCCGGTTAAAGTAGCCGGTATGAAGATGGAGTGAGTGTGTGATTGGCTGAGTGAATCATGTGAATGGGAGCGTGATGCTGAGGCGGTACTGAGGTTCCCTGACTGAACTTGCTCTGCGCATGTCTACGACAGGCGCAAATGCTCATTTGTCTCGTTGTCTTGAGAGAGAGTTTGGGGTTTTTGGGAAATATCTATTTCTAATCAACGGAGCGGCGGAGCGAGACACCCGGCCGACAATTTGCATCGCGACAAGGTAAACTACTCAACCGGAAAAACCCTCTACCTAAAGTATCCTTTGCACATTATAATCAGCGGTACTTTCATTCATCACACACAACACAGCGCCTAAACGCCCTGTTAGGTTGTTGACGTTCTTACATTAGCCTGTGTCAACATCAGTCTCTCCACTTCAAACAGACTGCGTGTGAAAAGGCCTGCCGGTTGTTGGCATATATCGCCATGCCAGCGGGCATGTAAACAACAACACCACCACCACGCTGGCACGGCGTGACGTGGCGGCGCCAGCACTTCAGCTGGTAGCGGTTATGATGCCCTGCTGGGTGTGGGTGCAGATGATGATTGTGTGACTTGGACCAAGGGTTGAGTACAATGTGTTGTGGTGATGACAGGGATCAGATGGGAATCCAAGACACGCACGCACGCACGCACGCACGCACGCACGCACGCACGCACGCACGCACGCACGCACGCACGCACGCACGCACGCACGCACGCACGCACACACACACGCACGCACGCACACACGCAGGCAGGCAGGCAGGCAGGCGTTATTATTCTGCATTTCAGCCACGGACCACTATTTGATGACATTCAGCCTCTCAGACCCAAGATTAGGATATTTTGATGTCGTTGGATACGATGTTGTCCACAATTCCATGCTGTTTTGATGTTGGTACCATTAGGAGAGATAACAGGCAAACGTTGATCAAAGATAACAATTCTTCTACATTCTCTAATTGTGGAGACTTCTTGTAAATGTAACTAATGTTTAACAATAACTTAATTTACCTCTTGCGGGTCCATTTGGTTTCATTTTACACTTTAGCAGATCTATATAAGGGTCCATTTGGTTACCAATTCGCCATCATTTAGCTGATGGGGACCACCTGGAACCCCCCTATTAAGGACCACGGGTGGTCCCCCGGACCACGGGTTGTGAACCGCTGTCCCTACAGGATAATGCTGCTGCCCCATAATGCAACACAACACAGGCCACACATCATCGCTGACATCACAAAGGAAGACGAACACACTGGAATCCATACGTGAAAGAATGGGACAATGTCCTCCATTGTTCCACTGACCCCCTCTCGGCCACCCCCCCCCACCCCCCACCCCCTCTCGGCCACCACGCACCTTCTAAATTTAGCCTCGCACGATCGACTGACCGACCCAAAGCACTTGTACAGCTCTGACCTTTATTGGATTTTGGAACACCATATGTGAACAGATTTCACTGAGGGGCTGCCATTGTTTTTTTCTTTTTTGTTCTTTCATGTCACATGAAAGCTGGGAATAATAGCTTCAAATTGACATATTGGTTGTGCAGTTTGACCCACCAGTTTTGGAGATATGGCTTATAGAGTAATTCATGTCTTGCAGAGAAACAGCGAGTTGAGAAAACAGGCTTGAAAGGTTCACTTATGTGGACTCTAACATTACACCTAGCTACATGTTTAAGCATGTATTTCATATTTACATGTCTTCTGTGGTCTCTAACATTACACCTAGCTACATGTTTAAGCATTTATTTCATATTTACATGTCTTCTGTGGACTCTAACATTACACCTAGCTACATGTTTAAGCATGTATTTCATATTTACATGTCTTCTGTGGAGCTGGCAAGGATGTTTTGAAGATTGATTTGACCTCTATGGACCCTTTTATAAAAGATTTAGCCCCCAGGTCCCTCGCAAAAATCCCGGCATTTTTTGCTAGAGGGCCAAATTCAAAATGGCGTCCGGCGCCATAGCCAACAATGAACTTTTGATCTAGATGACCTAGAATCATGTATGAAGACACTTTTCCATACAAGTCAACCATGAGGATTCCAAATCTGACACCATTTTAATCACAAGACCCCGTTTTGGCCCCGTAATTCAAGATGGCCACCATCCAGTAGACATGTTTTCGATTTCAGCTCTGACAAATTGTATTCCAGACATGCTCTAGTATAACCCATTTACCGCTACCATTAATTAATCCCTCCGTCGCGTCCTGCCAGGGTTTTATCGCGCATGACACTTACTTTGAAGTCCAAATATCCGTAATCGCATTTTACTATGAAACCATTCCGTGTGTGTTGACGAAGCTGGTGCTTGTTCTCTCGGTCGGTGGTGGAAAAAGTGGACCGCGAGTATCACAGCGCCTGCTACAGGCCGTTGAAAACGCTTGTCTGGGACAAAGCGTCCTCTGCAATGTCGCTTCTGTGAGATAAAGCCGTCTGAAAACAGAGCCGGCAATGTAAGTGGATGCGCGCGCATTTTCAAAATGGCCGCGCCCATTGTGTCAGAAGCATAACAAAGCTAACGGACGGTAGATTTCGATACGATCGTATTAAAACATGCATTAATGAATACATCGCTGTTAAAACGGCTTTTCCGTTTGTGGCAGGCTACAAGATTCTACGTGTTAATATTCCTATGTTCCTGGCGGGCAAACGATTAAGAGTCTGCCTGCAGTGCTGTTAAAGGGATAGTTCAGATTTTTTTTACTTAAGTTGTATGAAATACTTGCCATTAATATAGTGGTTGCAACTGTATTAATTGATTGCCCGAGTCCTGTGGTGGGAGTTCTGCTCTGGTTTTGGTGAAATATCAAGTAGTTCCGGTCATTTTGTGGGGGGCACTGGGGGCCACGCAGTAAAAGTAAATGAATCCACAAAACGAACAT
>NC_136799.1:1439065-1466131 GCF_951216825.1 Electrona antarctica | reverse complement strand
TTTGTCAGAGCTGAAATCGACAACATGTCTACTGGATGGTGGCCATCTTGAATTACGGGGCCAAAACAGGGTCTTATGATTAAAATGGTGTCAGATTTGGAATCCTCATGGTTGACTTGTATGGAAAAGTGTCTTCATACATGATTCTAGGTCATCTAGATCAAAAGTTCATTGTTGGCTATGGCGCCGGACGCCATTTTGAATTTGGCCCTCTAGCAAAAAATGCCGGGATTTTTGCGAGGGACCTGGGGGCTAAATCTTTTATAAAGGGTCCATAGAGGTCAAATCAATCTTCAAAACATCCTTGCCAGAGTCCACAGAAGACATGTAAATATGAAATACATGCTTAAACATGTAGCTAGGTGTAATGTTAGAGTCCACAGAAGACATGTAAATATGAAATAAATGCTTAAACATGTAGCTAGGTGTAATGTTAGAGACCACAGAAGACATGTAAATATGAAATACATGCTTAAACATGTAGCTAGGTGTAATGTTAGAGACCACATAAGTGAACCTTTCAAGCCTGTTTTCTCAACTCGCTGTTTCTCTGCAAGACATGAATTACTCTATAAGCCATATCTCCAAAACTGGTGGGTCAAACTGCACAACCAATATGTCAATTTGAAGCTATTATTCCCAGCTTTCATGTGACATGAAAGAACAAAAAAGAAAAAAACAATGGCAGCCCCTCAGTGAAATCTGTTCACATATGGTGTTCCAAAATCCAATAAAGGTCAGAGCTGTACAAGTGCTTTGGGTCGGTCAGTCGATCGTGCGAGGCTAAATTTAGAAGGTGCGTGGTGGCCGAGAGGGGGTGGGGGGGGGGCCGAGAGGGGGTCAGTGGAACAATGGAGGACATTGTCCCATTCTTTCACGTATGGATTCCAGTGTGTTCGTCTTCCTTTGTGATGTCAGCGATGATGTGTGGCCTGTGTTGTGTTGCATTATGGGGCAGCAGCATTATCCTGTAGGGACAGCGGTTCTCAACCCGTGGTCCGGGGGACCACCCGTGGTCCTTAATAGGGGGGTTCCAGGTGGTCCCCATCAGCTAAATGATGGCGAATTGGTAACCAAATGGACCCTTATATAGATCTGCTAAAGTGTAAAATGAAACCAAATGGACCCGCAAGAGGTAAATGAAGTTATTGTTAAACATCGACATTAGTTACATTTACAAGAAGTCTCCACAATTAGAGAATGTAGAAGAATTGTTATCTTTGATCAACGTTTGCCTGTTATCTCTCCTAATGGTACCAACATCAAAACAGCATGGAATGATGTCGTATCCAACGACATCAAAATATCCTAATCTTGGGCTCAAATGCAGAATAATAACGCCTGCCTGCCTGCCTGCCTGCGTGCGTTCCTGCGTGCGTGCGTGCGTGCGTGCGTGCGTGCGTGCGTGCGTGCGTGCGTGCGTGCGTGCGTGCGTGCGTGCGTGCGCGCGAGCGTGCGTGCGTGCGTGCGTGCGTCCGTGCGTGCGTGCGTGCGTGTGTGCGTGCGTGCGTCCGTGCGTGCATGTCTTGGATTCCCATCTGATCCCTGTCATCACCACAACACATTGTACTCAACCCTTGGTCCAAGTCACACAATCATCATCTGCACCCACACCCAGCACGGCATCATAACCGCTACCAGCTGAAGTGCTGGCGCCGCCACGCCACGCCGTGCCAGCGTGGTGGTGGTGTTGTTGTTTACATGCCCGCTGGCATGGCGATATATGCCAACAACCGGCAGGCCTTTTCACACGCAGTCTGTTTGAAGTGGAGAGACTGATGTTGACACAGGCTAATGTAAGAACGTCAACAACCTAACAGGGCGTTTAGGCGCTGTGTCGTTGTGTGATGAATGAAAGTACCGCTGATTATAATGTGCAAAGGATACTTTAGGTAGAGGGGTTTTCCGGTTGAGTAGTTTACCTCGTCGCGATGCAAATTGTCGGCCGGATGTCTCGCTCCGCCGCTCCGTTGATTAGAAATAGATATTTCCCAAAAACCCAAAACTCTCTCTCAAGACAACGAGACAACTAAGGGGTCTCAAGGTTACTTGTTTGCAGCGCATGAACAAACGCAAACAGAGCCATCGTGTGAGTCGATGAGGCTTTTTGGAATATCAGTGTTTAATCAGCGGAACAACGGAGCGACACATCGAGCCAATATTAGTCGTTTAAACATCACGGTGAGGTGACAACACATCCGAAAACTCTTCCTCGACCTCTATAGGCATTATGCCTGTCAGTTCCACCCTCACTATCTCCTCTGTACATGTCCAAACCATCTCACTATCCTCTGTACATGTCCAAACCATCTCACTATCTCCTCTGTACGTGTCCAAACCATCTCACTATCCTCTGTACATGTCCAAACCATCTCACTATCTCCTCTGTACATGTCCAAACCATCTCACTATCCTCTGTACGTGTCCAAACCATCTCACTATCCTCCTCTGTACATGTCCAAACCATCTCACTATCCTCCTCTGTACATGTCCAAACCATCTCACTATCCTCCTCTGTACATGTCCAAACCATCTCACTATCCTCTGTACATGTCCAAACCATCTCACTATCCTCTGTACATGTCCAAACCATCTCACTATCCTCTGTACATGTTCCACACCCTCCTAATTGCTCTGGAATGTTGACCCTAACTCTATCTCTACTGCTAGCTGTTAGCATGAACCCCAGTTCCCAGTGCCAGTCCCCCCCCCCCCCCACACACACACACACACACACTCACTACACACACTCTAGTATCATTGGATCACGCGTCAGAAGCTTTTACATGGCGGCAGCGTCGCGGTACAAATTAAATCCGAAATGTGGGATGGCAGAACATCCACCAAGGACAGCGATCCTAGAGTCGGACTTATGGAGGTTTGAAAATCCTCCCTTCCACTGGTTTGCACTGTGAATATATCTGCAATCCCATAGTTGGAACGGCGTTGCTATGGGAACCGGACCAATGTTAAAAAGCTTCCGGTGGCATCAACCATTATATAGACGGAGTAATACGTTGGGGTACGTATATTTACGGACTTGGGGAAAAAAGAGTTAAGTGTAACACCCGGGAATCGAACCCAGGTCTCCTGCATGGGAAAGCATCCTAACCTAACCACTAAGCCAAAGGGATATCCCTACCTGTAGACCAGCGAGTCGTCCTGGCTGCCGTTGTACTGGATCTGGAACATGCGTATTCCTGGGATGTTCCGCTGGAAGTTGAACTTGATGAGCGCCGTGGACGACGTGGCCTCGGCGATCACCACGCGCTTGTCGCCGCCGGCTCCGCCCCCCTTGGCGTCGCCCGTCACGATGCTGCCGTTGGCCCCGCCTCCTCCTCCGCCCCGCGTCGACGTGGAGATGTCCGACGAGCCCGGGTCCGGCTCCTAGTGGGACGGACATTATCAGCATCATTATCACCCATTAACTCGACAAACTTGACTGGAGATGTGGGGCAGCTTGAGGGTCAGGTTTAGGGGTTAGGGGTCAGGTTTAGGGTCAGGGTACTGACCTGCATGCTGTTGGTGTTGTTGGAAATGTGGGGCAGCTTGATGATGACCAGGTCCACGGTCTGGTTGGTCAGGGTTTAGGGTCAGGTTTAGGGGTCAGGTTTAGGGTCAGGTTTAGGGTCAGGTTTAGGGTCAGGTTCAGGGTACTGACCTGTATGCTGTTGGTGTTGTTGGAAATGTGGGGCAGCTTGATGATGACCAGGTCCACGGTCTGGTTGGTCAGGGTTTAGGGTCAGGTTTAGGGGTCAGGTTTAGGGTCAGGTTTAGGGTCAGGTTTAGGGTCAGGTTCAGGGTCAGGGTACTGACCTGTATGCTGTTGGTGTTGTTGGAAATGTGGGGCAGCTTGATGATGACCAGGTCCACGGTCTGGTGGGCCTCCCCGGCCGGGTTGGAGGAGATGCAGGTGAAGGAGCCCGTGTCCTTCACCGTGGTGATGAGGATGTCCAGCGTCCCGTTGGGGTACACCAGCGTCCGCGAGCCGTTGGACACCAGCTTGCCCTCCGGGGAGATCCAGTGGATGGCCGGCTCGGGGTCGCCTCTCGCCTTGCACCTGTTTTTTGGGAGGGGGGAGGAGGAATTGGCTGTTACCACTTGACCCAGCGGTGCTGAAAAGGTAGATTGTGATCTACCAGTAGATCACACAGGCTGTGATCTACCAGTAGATCACACAGGCTGTGATCTACCAGTAGATCACACAGGCTGTGATCTACCAGTAGATCACACAGGCTGTGTGATCTACCAGTAGATCACACAGGCTGTGATCTACCAGTAGATCACACAGCCTGTGTGATCTACCAGTAGATCACACAGGCTGTGCAGGTAGACCACATGATATACCCATAAAATATAATTTAAACTAGAAAAAGTGCCCTTCTGGGCACAGGTCTCCACCAGGAGGATAGGATTGTGTGTGATGTTTGGCAAAATGTTTAGGAGTAATATAAACATGTTTATGTGTGTGTGTGTGTGTGTGTGTGTGTGTGTGTGTGTGTGTGTGTGTGTGTGTGTGTGTGTGTGTGTGTGTGTGTGTGTGTGTGTGTGTGTGTGTGTGTGACGCGACTTGGCCTGTTGTAGCGCCACTATGAGGCTGATTTGAAAACTGTCAAGTGGCGTTTCTTCCTCAGCCTAGTAGTGGGAATAGGCATGCACAGTTTCACCGCAATCGGACGCTGCGTTGCGGAGTTGTGGCAATTTGTACAAAACGGGCTACTCCTGAAAACTTTAGAAGCCAATTGTAGCCAATCAGGATGGATAATTATGAGAAATCAAACAAATCACATGATCACATGACTATGGAGAGCATGTGTACCGATTTGCGTGAAATTTGGATAAAATCTGAAGGAGTAATATTAGAAAATGTGTTTTACATATGTCGGCCTCCTGGTGGCGCTATAAAGAGCAGATGTGAAAAATTCCAGGCAAAGGTTTTTCCTTGGCCTCTAGGGAGTGTGCATACATGGTTTTACACAGATCGGTGCAATTATAGGTAATAACACAAATCGGCCAGTTATAGCGCCACCATGAGGCTGAGTTGAAAATATTCAAGTGGCATTTCTTCCTCGACCTAGTGGGAATGTGCGTGCAAAATGTCACGGAAATCACACCATGTGTTCATGATTTGCAGCATTTTGTTTGAAACGGAGCACTCCTGCGAACTTAGAAGCCAATCTTAGCCAATCAGGATGGAGTCTGAAAAATCTGAAAGACGCGTTTCGTTGAATGGCTCTAGAGAGACTGTGTACCAATTTGCGTAATGTTTGGACAAAATCTGTAGGTGTACTGTCAAAACATTTGTTTTGCACAAAGCGGCCTCCTGGTGGCGCTATAACAGGCCAATGTGAAAACTTTGGGGCAGAGGTTCAGCTCTGGCATTCAAGGAGTGTGTTTGCAGAGTATGGCTGCGATCAAGCCAACGGTGCCAGAGATTAGCTGTTCACAGACGGACGGACGGACGGACGGACACACGGACGGACGGACGGACACACGGACGGACGGACGGAGTGCAAAACATACTCTCTCCCCATGCCTTCGGCCTGGTAGAGACAAAAAATAAAACGCTATTTTTGGCATCTATACCACTTGAATTAAGGTGACTTCACTTGATTAACCCATTTTGGGCGGGAACCCTTTTTGGTGTTTTAAGCATTTTGTTATGCTTTAGCTATTGAAAATAGCAGACCTACAAGCTCATAGTGCGGCACTTGGTGCCGCGCTATGAGCTTGTAGATCTGCTATGAGCTTGTATTTTTTTTAAATCGTGAAAATGTGCCTCAAATATTTTGAGCACCACTGATACAGAAACATAAAATGCAATACTTTGTTGTCAAGAGTGATTTTGCACAAACATCAGTATTACAAACATATACAAAAACACCAACTCTATTTCCCCACCCCTCTATTTCCCATTCCAAGAGCGTTTTCCTAATGTAACTATTTTCAGCAATGGGATAATATTTTTGGTGGATAGATCTTAGCTCAAACATTTAGACTCTCGTAGAGCTTTTTTTCGATTCTGACGAATCTCTCTACTAGAGTCTAAAAGACTAGTCCCTCAAAAAAGGGCTCGTGTTTACGCTTGTGCCTCAAAATCACTCTTACCTTGTACAAATGCAAAATCTAAAATCGAAATAATTTTGCCCCACATGTCCGCGATTTTTCAAAAATAGCAGACCTACAAGCTTGTAGATCTGCTATTTTTCCAATAGCTAAAGTATGACATAATGCTTAACCACATGAACCTTTAGAGTAGAAGGGGAGATAAAAACAATAGCAGATCTACAAGCTCACAACACACTCTCTGAGATCCTCATCCCAAGCCCAGGTTGGTTGTTCCTCGGACAAAACTATAAAAAACTAAAAGGTGATCGAGCCTTAATTTGCTAGTTTCGCCGCCGACGCATCGATATCGGCCTAAACGTCTCCTCGGCACATCCCTAATTACCGTGTCACATCCACCAACATCACTCTCACTGTAACTGACTTGACACAATTCAACCTCTCACAGCGTCACTGCCAGCCAGCCCATTATCCCATCCTGGACGGCAGAACCCCTTTTGGTGTTTGAAAGCATTATGTTATGCTTTAGCTGTTGACAAATACCAGACCTACAAGCTCATAGCGCGGCACCGAGTGCCGCACTATGAACTTGTAGATCTGCAATTTTTTTTGAAAAATCGTGAAAATGTGGCACAAATCTTTGAATATATATTCTTTCAGAGCGAACGTTTTTAACTCAAATCTTTGCTTCTGGGGGGGGTCCCTGGAACTACATGTTTTCAGATGGGGGTCGGCGGCCAAATTACATATCATTCTGGGGGTCCTTGATATGAAATAGTTTGAGCCACTGACGTAGAAACATAGGGTTTTTCAGAAAACTGTCAGGATTTAGAAGACATTTTGTAGAATCGTCCTCAGGACAAAATGGGTTATAGATGTTATCTATAATGTATGTCTGGCACACGACTAAGTGGTTGAGAGACCGCCCGCAAAGATAGCATCGCAGGCAGGGAGAAACCATTTATCTCCGTATTCTAACTTTGTGGGGTTTTCTTTTTTTGTAAATTCACCTTTATCTAAGCCCCGCCCTCTCCCACTTAGACACATTTTTGGAACCAGACCTTCAAAATCTCTTCCAAATCCATCAACAAGGCCTGCCATATGCACTGGAAATTGTGTGGCATTACTTTTTTGAAACAATGTTCATATAGGAAAACTATTGGTGGAGAGGTTTGTCTAACCCATGTTATGCTTAGCTGTGATTGGACAATAGCAGTTTGGGGAGGGGCTATAGGTCAATAAGCACCCTACTTGATCAAAACCGTCACACGAAAGCTTTGAAAGTAGCAGATATGCATGAGTGCGTCGCTTTGCGTTTCGAGCTCGTATAGATCTGCTATATAATGCCGTTTATTTGAGTGGTGCAACCACTCCTATAGACAGCTATGTGTGTCCCTGCTGGGTCCCTGGGTCTGTCCCTGGGTCTGTCTGTCCAAGCACGAAAATAGCGTTATAGCGTTTGTTCACCACCAAGTGTGACTGTTGCACAGCCTAACACAGACACAGACAGGCCAGGGAGGGAGGGAGGAGGGCTTGTACAGTACAGTACAGTACAGTACAGTACAGTACAGTACAGTACAGTACAGTACAGTACAGTACAGTACAGTACAGTACAGTACAGTACAGTACAGTACAGTACATTAAAGATTTGAGTGTTTTAACTCAAATCTTTGCTTCTGGGGGGGTGGTCCCTGGAACAACATATTTTCAGATGGCGGTCGGTGGACAATTACATATATTTTTGGGGGTCCTTGACATGAAAATGCTTGAGAACCACTGACATAGAAACATAAGGTTCTTCAGAAAACTATCATGATTTAGAAGACCTTTGTAGAATCGTCCTCAGGTCGAAATGGGTTAAAAAATCAGACCCATCTGAAATAATATATATATTTAAAGATTTGTGCCGCATTTTTCACAATCGTAGTGTGGCACCCGGTGCCGCCCTATGAGCTTGTAGATCTGCTATATTTCAATAGCTAAACTATAACGCAATGCTTAACCCATTCAAGACGGGGACCCCTTTTGGTGTTTTAACTAAGCATTTTGTTATACTTTAGCTATTGAAAAATAGCAGATCTACAAGGTCATAGCGCGCCACCGAGTGGCGCGCTATGACCTTGTAGGTCTGCTATTTTTGAAAAATCGTGAAAATGCGGCACAAATCTTTGAATATATATTATTTCAGAAGACTTGTTTTTTATTTCGACGTCAGGCCTAAATGGGTTAAAACACCAAAAGGGGTTCCTGTCCTGAATGGGTTCATTTGAACCCTGAAAAGTAACCGTTTTGCTTCCAGCCGACATTATATATATTATACTGTCTGTGTGACGGACCAGCTATCAGAATCAAATCTCAAAGCGCCTGTTCGTGTCCCGCTTAGACGATGACAGATCATGGTCTTCAGGCCTGCGGTCACACGCCATCTAATCCAGCGTTTAGGAGCAAAGAACAGACATTTCATTTCATTTCGTGTCATAATAATTGGTCAGCCTAACACTCGGTAAAGCTTGACAGTGGAATGCAGTCAATGCAGCGTGCGCTCAAGTCAAGCATGAAGACTTTTAGTGACTTTAAGTCTGCGTTTAGATGGTTTTCTTTCATGTATTAGTTTTTCCTTTGGTGTGGACATACTGTAGCTGTGATACTGTTAACACCTTAAAGGACCACTTCACCACTTTTCAACATCTCTTCATATAATTGATAAAACACCACCATTTTTTCCTACTCAGCCTGTGTCTCATAGGAGGGCTTTGGGCAGTTCGGACACCCGTCCACCAGTGACATCATCATTAGGCAGATTTTTTTTTAAACAAGATTTGTTTTAAAATATATTTAGATTTTTATTATCGTGAGAACGATGGCTTCAACTTTTGCATTGCAACTTTTCAGGAAAATAAATCGTGCCATTTCTATTAGCTTGGATTCACCATCGATGATGTCACTGGTGGACGGGTTTCTGAACTGCCCACAGCCTTCCTATGAGACACAGACTGAGTAGAAAAGAATGGTGGTATTTTATCATGAACGTTAGTTAGGACCAATTATAGGAAGATAAGTTGAAAAGTGGTGAAGTGGTCCTTTAAGGGCCCGGGCCTATTTAAATCCATTAATAAAATGTGCCCATCGTTTATAGCGCCCGGACCACTTTTACCGACGGACCGGATGTTGTTGTGAATGTGTGTGTAGCAGCTAACATTAGCCACGCCACTATCGATGCGATCGACAACAACGGGAGGTAAGAATATATCTATCGCGACTAGCGACTGGACCGCGGAGGGCCGTCCAACACAGGATCTTTTTCTATAATTAGGCGGGATGATTTAGATCGCGAGTTATTAACGTTTTAAGATGTTCGTTGTCGTCGGCTAAACAGGCAGGGAACATTTTCGATGACGTGTCACTGTTGTGCAACACCGAGGATTGCGCAACAAGCACATCTAGGCTGTAGAGCGATGTGATCCGTTTTCATATCACTAATTTGACCGGACACATGACCGTGACCTTGAACTTGACGGTGATTTACGTCATGGGCCTTTAAACTAAGTGTTGTCCTTGGCCTCTACATTCAACGTTTCACGCAGAACGGTGCAGTTAACTGTATAGGTGAAAATGTGAAAATCTGCCTCATGGTGGCGCTATGACAGACCGTTCTGGAAAGTTTGGGGCAGAGGTTCGTCGTTGGCATCCAAGGAGTGCGTGTGCAAAGTTTGGCATCGACCGGGTTAACGGTGCCGGAGATTAGCTGGTAACGGACGGACGGACATATGGACGTAGGGCAAAACATACAACAATTGTGACTAAATTTGACTGAGGGACTGCCATAGCTCCAAATAGAGATATTGGTTGTTCAGTTTGACCCACCAGTTTTGGAGATATGGTTTATAGAGTAATGTCTTGCAGAGAAACAGTGAGTTGAGAAAACAGGCTTGAAAGGTTCACTTCTGTGGTCTCTAACATTACACCTAGCTACATGTTTAAGCATTTATTTCATATTTACATGTCTTCTGTGGACTCTAACATTACACCTAGCTACATGTTTAAGCATTTATTTCATATTTACATGTCGATTCCAGCTAAGACACTTATTTCAGACATGCTCTAGTCTGAAGTGTGAAGAGTCTGCCTGTGCCATTAACTCATTTTTGAGAAATCCTCCTCTGGTGAAAACCTGAAGTTTGCGCGATGGCAGGCTCTCAGTCACATCTGGTCACAATTAACCTCTGGAACAAGACCAATCACTTGAGGGCGAACCCTGGTCTCTGGACACTGACAGACAGTAGTATAGAGAAGACCACCACTCACTTGAGGGCGACCCTCTGCCCCTCCAGCACCCTGGTCTCGTGGGAGTGTCTGGTGATGAGGGGCGGCTCGCACAGGAACTCCTCCTCGGGGATGGACCAGAAGTACCGTCCCGACAGCGGCGTGGGCGACGCGCACGTCTCCAGGTCGTCCTCGCGGCTCAGCCGTCGCAGCCACAGCAGCTCGCAGTTACAGTGCAGCGGGTTCCCGCCGAACGACAGCGCGAAGGAGGTGGGCGTCATGACCCCCGACGTGGCCAGGACCTAGAGATGAGAGACCAGGGTTTATTATGTTTAAACATGACACCCGACGTAGCCAGGACCTAGAGATGAGAGACCATTTATTATGTTTAAATGACACCCGACGTAGCCAGGACCTAGAGATGAGAGACCAGGGTTTATTATGTTTAAATGACACCCAACGTAGCCAGGACCTAGAGATGAGAGACCAGGGTTTATTATGTTTAAATGACACCCGACGTAGCCAGGACCTAGAGATGAGAGACCAGGGTTTATTATGTTTAAACATGACACCCGACGTAGCCAGGACCTAGAGATGAGAGACCAGGGTTTATTATGTTTAAATGACCCCCGACGTGGCCACGACCTAGAGATGAGAGACCAGGGTTTATTATGTTTAAATGACACCAGACGTGGCCAGGACCTAGAGATGAGAGACCAGGGTTTATTATGTTTAAATGACCCCCGACGTAGCCAGGACCTAGAGATGAGAGACCAGGGTTTATTATGTTTAAATGACCCCCGACGTAGCCAGGACCTGGAGATGAGAGACCATGCTTTATTATGAAGGAGGTGGGGGTCATCACACCTGACGTGGCCAGGACCTAGAGATGAGAGACCAGGGTTTATTATGTTTAAATGACACCCGACGTGGCCAGGACCTAGAGATGAGAGACCATGCTTTAGTATGTTTAAACATGACACCGGACGTAGCCAGGACCTAGAGATGAGAGACCATGCTTTATTATGAAGGAGGTGGGGGTCATCACACCTGACGTGGCCAGGACCTAGAGATGAGAGACCAGGGTTTATTATGTTTAAACATGACACCGGACGTAGCCAGGACCTGTAGATGAGAGACCATGCTTTATTATGAAGGAGGTGGGGGTCATCACACCTGACGTGGCCAGGACCTAGAGATGAGAGACCAGGGTTTATTATGTTTAAATGACACCCGACGTAGCCAGGACCTGGAGATGAGAGACCATGCTTTATTATGAAGGAGGTGGGGGTCATCACACCTGACGTGGCCAGGACCTAGAGATGAGAGACCAGGGTTTATTATGTTTAAATGACACCCGACGTAGCCAGGACCTAGAGATGAGAGACCAGGGTTTATTATGTTTAAACATGACACCCGACGTAGCCAGGACCTAGAGATGAGAGACCAGGGTTTATTATGTTTAAATGACACCCGACGTAGCCAGGACCTAGAGATGAGAGACCATGGTTTATTATGTTTAAATGACACCCGACGTGGCCAGGACCTAGAGATGAGAGACCAGGGTTTATTATGTTTAAACATGACACCTGACGTAGCCAGGACCTAGAGATGAGAGACCAGGGTTTATTATGTTTAAATGACACCCGACGTGGCCAGGACCTAGAGATGAGAGACCAGGGTTTATTATGTTTAAACATGACACCTGACGTGGCCAGGACCTAGAGATGAGAGACCAGGGTTTATTATGTTTAAACATGACACCTGACGTGGCCAGGACCTAGAGATGAGAGACCAGGGTTTATTATGTTTAAACATGACACCTGACGTAGCCAGGACCTAGAGATGAGAGACCAGGGTTTATTATGTTTAAATGACACCCAACGTGGCCAGGACCTAGAGATGAGAGACCAGGGTTTATTATGTTTAAATGACACCCGACGTAGCCAGGACCTAGAGATGAGAGACCAGGGTTTATTATGTTTAAACATGACACCTGACGTGGCCAGGACCTAGAGATGAGAGACCAGGGTTTATTATGTTTAAACATGACACCTGACGTAGCCAGGACCTAGAGATGAGAGACCAGGGTTTATTATGTTTAAATGACACCCGACGTGGCCAGGACCTAGAGATGAGAGACCAGGGTTTATTATGTTTAAATGATACCCGACGTGGCCAGGACCTAGAGATGAGAGACCAGGGTTTATTATGTTTAAACATGACACCCGACGTGGCCAGGACCTAGAGATGAGAGACCAGGGTTTATTATGTTTAAACATGACACCCGACGTGGCCAGGACCTAGAGATGAGAGACCAGGGTTTATTATGTTTAAACATGACACCCGACGTGGCCAGGACCTAGAGATGAGAGACCAGGGTTTATTATGTTTAAACATGACACCCGACGTGGCCAGGACCTGTAGATGAGAGACCAGGGTTTATTATGTTTAAATGACACCCGACGTGGCCAGGACCTAGAGATGAGAGACCAGGGTTTATTATGTTTAAATGACACCCGACGTGGCCAGGACCTAGAGATGAGAGACCAGGGTTTATTATGTTTAAACACCGTTACAGTGCAGCGGGTTCTTGGGTTCCCGCCGAATGACAGCGCGAAGGAGGTGGGCTTTTGATTTGATTTGATTTGATTTGATTTATTTAGAAAAGCAATCATAATACAACATTATAATCAGCGATTCAAGGATTTCACAGTAAAGTCCGAAGACTTATTTCCACTGAGTGTAGTGTAGCGTAGCATAGCATAACGTTGCGTAGTAAAGTGTAGCGTAGCGAAGTGTAGTGTACCTGTGCTCATTGGAAAGGTAGAGGTGAGTGAGAGCAGGGCTGATGGGTAGTGTAGTGTACCTGTGCTCGTTGGAAAGGTAGAGGTGAGTGAGAGCAGGGCTGATGGGTAGTGTAGTGTACCTGTGCTCATTGGAAAGGTAGAGGTGAGTGAGAGCAGGGCTGATGGGTAGTGTAGTGTAGTGTACCTGTGCTCATTGGAAAGGTAGAGGTGAGTGAGAGCAGGGCTGATGGGTACCGTAGTGTAGTGTACCTGTGCTCGTTGGAAAGGTAGAGGTGAGTGAGAGCAGGGCTGATGGGTAGTGTACCGTAGTGTAGTGTACCTGTGCTCGTTGGAAGAGCGGGTCGGGCGGCAGCTTCTGCAGCTTGTTGGAGGTGACGTCCAGGCGGTTGAGCTTCTGCAGCAGGGAGAAGGTTCCCTCTGGGATGTAGTCCAGCATGTTGTGGTCCAGACTCAGCGTGTGGAGGCTGGTCATTCTCTGGAAGGAGGAGACAATGAATGAGTCAACAGAGACAAGATGTAGTCCAGCATGTTGTGGTCCAGACTCAGCCTGTGGAGGCTGGTCATCATTCTCTGGAAGCATGGAGAGACAACGAATACATGAACAAACTTCATTTGTTTTGAAGCAACGAAGAAATGTCGACAACTTGTTCTAGTGGTAGAGACATGTCTTGTTCTAGTGGCAGAGACATGTCTTGTTCTAGTGGCAGAGACATGTCTTGTTCTTGTGGCAGAGACATGTCTTGTTCTAGTGGCAGAGACATGTCTTGTTCTAGTGGCAGAGACATGTCTTGTTCTAGTGGCAGAGACATGTCTTGTTCTAGTGGCAGAAACATGTGCGTGCGTGTGTGCGTGCGTGCGTGCGTGCGAGGCGGTGGCAACTAAGGACATGGAGATATACTTTTACTGGAGTCCGTCTTCGTCCATTTTCCGTGGTTATTTATACTTCCACTGGGCTACAATTTACAATGTAGGCTCTACGCATTTTAGCAGACGCTCTTAACCCATTCTGGGCGGGAACCCCTTTTGGTGTTTTAAAGCATTATGTTATGCTTTAGCTATTGAAACAATAGCAGATCTACAAGCTCATAGCGCGGCACTCAGCTTGTAGGTCTGCTATTTTTTTTAAATCGTGAAAATGTGGCGCAAATCTTTTAATATATTCTTTCAGAGCGAACGTTTTTAAAAACTTTAATTGCCCAGGGTTATTTAATCCATTACATTATAGCGCCCATTCGATTTATAAACACGGACCCCTTTTCCGGACGGACCGGATGTTGTTGTGAATGTGTAGCAGCTAACAATAGCCACAAGAATAAATCTATCGCGACTAGCGACTGGACCGCGGAGCGCCGTCTAACACAGGATATTCTTTCATAATTAGACGGGATGATGTGATGGGATTATTAATACTCATAAACAGAGACTTTAAGAAATAATCGAGGTAGAGAGTGGACTGAAACAATGTACACGTTTATTACAAGGAGTGGTCTGTACCAGCCCAGGGAGGTGCACGGATGCAAGCCTCCAGAACTGTTCAAATGAGTCTCTCTTATACAAAATGAAGAAGCACAAATACATTGGAGGTGTGGTCAGTGGACAAGACTAAACATGGGTCTTGGGTAAGAATAGGTCATTTTGACAGACAATCAACAGGTGGAAGCCTTGCTCCAGGCAGTGTAGTATTTTCTGCCACTACATTCCACCATTTCAAATATGTAAATTAAATGTCTCATATTAATTTATACCAAGGACCATGAGATACTATACTGTCTGCAAATTTACTACAAAAAGATGACTTATATATGGACTATCTCCTAGAGTAAGAAAGGTTTACATTTAAGTGTATTCAATGTCCACCCACATGATAATTTTCTTTTTATTACACACAACTTCTGATGGCTGGTAGGGGCGAAAACCCTTTTCCTTCTTATTGGGAAATTCCAACCTACGACCCTCGATTTGTCTTGAGCGATCACTCATAAGCCAGCATCAGGTGTAGTCTTTTTTCGTGGTTTTCTCCTCCACGCAAATGTTCTCCTCTCCTTATGTTTCTGTCACAAGTTGTGGCATGGCATTTTAGTCTTTTTTCCCCATGGTGGGCCCAGTACTTCGTCTTTATCCGGCTCCCATCGCTGTCACTGGGGGGTGACTGCGGGGATGGAATGCGTGTGGGCCTTGTAGGGACGTCTGGAGTCTCTGGACGGACATGATGATGTGGCTTGGCTCTCATTGGTGTCACTGGCCCATGTGACATATGTATGTCTGTCAGGTTTTCTTAGAGGGAGAACAACTTGCAGGTAATTTTGTTCACTTGAATTATTTCCACCGTGGTTAAAAAGGTGGTTATACAAAATTCATTTCAATATTATTATTATTATTATTATTATTTTACATTAATTGTCTTCAGCTTCAGCTTGTTATGTAGACAGCTCTAGAATTGCACTTTATGTAGTCATAGCACTTTATAGTACACATGTATAATATATTATATAGTATAGTATGTATAGTTTACATAGATACTCCAATGTTACGTTCTTAGTTTACGCATGATTCATGATAACTACTTTTTATACATGTGATGTATGCCATGCTTTTTGTTATTGCTTAATGTAAGTCGCTCTGGATTAAGAGCGTCTGCTAAATGCCTAAATTGTAATTCATATAACACTAGACTGACGTCACTGTATGTGTGTATATTTACCCATCATACAAACCCAAATCCTTTCAGTGCTTTCTCTGGTTGTCTTCATTTGTTTGTTTGTTTTTTCCTTGTTCAAACACATCTCCTGATATGTTTCTCTTAATTTATTGGATTTCAGAGCTGGAAAAAAACAAAACAACACACTACCCCTATTCTAAAACATTTGTTCTATACTTTTCCCCAGATGATAATACATAATTAGGAATTTATTAAGATCTATCTTGATCACAGTTGATCACAATCTTTCACAGTCTGATTTATGGTTAACTCCCTCTCTTATGGTTATTAGCTACATTGACAGGTTACACATTATTGCATCTTTACACTGTATTTCATCACTACTAGTATCCTCCTGTCAATATAAATATTTCAATAATGTATGAGATCGTGTGGGAGTTCTTACCTTGTCGATGCAATGTCTATAGATACTCATTTTTCCCTTTGTCCTTCCTCCTGTAATTGCATTGTATCACAACACTCTTCCTAGACGAGTTATTCTAAGTTTTTAGTGAGTTAGTCAATATCGCCATATTAACCATGCCATGCACACTGGGAAAGGAAGATATTCATTAAATTGTCAACACATTTAGACCATCTCATTGATTCACCATCCAGTCCTGGAAAGTAGGAAAGAACAATTTTCATTACAATGACTTCACCTAAAAATAACACTATTGTACACAGTGATACCTTAAAACATTTTACTTACTTATAGGCCTACTCGATAAACATCACATTCCACACATACCCGGGCCATTCATTCTCCACACTTGCCACTGCGTAGGTCTTCATTCTACTTCGCTCCATATCACACCAAATCTGTGTAGTGGCCTAACCCATAGGTCGCCACTTGACCCCCGGCTGGGCCCCACCTGTCTGCGCTTTTAACAAGTCATTGAAAGCGGGGTTGTCTAGTGGCACACCACAGTGCTTCTGAAAGCAGTTCTCCAGTCTATTCCTGTAGGTGTCACAGGTTTCATCAGGCCATTGCTTAGTGCTGTGAATTTTTTGCCAATCAGTGGGTACTGGAAATGCTGCTTTGATGCTGTCAAAAAGACCACCGTGATCCAGCAGCTGTCCAGTGACCATGTGATTTTGTGCTCCATTCACATCAAAATGTTCCCTGAGATGTAGCCATTTTAATCCAAAGACTTTGCGAAATACAGATTCGAGCATTCTTGCCGATGGCTCATACATCTCAATCAAGTCTAACACAGCTGCACACCAGCGCTCCATGTTGACTTTGTGGTCTGGAAGGTCCTTCATGATGTCTTTCAGTTCATCAGGTGTCCAGCGTCGCTGCACATGTACTGTTGAAGAATATGTGTCTATTTCTGAGTGCTGTGCCCCAGTCCCCCGATGAGGATGAGGTTCTGGATATGGAATGAATGGAAATAGCTTCCTTGGACAAAGTCTCTGTGACAACTGCTCCCCCCCTGTCCTTGATTGTTTTTGAGGGGTTCAGTCGGTCGGTCGGGGTATCGGGATGTCAGCGGGCCAGGACAATATGTCTGAATAGAAGAAAAGCCTTTTAACTTTTATAGCAATACTGGATTCCTTCTCAGTATCAGGCATGGGGCAGTGCGGCATAACGTCGTCAAAGACGGTGTTGGTCTTTCTAAATCTGATATTTTGGGCAGCAGCTGGTATTTTATGCTATGTTGGAGCCTATGTGTTCATCACATATGATGACTATGACCACTTCTTTGAGGATGTGTATACCTTTATCCCTGCTGTGACCATCATTGCTGTCGGAGCCCTCTTGTTCATTATTGGACTCATTGGATGCTGTGCTACAGTACGAGAGAGCTACTGTGGACTTGCAAATCATCCTTCTGCTGGTGTTCATGACGGAAGTGGCTGTGGTGGTTCTTGGATATATTTACAGAGCAAAGGTTGAAGATGAGGTTAACGGTTCAATCCGGAACGTGTATGACGAGTACAGTGGCACCACCAGTGATGCCCCGAGCCGTGCCATCGACTATGTGCAGAGACAGCTTCAGTGCTGCGGAATCCACAATTACTCGGATTGGATGAACACTCGCTGGTTTAATGAAACTAAAAACAACAGCGTCCCCATTAGCTGCTGCAAAAGTAATACAGAAGCCTGCACTGGATCTCTTGCTCATACTGAAGACCTCTACCCGGAGGGATGTGAAGTTCTAGTTGTGAAGAAACTAAAAAAGATCATGATGTATGTCATCTGGGCTGCACTAACATTTGCTGCAATTCAGATGCTGGGGATGCTGTGTGCATGTGTGGTACTCTGCAGGTGGAGCCGAGACCCCGCCTACGAACTACTCATCACTGGGGGAACCTACGCATAAAGTTTCCTTCTAACAATAATACGTTCACAGACGTGCACTAAGAGTGACTTAAACCGGTTTTGACCGAGAACATGAAAACAAACTATTTTACATACACTAACATCTTACCCTTTTTTTTTCCCTTTTACCTTTTGTTTGAGGTAAGTTAGAATGTGGTCGCTGGACCTTATACTGTATAGAATATGTGGACTGGGTACTTTCCTCATATGTCAGTTTGCACTATGTGTGTGTGTATGGTTTTGCAGTATTTTATAAATATTTAAATATAGTGTAGTACTTGAGTGAAAAAACTTCCCCATGTGTAGTCTAGTCTCCCCTGTACCTGTATCTGAATTACTGCTATTACTACTGGTTTGAGTGGAACCAACTCTTCACAAGCAGTACGTGTTCTGTTACTGTAAACAGCAAAATAGGCGACATGAGGCCAGGTCCTTTGAAATAACATTAATTTACTCATCAGATCTTTCAGACAAATGTGGGCCCTCTTCTCTACTCGGTACATCTACAATTTGACATGCAATCTAAAATGCCGTAGAGGTTTTGTTTGTTTATTGTTTCAGCAGCCTACTGAATGTAGTTTTAGAGGTTTGACAATATGTCGCCATAGACTCAAGAATAAATTATGTTCCAATGCTTAAAATGAATTTGAATTAAATTATGTTCAACTTAAACTATACTTCATAAACTATACACTTCTTAAACTATACATGTCCCCCCTCTGAGCACTTCTGTCGGATATAGATAGAATTTATCCATAGAATTGCTCATAATTGCTAGAACCATCGCTTTACTTTAAACATTTTTAATATTACCTAAGCTATTTAACAGCATCAACATCCTATTAACACTAAGCTATTTTACCCTATTCGTCACTTCCTCCTGCCAGTCTATCTATAATTGAAACAACGTGCTAGGTATGTTTTGTGCACGCAGATCTGCTATTTTTAAAAATCCTTTTCTATCTTTCGGTACATTTTTTTTCCTAACTTCAAATAAAATGATCTCACATCTATAAAGAAATAAACTAAAGATAAACACATCTAGGAATACATTTTGAAAAACACACACTAACAATAAACTTTCTCCGGTAAGTAGGAAAGCCGACTTGGTTAAATGGTTTTTAACTGTTAAATCTTGTTCATTGAAAATAGCTGATCCACGGGTTCACTCAACTGATTTCTTAAAATAAAATGCTAGTATTTACATGACTCGTAACTTAAAATAGTATGTACATAATGTTCTCTTTGTTAAAATAGTATTTACATGACTCTGCTGTATATGGTTTACACTATTATTGATATATTTATTGATATATAAATAAACACCATGATCAACTAGACATTCAAATTGAACCTCATAGCTTATCATACAAATGTGTATGCGTCTTAATTAATTGACCAGTATGCTTGCTGCTTGATTGTTTGATGGAAAGTCCAGATAATAAAAATCCTTCCTTCTAAAGTCCTCCTCCGTCACATTATTGCATGGACAAGTCCCTGTCTGAAACAAGGATGCCGGCTGGAAGCGACAACTGTTTACTGAACTGTGGAGTATGCTGCACTTTGTAAAAATGGCAAAATATAACTCCTAACGTTGTTGAAGTGGGACACATATATCCCCCTGACTTATTTACAAAATCATTCCTGCATCCCAGGACTCATTTACTTTTAAAAATTACTCTTCTAAGAAATTAAAAAATGACTGGACACATCTAGAATCAATTAAACACATCTATAGTTAAATTAGAAGATAGTAAACACATCTAGTTAAATTCAGGAAGAAATTTTAGGAAGATAGTAGAGCATTGAGAATCTATTTACATCACTGCTTGGAATCAAAAAGTGAAATGCCTGACCCCGTTCTCTAGCTGATTAAAGCAGATAGGAGTACAGGCCTATTAGTTAAATGTTGACAACAAAAATGAGTCAACAGGGCATTTGCCATGAGTGCGAATTATCAATCATCACCAGTCCTCGTGGAGGACAGTACCGGTTCACATTGGTTTAAATTCTAATTTTGCTCACAACACATCTTGCTGACCAGAGACAATGTTTTATGACAGAGACACCTATTTAGGGGACCTTCTCTTGCCCCCCCTTAAACACTGATGCCTGTCACTCACACTGCTACTCTGAAATGAGGGGTGCAAATGGACACCTGGTTGGCGTAAGTGACATGTCATGCTGTGAAACTCTCCTTAAATTAGAAAAACTAAACTGAACGGAAACTGAACAATATGAGCCCCCACTGTTATTTTAACAGCTGTGATCGGGCTATTTCTGCGGACAAGTTTACATTTTGCGTGTCCCACACATTACTTATGTCACTGAAAATATCTTGCCTTAGGCGTTGGGGGGGCTGGTGAACTAGTCAAGCCCAATGATTTAGGTACCCCTTGATATGTGAGTCTTACTTACAATATGAGATACTCAGTAGTATACGGTATCTATCTGCCTGTGTTATATATATTTTTCAGTGCTCCTGGGCACGCATGGGAGGGAGACATGACGTCATGCCCTCCACCGTTGGTGACAACAACTTATTTCTTACTTTACTTGTTCATTAATATTACGTTTGAATCAAGACCAATTTACTACAAGATTTGTGAGTCCTAAAACTCCCTTAATTCAGTTGTCTGATAGACTATTGACTATAGGAAAGTTGTATGATCATATCGACATGCCATTCCTTATCCAAATCAAATCACCAGTATCTCATCTAAAACAAATATGACATGTCAGCTAGCAATAGGCATAGTGCTGGTTCACGTAGATACTATACTGCATGTCATCTCAACTCACAAGCCAAAGGACAGTATCCTGTTACCCACGTCGCAAAACTGCTTCTTTTAGGCACCAACAATGTCAACGCCGTCACCATGCACCAACGGAGGTGACGAAATCAACACCATGAATGACGCCAAGAGACCGTGGCCCAGGTTGAAGTGATCAGCTATCCAAAATGCTGACAAGAAATAGCACTTGGCTCATATGCCACTTTACTCACCCAGTCACTGCGAGACCACCAACGCAAACCACGATCACAATCGCACACCGCCTCAAGAGATGCCCAGTGTTCAAATCACATGAAAGGAAAAAGAACAGCATTAGTTCATCAAGCCTGGAATGTTTCTTTTTTTCACAAAATCCTCCATTGTCCCTCTGTCCGAGTGCCTCCTGTCACTCACGTCCATGTTCACAAAATGTCACTTTTCGGAAAACAGTCCTTTCCCGTATGTTGGGCCCCAAACCAACACATGCATATATCGTTCAAACATCAAAGTGCGGAAGCAGTCTACTGACTGTACATGTGACTTATTGACCTCTCTTTTAGCAATCGTGCGATGTGACAAGTGGTGCACTCAATGGTCCAGCAGTACCCAGGTTACGCAAAACACAGTACTACTCATTTATATGTCTGGTGAATCAACTTGGCCAATAATAACCTTTACATATCTAATTGCACGTCACTCACACTAACGTATGAGTTCTGTGTCTCACTTCAAGTTTTCTCATGAGGGAATTGCGCTTGTCCATATGATCAACTCAACACAACTTCAAACCATGTCTTCCCTAATGGATGACCTGTCCGTATATGGGACCGTAATACGCATGTAGTTGAATACTGTAATTACTGGTTACGGTGTAGATTCTGGTTATTACAAATCATACATTAACCACTCCAGCCCTATATACATTTTTTCCATGTTGCAAATAACTAATGTACAAGAACAACACATTGTGAGCTCGTAGATCTGCTTATTTTACAGTTATTTTATAATTAAAAATGAGACATTCTGCTACATTGTTTTAGTTTTATAGTTTCTTAAATACAGCCACAGCCAACACTAATTTACTATTAAGCCTACATTTGAATTCTGGACATTTACTTGCTACAGAGTATTCCTATATCGCGTATGTATAAGTAACATTACACTCACCAGACTTCCCAGCTCGACCCGTCCCAAGTGTGTCCACTCAGAGCAGCTGATGTCAATGGTAGGGGAGAAGGGGCTACTTTCTGAACTGCCTGTCCTGGAAAATGTCCCTTACTTGAATCTGATCTTAAGTTCCCTGAGGACCTCTCTAATCTTTCCACAAAAAATACCATACCGATATATTCTGTATAGCGACAAAAACGAAAGGTTCCTAGGAAAAACAAAAACAGGGGTTCCTGTCTTGACTGGGAAAAAAAATGTGATGACAGTTACAAATATTGCCTATTGTAAGGAGTTACTTACTACCTATACATTTCATGCTTTGAGTATAATTTTGCCTATCTATTTAGTCCAAATATAGAGAGTGACAAAGCCCAATTACACTCAACTTGCCGTGACTCTGGGAAATTGTTATATTGTCATTATTTTATAATAAGACGTAATAAGATAATACATATGACCATGATGATCAGCTAACCACGTTACTGTTTGTTAATTACTTTAAATACAAGACAGCACTTACTGGGTAGACCTGCTATTTTGAGTCTGCCGCTGACAACTGCTAACTGCTGTCCTACTAACCATGGGTGGTGACACTTAACTAAAATACCAGGACTACATTCTTCATACTTACTTGTTCACAACGCCACATTTATACTAGGAAATCACCATTTGACTTTTCACAAAAATAGTATTTTCCGTTCATCCACACGTACGTCCCACACACTTCCATTCCATACTCAACATTCCACATTCCACATTCATACCTGCTGCTCGAGTCTTACGCGTTATACAAGTTGCTGTTTCACCATTCTCTTTTAATCTTCCCTGTGGGCTGTTTGGTCCCAACAGGAGAGAAAAGAAAGAAAATAACGGTGGACGCTGTCTGTATGATTTCCTATGCTATTCCCTATCCTACTGATATAGGCTATAGTTTTTCTATATAAATGTCTATGAAAGACTGTTACCACTCGGCAACGATGAAATACGATGAGGAGGGACTGTCACCAGCTCCTTTAAATATCTATATAAATGTCTATGAAAGACTGTTACCACTCGGCAACGATGAAATACGATGAGGAGGGACTGTCACCAGCTCCTTTTAAATACGATGAATACGATGAGGAGGGACTTTAACCAGCTCCTTTTAACTACGATGAACACGATGAGGAGGGACTTTAACCAGCTCCTTTTAAATACGATGAACTAGTACTTTGTACGGCTGCATCTCTAACAACACAGCCTCAAAATACAAAATGTTGTACATTGAGTCAAAACACTCTTACCCCAAAGTTCGTTTAGGTGTTGTCCCTGTCGGACCAGCATCTCAGATCCATATGCACAGCGCTATCATCTGAAAAAGAGAATGCTGACGGACAGTAGAAACACCCTGCTCACAGCGCCATAATTGTGATGGGATTATTAATACTCATAAACAGAGACTTTAAGAAATAATCGAGGTAGAGAGTGGACTGAAACAATGTACACGTTTATTACAAGGAGTGGTCTGTACCAGCCCAGGGAGGTGCACGGATGCAAGCCTCCAGAACTGTTCAAATGAGTCTCTCTTATACAAAATGAAGAAGCACAAATACATTGGAGGTGTGGTCAGTGGACAAGACTAAACATGGGTCTTGGGTAAGAATAGGTCATTTTGACAGACAATCAACAGGTGGAAGCCTTGCTCCAGGCAGTGTAGTATTTTCTGCCACTACAATGATTTAGATCGTGAGTTATGAACGTTTTAAGATTTTTGTTTTCATCAGCTAAACAGGGGAGGGAGTTTTCCGATGACGTCTCACTCTTGCGCAACACCGAGGATTGCCCAACAGGCGCTCCTGGGCTGTGGAGCCATGCGATCCGTTCTCATATCAATAAACTTGATCTTCGTCTTTTGATCAATACTTCGTCCTGGGCGTCGGGCGTTACTAATAGAAAAGACAAAGAACTTCGTCCTGGGCGTTGGGGGTGTCAAATCTTTACTTCTTGGGAGCGTCCCTGGAACAACATATTTTCAGATGGGGGTCGGCGGCCAATTACATATAATTTTGCGTGTCCTGGGCCGGTGAAAAACTTTGAGAACCACTGACACAGAAACATAGGGTTTTTCAGAAAACTGTCAGGATTTAGAAGGAATTGTAATCGTCCTCAGATCTAAATGGGTTAATCTGGAGCGATTTACAGTAAGCAAGAACAAACACATGGTAATAATACATCAAATTAATAGAGACAGTCGTCTAGCATCATCAGTAAGCTTAACGCATTTTGGGCGGCAACCCCTCTTGGTGTGTCAAGCGTTATGTTACACTTTAGCTATTGAAAAATAGCAGATCTACAAGCTCATAGCGCGGCACTCGGTGCTATGAGCTTTTTAGATCTGCTATTTTTTTTAAATCGTGAAAATGTGGCACAAATCTTTGAATATATATATTATTTCAGAGCGAACGTTTTTTATCTCAAATCTTTGCTTCTGGGGTGTCCCTGGAACAGCATATTTTCAGATGGGGGTCGGCGGCAAAATACAGATAATTCTGGGGGTCCTTGACATGAAAAGGTTGAGCACCACTGATATAGAAACATGGGTTTTTTCAGAAAACTGTCATGATTTATAGAAGACATTTTGTAGAATCGTTCTCAGGTATAAATAGGTTAAGCCTATCTATCATCCGTCGAACAGTAGCATATCCACAAAAAATGTGGAACGCCCTACCAACAGTCATTAAGACATGCAAATCCCTTGACTCCTTCAAAACCGCTCTCAAAGGGCACCTACGGATGGCTGCAATTCGAAACTGGCCCCCGTAAAATCTGAATCCCCCCCCACCGCCCCCCCCCCTTTTTTCCCTCACTGTATATGTTTCTTTTCCCTTTTTACCTCCATTATGATGAATTCCTGTTCTGTTCTTTGTCTATATAGAAGTGTCTATTTGTACGTCTCTAAATGTTTTGATGATTTGAACATGGTGGACCCTATTGGAAACAAGTGTAATGCTTAATTGGGTCGTCCACTCACAGTTAACAGCCTTTGTATTGAGTTTGTGCTTGAAATGTACTGTAATTCTGCAAACTGTTAATAAATTCTTCAATCAATCAATCAATCAATCCGTACATAGAAACTATAGACACGATATAGAATTCTGCAGAATACAAACTCAGAGGCAAAAATTGCGCTTTGTACTCACACTACAATTATGTCACAGCTTTAGATTATTAATAATTAATGCATTAATTAACCAAATATAAAAAATTAAAAAAAAGATGATGCACAAGCTGAAAACGTGACACGTTGTGAGCTTGTAGATCTGCCATTTTCTTATTTATTTATGCATTTCTGAACCTTCCGTCAGGAGCAGTTAATCTGTTAAACCACAAATCACCGCCACCACTACACACAGCAGTGTAGGTTCAGTGACCTGGAGACAGCAGCAGTCACATGAGTTTAGACCACGCCACGCTGTCTGAGCTGCCAGACCACACCGCCACGGTGTGTGGGGGTGGTCGGTCTTGCGGAGAAAAAAAATGCCTATTTTCAACCGTCTCTCCTCCGCTGACAGCTCCGTACGCTGAGCCGCTGAACTGGAACAATGGCAGCGCTGAGATTAATCCATTCTGGGCGGGAACCCCTTTTGGTGTTTTAAGCATTATGTTATACTTTTGCATGGTGCATGCACTTCTGTCCTTCCTGTCACGTATACGGAAGAACTGTCATGCCGGTTGCGACGGCGTTAGGCTGCTCTGTCACTGTCAGAAGTGCTGTCCTATCTGATAGTGTTTCTGATAGTGTTTCAGAGCGAAACGTTTTTAAATCATACCTTTGCTTATGGGAGGTCCCTGAAACAAACATGTTTTCCAGAAGGGGGTCGGCGGCCAAATACAGATATTTCTGGGGGTCCTTGACGTGAAATAGTTTGAGAACCACTGACATAGAAACATGGGTTTTTCAGAAAACTGTGAGGATTTAGAAGAGATTTGTAGAATCGTTCTCAGGTCAAAATGATTAAGTAAGTGAATCAGGCAGCTGGGCTGACCCCGGTGGATGAGGTCATTGATATTACTACACTCAAAAGATTTTTTTTTTCTCACTTTAAAAGACGACGAGGAAAATGTGTTCACGGACGTTCGCCGCGTATAATCTGCTCCGCAGCGATCTCGCCGACCGAGGCCGTCTCGTCTCGACGTGTCCCTTTGTGTTTCCGTCCTGAAGACACTGACCGCCGTCTTCTCTATTAACTCGTTAAGACCGAGATCGCATCTGTGTCATTTTAATTTGAGCATTATTATTACATTTACACTTTGGCCATTGTAGGAAAAAACTCCGCACACCTAGAAGTCAGGCGTCTGCACAGGAGCGTAGGCCAGGGGACATCAATGAAAGGAGCACACTGCCTACAGTTGGGTGCCACCGATATTGTCCCTTATCATTAGACCCATTTAGGCCTGACCTCAAAATTTTTAAAAATCCTTCTAAATCCTCCAGTTTTCTGAAATAAATATTTTCACAGATTTTTCAAAAATTAGCAGACCTACAAGCTCGTAGCGCGCCACTCGGTGGCGCGCTATGAGCTTGTAGATCTGCTATTTTTCAATAGCTAAATTATAACAATGTTTAAAACACCAAAAGGGGTTCCCGCCCAAATATGTTAACTGACCTTTTGCGCAGATCACGCAAACCTCAGCAAAAAGAAAAGGACAATATCGATGGCCTCCAACTGTATTTGCTCGGTACAAGAGTATTTTTCTTTTTAATGCACTTGGCCGTTCAAATAGCAAGTTCGTAGCGCGGCATGATCTGCTATTAAAAAAAAAACTTGAAAATGTGTGCAAATCTTCTACATCTCTATATATATATATTTTTTAAAAGCAAACGTGTTTTGCTCACAAATGTTTGCTTCCGGGGTCCCTGGTATAACATTATCATTTTGAAATGGGGGTCCACGGCAAAAATATATAATAACAGTGAGG
>NC_136799.1:1276358-1438865 GCF_951216825.1 Electrona antarctica | reverse complement strand
AAAAACGACATACTATAGTATGCCCTCCGACACCATGGGCTATAGCCTGTCGCTTTTGCACGATTTTCACCTTTTTTTTTAAATCCTCCGAAATCGTGAAAAACGACATACTATAGTATGCCCTCCGACACCATGGGCTATAGCCTGTCGCTTTTCCACGATTTTCACCTTTTTTTTTTAAATCCTCCGAAATCGTGAAAAACGACATACTATAGTATGCCCTCCGACACCATGGGCTATAGCCTGTCGCTTTTCCACGATTTTCACCTTTTTTTTTAAATCCTCCGAAATCGTGAAAAACGACATACTATAGTATGCCCTCCGACACCATGGGCTATAGCCTGTCGCTTTTGCACGATTTTCACCTTTTTTTTAAATCCTCCGAAATCGTGAAAAACGACATACTATAGTATGCCCTCCGACACCATGGGCTATAGCCTGTCGCTTTTCCACGATTTTCACCTTTTTTTTTAAATCCTCCGAAATCGTGAAAAACGACATACTATAGTATGCCCTCCGACACCATGGGCTATAGCCTGTCGCTTTTCCACGATTTTCACCTTTTTTTTTAAATCCTCCGAAATCGTGAAAAACGACATACTATAGTATGCCCTCCGACACCATGGGCTATAGCCTGTCGCTTTTCCACGATTTTCACCTTTTTTTTAAATCCTCCGAAATCGTGAAAAACGACATAGCCTACTATAGTATGCCCTCCGACACCATGGGCTATAGCCTGTCGCTTTTCCACGATTTTCACCTTTTTTTTAAATCCTCCGAAATCGTGAAAAACGACATACTATAGTATGCCCTCCGACACCATGGGACTATAGCCTGTCGCTTTTCCACGATTTTCACCTTTTTTTTAAATCCTCCGAAATCGTGAAAAACGACATACTATAGTATGCCCTCCGACACCATGGGCTATAGCCTGTCGCTTTTCCACGATTTTCACCTTTTTTTTTAAATCCTCCGAAATCGTGAAAAACGACATACTATAGTATGCCCTCCGACACCATGGGCTATAGCCTGTCGCTTTTCCACGATTTTCACCTTTTTTTTTAAATCCTCCGAAATCGTGAAAAACGACATACTATAGTATGCCCTCCGACACCATGGGCTATAGCCTGTCGCTTTTGCACGATTTTCACCTTTTTTTAAATCCTCCGAAATAGTGAAAAACGACATACTATAGTATGCCCTCCGACACCATGGGCTATAGCCTGTCGCTTTTGCACGATTTTCACCTTTTTTTTAAATCCTCCGAAATCGTGAAAAACGTCATACTATAGTATGCCCTCCGACACCATGGGCTATAGCCTGTCGCTTTTCCACGATTTTCACCTTTTTTTTTTAAATCCTCCGAAATCGTGAAAAACGACATACTATAGTATGCCCTCCGACACCATGGGCTATAGCCTGTCACTTTTCCACGATTTTCACCTTTTTTTAAATCCTCCGAAATCGTGAAAAACGTCATACTATAGTATGCCCTCCGACACCATGGGCTATAGCCTGTCGCTTTTGCACGATTTTCACCTTTTTTTTAAATCCTCCGAAATCGTGAAAAACGTCATACTATAGTATGCCCTCCGACACCATGGGCTATAGCCTGTCGCTTTTCCACGATTTTCACCTTTTTTTTAAATCCTCCGAAATCGTGAAAAACGACATACTATAGTATGCCCTCCGACACCATGGGCTATAGCCTGTCACTTTTCCACGATTTTCACCTTTTTTTTTAAAAATCCTCCGAAATCGTGAAAAACGACATACTATAGTATGCCCTCCGACACCATGGGCTATAGCCTGTCGCTTTTGCACGATTTTCACCTTTTTTTTTTAAAATCCTCCGAAATCGTGAAAAACGACATACTATAGTATGCCCTCCGACACCATGGGCTATAGCCTGTCGCTTTTGCACGATTTTCACCTTTTTTTTAAATCCTCCGAAATCGTGAAAAACGTCATACTATAGTATGCCCTCCGACACCATGGGCTATAGCCTGTCGCTTTTCCACGATTTTCACCTTTTTTTTTAAATCCTCCGAAATCGTGAAAAACGACATACTATAGTATGCCCTCCGACACCATGGGCTATAGCCTGTCGCTTTTCCACGATTTTCACCTTTTTTTTTAAATCCTCCGAAATCGTGAAAAACGACATACTATAGTATGCCCTCCGACACCATGGGCTATAGCCTGTCGCTTTTCCACGATTTTCACCTTTTTTTTTAAATCCTCCGAAATCGTGAAAAACGACATACTATAGTATGCCCTCCGACACCATGGGCTATAGCCTGTCGCTTTTCCACGATTTTCACCTTTTTTTTTAAATCCTCCGAAATCGTGAAAAACGACATACTATAGTATGCCCTCCGACACCATGGGCTATAGCCTGTCGCTTTTCCACGATTTTCACCTTTTTTTAAAATCCTCCGAAATCGTGAAAAACGACATACTATAGTATGCCCTCCGACACCATGGG
Source organism: Electrona antarctica (assembly GCF_951216825.1). Classification (NCBI taxonomy): domain Eukaryota; kingdom Metazoa; phylum Chordata; class Actinopteri; order Myctophiformes; family Myctophidae; genus Electrona; species Electrona antarctica. The sequence continues at coordinate 1,436,377 of NC_136799.1, read as the reverse complement.
CTATAGCCTGTCGCTTTTCCACGATTTTCACCTTTTTTTAAAAATCCTCCGAAATCGTGAAAAACGACATACTATAGTATGCCCTCCGACACCAATGGGCTATAGCCTGTCGCTTTTGCACGATTTTCACCTTTTTTTTAAATCCTCCGAAATAGTGAAAAACGACATACTATAGTATGCCCTCCGACACCATGGGCTATAGCCTGTCGCTTTTGCACGATTTTCACCTTTTTTTAAAATCCTCCGAAATCGTGAAAAAACGTCATACTATAGTATGCCCTCCGACACCATGGGCTATAGCCTGTCGCTTTTCCACGATTTTCACCTTTTTTTTAAAAATCCTCCGAAATCGTGAAAAACGACATACTATAGTATGCCCTCCGACACCATGGGCTATAGCCTGTCGCTTTTCCACGATTTTCACCTTTTTTTTAAATCCTCCGAAATCGTGAAAAACGACATACTATAGTATGCCCTCCGACAACATGGGCTATAGCCTGTCGCTTTTCCACGATTTTCACCTTTTTTTAAATCCTCCGAAATCGTGAAAAACGACATACTATAGTATGCCCTCCGACACCATGGGCTATAGCCTGTCGCTTTTCCACGATTTTCACCTTTTTTTTAAATCCTCCGAAATCGTGAAAAACGACATACTATAGTATGCCCTCCGACACCATGGGCTATAGCCTGTCGCTTTTCCACGATTTTCACCTTTTTTTTAAAATCCTCCGAAATCGTGAAAAACGACATACTATAGTATGCCCTCCGACAACATGGGCTATAGCCTGTCGCTTTTCCACGATTTTCACCTTTTTTTAAATCCTCCGAAATCGTGAAAAACGACATACTATAGTATGCCCTCCGACACCATGGGCTATAGCCTGTCGCTTTTCCACGATTTTCACCTTTTTTTTAAATCCTCCGAAATCGTGAAAAACGACATACTATAGTATGCCCTCCGACACCATGGGCTATAGCCTGTCGCTTTTGCACGATTTTCACCTTTTTTTTAAATCCTCCGAAATCGTGAAAAACGTCATACTATAGTATGCCCTCCGACACCATGGGCTATAGCCTGTCGCTTTTCCACGATTTTCACCTTTTTTTTTTAAATCCTCCGAAATCGTGAAAAACGACATACTATAGTATGCCCTCCGACACCATGGGCTATAGCCTGTCGCTTTTCCACGATTTTCACCTTTTTTTTTAAATCCTCCGAAATCGTGAAAAACAACATACTATAGTATGCCCTCCGACACCATGGGCTATAGCCTGTCGCTTTTGCACGATTTTCACCTTTTTTTAAATCCTCCGAAATCGTGAAAAACGACATACTATAGTATGCCCTCCGACACCATGGGCTATAGCCTGTCGCTTTTCCACGATTTTCACCTTTTTTTTTTAAATCCTCCGAAATCGTGAAAAACGACATACTATAGTATGCCCTCCGACACCATGGGCTATAGCCTGTCGCTTTTCCACGATTTTCACCTTTTTTTTTAATCCTCCGAAATCGTGAAAAACGACATACTATAGTATGCCCTCCGACACCATGGGCTATAGCCTGTCGCTTTTCCACGATTTTCACCTTTTTTTAAAATCCTCCGAAATCGTGAAAAACGACATAGGCCTACTATAGTATGCCCTCCGACACCATGGGCTATAGCCTGTCGCTTTTCCACGATTTTCACCTTTTTTTTAAATCCTCCGAAATCGTGAAAAACGACATACTATAGTATGCCCTCCGACACCATGGACTATAGCCTGTCGCTTTTCCACGATTTTCACCTTTTTTTTAAATCCTCCGAAATCGTGAAAAACGACATACTATAGTATGCCCTCCGACACCATGGGCTATAGCCTGTCGCTTTTCCACGATTTTCACCTTTTTTTTTAAATCCTCCGAAATCGTGAAAAACGACATACTATAGTATGCCCTCCGACACCATGGGCTATAGCCTGTCGCTTTTCCACGATTTTCACCTTTTTTTTTAAATCCTCCGAAATCGTGAAAAACGACATACTATAGTATGCCCTCCGACACCATGGGCTATAGCCTGTCGCTTTTGCACGATTTTCACCTTTTTTTAAATCCTCCGAAATAGTGAAAAACGACATACTATAGTATGCCCTCCGACACCATGGGCTATAGCCTGTCGCTTTTGCACGATTTTCACCTTTTTTTTAAATCCTCCGAAATCGTGAAAAACGTCATACTATAGTATGCCCTCCGACACCATGGGCTATAGCCTGTCGCTTTTCCACGATTTTCACCTTTTTTTTTAAATCCTCCGAAATCGTGAAAAACGACATACTATAGTATGCCCTCCGACACCATGGGCTATAGCCTGTCACTTTTCCACGATTTTCACCTTTTTTTAAATCCTCCGAAATCGTGAAAAACGTCATACTATAGTATGCCCTCCGACACCATGGGCTATAGCCTGTCGCTTTTGCACGATTTTCACTTTTTTTTAAATCCTCCGAAATCGTGAAAAACGTCATACTATAGTATGCCCTCCGACACCATGGGCTATAGCCTGTCGCTTTTCCACGATTTTCACCTTTTTTTTAAATCCTCCGAAATCGTGAAAAACGACATACTATAGTATGCCCTCCGACACCATGGGCTATAGCCTGTCACTTTTCCACGATTTTCACCTTTTTTTTTAAAAATCCTCCGAAATCGTGAAAAACGACATACTATAGTATGCCCTCCGACACCATGGGCTATAGCCTGTCGCTTTTGCACGATTTTCACCTTTTTTTTTTAAATCCTCCGAAATCGTGAAAAACGACATACTATAGTATGCCCTCCGACACCATGGGCTATAGCCTGTCGCTTTTGCACGATTTTCACCTTTTTTTTAAATCCTCCGAAATCGTGAAAAACGTCATACTATAGTATGCCCTCCGACACCATGGGCTATAGCCTGTCGCTTTTCCACGATTTTCACCTTTTTTTTTAAATCCTCCGAAATCGTGAAAAACGACATACTATAGTATGCCCTCCGACACCATGGGCTATAGCCTGTCGCTTTTCCACGATTTTCACCTTTTTTTTTAAATCCTCCGAAATCGTGAAAAACGACATACTATAGTATGCCCTCCGACACCATGGGCTATAGCCTGTCGCTTTTGCACGATTTTCACCTTTTTTTAAATCCTCCGAAATAGTGAAAAACGACATACTATAGTATGCCCTCCGACACCATGGGCTATAGCCTGTCGCTTTTGCACGATTTTCACCTTTTTTTTAAATCCTCCGAAATCGTGAAAAACGTCATACTATAGTATGCCCTCCGACACCATGGGCTATAGCCTGTCGCTTTTCCACGATTTTCACCTTTTTTTTTAAATCCTCCGAAATCGTGAAAAACGACATACTATAGTATGCCCTCCGACACCATGGGCTATAGCCTGTCGCTTTTCCACGATTTTCACCTTTTTTTAAATCCTCCGAAATCGTGAAAAACGACATACTATAGTATGCCCTCCGACAACATGGGCTATAGCCTGTCGCTTTTCCACGATTTTCACCTTTTTTTAAATCCTCCGAAATCGTGAAAAACGACATACTATAGTATGCCCTCCGACACCATGGGCTATAGCCTGTCGCTTTTCCACGATTTTCACCTTTTTTTTAAATCCTCCGAAATCGTGAAAAACGACATACTATAGTATGCCCTCCGACAACATGGGCTATAGCCTGTCGCTTTTCCACGATTTTCACCTTTTTTTAAATCCTCCGAAATCGTGAAAAACAACATACTATAGTATGCCCTCCGACACCATGGGCTATAGCCTGTCGCTTTTCCACGATTTTCACCTTTTTTTTAAATCCTCCGAAATCGTGAAAAACGACATACTATAGTATGCCCTCCGACACCATGGGCTATAGCCTGTCGCTTTTGCACGATTTTCACCTTTTTTTTTAAATCCTCCGAAATCGTGAAAAACGTCATACTATAGTATGCCCTCCGACACCATGGGCTATAGCCTGTCGCTTTTCCACGATTTTCACCTTTTTTTTTTAAATCCTCCGAAATCGTGAAAAACGACATACTATAGTATGCCCTCCGACACCATGGGCTATAGCCTGTCGCTTTTCCACGATTTTCACCTTTTTTTTTAAATCCTCCGAAATCGTGAAAAACAACATACTATAGTATGCCCTCCGACACCATGGGCTATAGCCTGTCGCTTTTGCACGATTTTCACCTTTTTTTAAATCCTCCGAAATCGTGAAAAACGACATACTATAGTATGCCCTCCGACACCATGGGCTATAGCCTGTCGCTTTTCCACGATTTTCACCTTTTTTTTAAAATCCTCCGAAATCGTGAAAAACGACATACTATAGTATGCCCTCCGACACCATGGGCTATAGCCTGTCGCTTTTCCACGATTTTCACCTTTTTTTTTAATCCTCCGAAATCGTGAAAAACGACATACTATAGTATGCCCTCCGACACCATGGGCTATAGCCTGTCGCTTTTCCACGATTTTCACCTTTTTTTAAAATCCTCCGAAATCGTGAAAAACGACATAGGCCTACTATAGTATGCCCTCCGACACCATGGGCTATAGCCTGTCGCTTTTCCACGATTTTCACCTTTTTTTTAAATCCTCCGAAATCGTGAAAAACGACATACTATAGTATGCCCTCCGACACCATGGACTATAGCCTGTCGCTTTTCCACGATTTTCACCTTTTTTTTAAATCCTCCGAAATCGTGAAAAACGACATACTATAGTATGCCCTCCGACACCATGGGCTATAGCCTGTCGCTTTTCCACGATTTTCACCTTTTTTTTAAAATCCTCCGAAATCGTGAAAAACGACATACTATAGTATGCCCTCCGACACCATGGGCTATAGCCTGTCGCTTTTGCACGATTTTCACCTTTTTTTAAATCCTCCGAAATAGTGAAAAACGACATACTATAGTATGCCCTCCAACACCATGGGCTATAGCCTGTCGCTTTTGCACGATTTTCACCTTTTTTTTAAATCCTCCGAAATCGTGAAAAACGTCATACTATAGTATGCCCTCCGACACCATGGGCTATAGCCTGTCGCTTTTCCACGATTTTCACCTTTTTTTTTAAATCCTCCGAAATCGTGAAAAACGACATACTATAGTATGCCCTCCGACACCATGGGCTATAGCCTGTCACTTTTCCACGATTTTCACCTTTTTTTTTTTAAATCCTCCGAAATCGTGAAAAACGACATACTATAGTATGCCCTCCGACACCATGGACTATAGCCTGTCGCTTTTCCACGATTTTCACCTTTTTTTAAAATCCTCCGAAATCGTGAAAAACGACATACTATAGTATGCCCTCCGACACCATGGGCTATAGCCTGTCGCTTTTCCACGATTTTCACCTTTTTTTTTAAATCCTCCGAAATCGTGAAAAACGACATACTATAGTATGCCCTCCGACACCATGGGCTATAGCCTGTCGCTTTTCCACGATTTTCACCTTTTTTTTTAAATCCTCCGAAATCGTGAAAAACGACATACTATAGTATGCCCTCCGACACCATGGGCTATAGCCTGTCGCTTTTCCACGATTTTCACCTTTTTTTTTAAAATCCTCCGAAATCGTGAAAAACGACATACTATAGTATGCCCTCCGACACCATGGGCTATAGCCTGTCGCTTTTGCACGATTTTCACCTTTTTTTAAATCCTCCGAAATAGTGAAAAACGACATACTATAGTATGCCCTCCGACACCATGGGCTATAGCCTGTCGCTTGTGCACGATTTTCACCTTTTTTTAAAATCCTCCGAAATCGTGAAAAACGACATACTATAGTATGCCCTCCGACACCATGGGCTATAGCCTGTCGCTTTTCCACGATTTTCACCTTTTTTTTAAATCCTCCGAAATCGTGAAAAACGACAAACTATAGTATGCCCTCCGACAACATGGGCTATAGCCTGTCGCTTTTCCACGATTTTCACCTTTTTTTAAATCCTCCGAAATCGTGAAAAACGACATACTATAGTATGCCCTCCGACACCATGGGCTATAGCCTGTCGCTTTTCCACGATTTTCACCTTTTTTTTAAATCCTCCGAAATCGTGAAAAACGACATACTATAGTATGCCCTCCGACACCATGGGCTATAGCCTGTCGCTTTTCCACGATTTTCACCTTTTTTTTAAATCCTCCGAAATCGTGAAAAACGACATACTATAGTATGCCCTCCGACAACATGGGCTATAGCCTGTCGCTTTTCCACGATTTTCACCTTTTTTTAAATCCTCCGAAATCGTGAAAAACGACATACTATAGTATGCCCTCCGACACCATGGGCTATAGCCTGTCGCTTTTCCACGATTTTCACCTTTTTTTTAAATCCTCCGAAATCGTGAAAAACGACATACTATAGTATGCCCTCCGACACCATGGGCTATAGCCTGTCGCTTTTGCACGATTTTCACCTTTTTTTTTAAATCCTCCGAAATCGTGAAAAACGTCATACTATAGTATGCCCTCCGACACCATGGGCTATAGCCTGTCGCTTTTCCACGATTTTCACCTTTTTTTTTTAAATCCTCCGAAATCGTGAAAAACGACATACTATAGTATGCCCTCCGACACCATGGGCTATAGCCTGTCGCTTTTCCACGATTTTCACCTTTTTTTTTAAATCCTCCGAAATCGTGAAAAACAACATACTATAGTATGCCCTCCGACACCATGGGCTATAGCCTGTCGCTTTTGCACGATTTTCACCTTTTTTTAAATCCTCCGAAATCGTGAAAAACGACATACTATAGTATGCCCTCCGACACCATGGGCTATAGCCTGTCGCTTTTCCACGATTTTCACCTTTTTTTTAAAATCCTCCGAAATCGTGAAAAACGACATACTATAGTATGCCCTCCGACACCATGGGCTATAGCCTGTCGCTTTTCCACGATTTTCACCTTTTTTTTTAATCCTCCGAAATCGTGAAAAACGACATACTATAGTATGCCCTCCGACACCATGGGCTATAGCCTGTCGCTTTTCCACGATTTTCACCTTTTTTTTAAATCCTCCGAAATCGTGAAAAACGACATAGGCCTACTATAGTATGCCCTCCGACACCATGGGCTATAGCCTGTCGCTTTTCCACGATTTTCACCTTTTTTTTAAATCCTCCGAAATCGTGAAAAACGACATACTATAGTATGCCCTCCGACACCATGGACTATAGCCTGTCGCTTTTCCACGATTTTCACCTTTTTTTTAAATCCTCCGAAATCGTGAAAAACGACATACTATAGTATGCCCTCCGACACCATGGGCTATAGCCTGTCGCTTTTCCACGATTTTCACCTTTTTTTTTAAATCCTCCGAAATCGTGAAAAACGACATACTATAGTATGCCCTCCGACACCATGGGCTATAGCCTGTCGCTTTTGCACGATTTTCACCTTTTTTTTTTAAATCCTCCGAAATCGTGAAAAACGACATACTATAGTATGCCCTCCGACACCATGGGCTATAGCCTGTCGCTTTTGCACGATTTTCACCTTTTTTTTAAATCCTCCGAAATCGTGAAAAACGTCATACTATAGTATGCCCTCCGACACCATGGGCTATAGCCTGTCGCTTTTCCACGATTTTCACCTTTTTTTTTAAATCCTCCGAAATCGTGAAAAACGACATACTATAGTATGCCCTCCGACACCATGGGCTATAGCCTGTCGCTTTTCCACGATTTTCACCTTTTTTTTTAAATCCTCCGAAATCGTGAAAAACGACATACTATAGTATGCCCTCCGACACCATGGGCTATAGCCTGTCGCTTTTCCACGATTTTCACCTTTTTTTTTAAATCCTCCGAAATCGTGAAAAACGACATACTATAGTATGCCCTCCGACACCATGGGCTATAGCCTGTCGCTTTTGCACGATTTTCACCTTTTTTTTTTAAATCCTCCGAAATCGTGAAAAACGACATACTATAGTATGCCCTCCGACACCATGGGCTATAGCCTGTCGCTTTTGCACGATTTTCACCTTTTTTTTAAATCCTCCGAAATCGTGAAAAACGTCATACTATAGTATGCCCTCCGACACCATGGGCTATAGCCTGTCGCTTTTCCACGATTTTCACCTTTTTTTTTAAATCCTCCGAAATCGTGAAAAACGACATACTATAGTATGCCCTCCGACACCATGGGCTATAGCCTGTCGCTTTTCCACGATTTTCACCTTTTTTTTTAAATCCTCCGAAATCGTGAAAAACGACATACTATAGTATGCCCTCCGACACCATGGGCTATAGCCTGTCGCTTTTCCACGATTTTCACCTTTTTTTTAAAATCCTCCGAAATCGTGAAAAACGACATACTATAGTATGCCCTCCGACACCATGGGCTATAGCCTGTCGCTTTTCCACGATTTTCACCTTTTTTTTTAAATCCTCCGAAATCGTGAAAAACGACATACTATAGTATGCCCTCCGACACCATGGGCTATAGCCTGTCGCTTTTGCACGATTTTCACCTTTTTTTAAATCCTCCGAAATAGTGAAAAACGACATACTATAGTATGCCCTCCGACACCATGGGCTATAGCCTGTCGCTTTTGCACGATTTTCACCTTTTTTTTAAATCCTCCGAAATCGTGAAAAACGTCATACTATAGTATGCCCTCCGACACCATGGGCTATAGCCTGTCGCTTTTCCACGATTTTCACCTTTTTTTTTAAATCCTCCGAAATCGTGAAAAACGACATACTATAGTATGCCCTCCGACACCATGGGCTATAGCCTGTCGCTTTTCCACGATTTTCACCTTTTTTTAAATCCTCCGAAATCGTGAAAAACGACATACTATAGTATGCCCTCCGACAACATGGGCTATAGCCTGTCGCTTTTCCACGATTTTCACCTTTTTTTAAATCCTCCGAAATCGTGAAAAACGACATACTATAGTATGCCCTCCGACACCATGGGCTATAGCCTGTCGCTTTTCCACGATTTTCACCTTTTTTTTTAAATCCTCCGAAATCGTGAAAAACGACATACTATAGTATGCCCTCCGACAACATGGGCTATAGCCTGTCGCTTTTCCACGATTTTCACCTTTTTTTAAATCCTCCGAAATCGTGAAAAACGACATACTATAGTATGCCCTCCGACACCATGGGCTATAGCCTGTCGCTTTTCCACGATTTTCACCTTTTTTTTAAATCCTCCGAAATCGTGAAAAACGACATACTATAGTATGCCCTCCGACACCATGGGCTATAGCCTGTCGCTTTTGCACGATTTTCACCTTTTTTTTTAAATCCTCCGAAATCGTGAAAAACGTCATACTATAGTATGCCCTCCGACACCATGGGCTATAGCCTGTCGCTTTTCCACGATTTTCACCTTTTTTTTTTAAATCCTCCGAAATCGTGAAAAACGACATACTATAGTATGCCCTCCGACACCATGGGCTATAGCCTGTCGCTTTTCCACGATTTTCACCTTTTTTTTTAAATCCTCCGAAATCGTGAAAAACAACATACTATAGTATGCCCTCCGACACCATGGGCTATAGCCTGTCGCTTTTGCACGATTTTCACCTTTTTTTAAATCCTCCGAAATCGTGAAAAACGACATACTATAGTATGCCCTCCGACACCATGGGCTATAGCCTGTCGCTTTTTCCACGATTTTCACCTTTTTTTTTAAAATCCTCCGAAATCGTGAAAAACGACATACTATAGTATGCCCTCCGACACCATGGGCTATAGCCTGTCGCTTTTCCACGATTTTCACCTTTTTTTTTAATCCTCCGAAATCGTGAAAAACGACATACTATAGTATGCCCTCCGACACCATGGGCTATAGCCTGTCGCTTTTCCACGATTTTCACCTTTTTTTAAAATCCTCCGAAATCGTGAAAAACGACATAGGCCTACTATAGTATGCCCTCCGACACCATGGGCTATAGCCTGTCGCTTTTCCACGATTTTCACCTTTTTTTTAAATCCTCCGAAATCGTGAAAAACGACATACTATAGTATGCCCTCCGACACCATGGACTATAGCCTGTCGCTTTTCCACGATTTTCACCTTTTTTTTAAATCCTCCGAAATCGTGAAAAACGACATACTATAGTATGCCCCTCCGACACCATGGGCTATAGCCTGTCGCTTTTCCACGATTTTCACCTTTTTTTTAAAATCCTCCGAAATCGTGAAAAACGACATACTATAGTATGCCCTCCGACACCATGGGCTATAGCCTGTCGCTTTTGCACGATTTTCACCTTTTTTTTAAATCCTCCGAAATAGTGAAAAACGACATACTATAGTATGCCCTCCGACACCATGGGCTATAGCCTGTCGCTTTTGCACGATTTTCACCTTTTTTTTAAATCCTCCGAAATCGTGAAAAACGTCATACTATAGTATGCCCTCCGACACCATGGGCTATAGCCTGTCGCTTTTCCACGATTTTCACCTTTTTTTTTAAATCCTCCGAAATCGTGAAAAACGACATACTATAGTATGCCCTCCGACACCATGGGCTATAGCCTGTCACTTTTCCACGATTTTCACCTTTTTTTTTTAAATCCTCCGAAATCGTGAAAAACGACATACTATAGTATGCCCTCCGACACCATGGGCTATAGCCTGTCGCTTTTGCACGATTTTCACCTTTTTTTTTAAATCCTCCGAAATCGTGAAAAACGACATACTATAGTATGCCCTCCGACAACATGGGCTATAGCCTGTCGCTTTTCCACGATTTTCACCTTTTTTTTAAATCCTCCGAAATCGTGAAAAACGACATACTATAGTATGCCCTCCGACACCATGGGCTATAGCCTGTCGCTTTTCCACGATTTTCACCTTTTTTTTTAAATCCTCCGAAATCGTGAAAAACGACATACTATAGTATGCCCTCCGACACCATGGGCTATAGCCTGTCGCTTTTCCACGATTTTCACCTTTTTTTAAAATCCTCCGAAATCGTGAAAAACGACATACTATAGTATGCCCTCCGACACCGCTATAGCCTGTCGCTTTTCCACGATTTTCACCTTTTTTTTTAAATCCTCCGAAATCGTGAAAAACGACATACTATAGTATGCCCTCCGACACCATGGGCTATAGCCTGTCGCTTTTCCACGATTTTCACCTTTTTTTTAAATCCTCCGAAATCGTGAAAAACGACATACTATAGTATGCCCTCCGACACCATGGGCTATAGCCTGTCGCTTTTCCACGATTTTCACCTTTTTTTTAAAATCCTCCGAAATCGTGAAAAACGACATACTATAGTATGCCCTCCGACACCATGGGCTATAGCCTGTCGCTTTTGCACGATTTTCACCTTTTTTTAAATCCTCCGAAATAGTGAAAAACGACATACTATAGTATGCCCTCCGACACCATGGGCTATAGCCTGTCGCTTTTGCACGATTTTCACCTTTTTTTAAAATCCTCCGAAATCGTGAAAAACGACATACTATAGTATGCCTCCGACACCATGGGCTATAGCCTGTCGCTTTTCCACGATTTTCACCTTTTTTTTAAATCCTCCGAAATCGTGAAAAACGACATACTATAGTATGCCCTCCGACAACATGGGCTATAGCCTGTCGCTTTTCCACGATTTTCACCTTTTTTTAAATCCTCCGAAATCGTGAAAAACGACATACTATAGTATGCCCTCCGACACCATGGGCTATAGCCTGTCGCTTTTCCACGATTTTCACCTTTTTTTTAAATCCTCCGAAATCGTGAAAAACGACATACTATAGTATGCCCTCCGACACCATGGGCTATAGCCTGTCGCTTTTCCACGATTTTCACCTTTTTTTTAAATCCTCCGAATCGTGAAAAACGACATACTATAGTATGCCCTCCGACACATGGGCTATAGCCTGTCGCTTTTCCACGATTTTCACCTTTTTTTTAAATCCTCCGAAATCGTGAAAAACGACATACTATAGTATGCCCTCCGACACCATGGGCTATAGCCTGTCGCTTTTCCACGATTTTCACCTTTTTTTTAAATCCTCCGAAATCGTGAAAAACGACATACTATAGTATGCCCTCCGACACCATGGGCTATAGCCTGTCGCTTTTGCACGATTTTCACCTTTTTTTTTTTTTAAATCCTCCGAAATCGTGAAAAACGTCATACTATAGTATGCCCTCCGACACCATGGGCTATAGCCTGTCGCTTTTCCACGATTTTCACCTTTTTTTTTTAAATCCTCCGAAATCGTGAAAAACGACATACTATAGTATGCCCTCCGACACCATGGGCTATAGCCTGTCGCTTTTCCACGATTTTCACCTTTTTTTTTAAATCCTCCGAAATCGTGAAAAACAACATACTATAGTATGCCCTCCGACACCATGGGCTATAGCCTGTCGCTTTTGCACGATTTTCACCTTTTTTTAAATCCTCCGAAATCGTGAAAAACGACATACTATAGTATGCCCTCCGACACCATGGGCTATAGCCTGTCGCTTTTCCACGATTTTCACCTTTTTTTTAAAATCCTCCGAAATCGTGAAAAACGACATACTATAGTATGCCCTCCGACACCATGGGCTATAGCCTGTCGCTTTTCCACGATTTTCACCTTTTTTTTTAATCCTCCGAAATCGTGAAAAACGACATACTATAGTATGCCCTCCGACACCATGGGCTATAGCCTGTCGCTTTTCCACGATTTTCACCTTTTTTTTAAATCCTCCGAAATCGTGAAAAACGACATAGGCCTACTATAGTATGCCCTCCGACACCATGGGCTATAGCCTGTCGCTTTTCCACGATTTTCACCTTTTTTTTTAAATCCTCCGAAATCGTGAAAAACGACATACTATAGTATGCCCTCCGACACCATGGGCTATAGCCTGTCGCTTTTGCACGATTTTCACCTTTTTTTAAATCCTCCGAAATAGTGAAAAACGACATACTATAGTATGCCCTCCGACACCATGGGCTATAGCCTGTCGCTTTTCCACGATTTTCACCTTTTTTTAAAATCCTCCGAAATCGTGAAAAACGACATACTATAGTATGCCCTCCGACACCATGGGCTATAGCCTGTCGCTTTTCCACGATTTTCACCTTTTTTTTTAAATCCTCCGAAATCGTGAAAAACGACATACTATAGTATGCCCTCCGACACCATGGGCTATAGCCTGTCGCTTTTCCACGATTTTCACCTTTTTTTTTAAATCCTCCGAAATCGTGAAAAACGACATACTATAGTATGCCCTCCGACACCATGGGCTATAGCCTGTCGCTTTTCCACGATTTTCACCTTTTTTTTAAAATCCTCCGAAATCGTGAAAAACGACATACTATAGTATGCCCTCCGACACCATGGGCTATAGCCTGTCGCTTTTGCACGATTTTCACCTTTTTTTAAATCCTCCGAAATAGTGAAAAACGACATACTATAGTATGCCCTCCGACACCATGGGCTATAGCCTGTCGCTTTTGCACGATTTTCACCTTTTTTTAAAATCCTCCGAAATCGTGAAAAACGACATACTATAGTATGCCCTCCGACACCATGGGCTATAGCCTGTCGCTTTTCCACGATTTTCACCTTTTTTTTAAATCCTCCGAAATCGTGAAAAACGACATACTATAGTATGCCCTCCGACAACATGGGCTATAGCCTGTCGCTTTTCCACGATTTTCACCTTTTTTTAAATCCTCCGAAATCGTGAAAAACGACATACTATAGTATGCCCTCCGACACCATGGGCTATAGCCTGTCGCTTTTCCACGATTTTCACCTTTTTTTTAAATCCTCCGAAATCGTGAAAAACGACATACTATAGTATGCCCTCCGACACCATGGGCTATAGCCTGTCGCTTTTCCACGATTTTCACCTTTTTTTTAAATCCTCCGAAATCGTGAAAAACGACATACTATAGTATGCCCTCCGACAACATGGGCTATAGCCTGTCGCTTTTCCACGATTTTCACCTTTTTTTAAATCCTCCGAAATCGTGAAAAACGACATACTATAGTATGCCCTCCGACACCATGGGCTATAGCCTGTCGCTTTTCCACGATTTTCACCTTTTTTTTAAATCCTCCGAAATCGTGAAAAACGACATACTATAGTATGCCCTCCGACACCATGGGCTATAGCCTGTCGCTTTTGCACGATTTTCACCTTTTTTTTTAAATCCTCCGAAATCGTGAAAAACGTCATACTATAGTATGCCCTCCGACACCATGGGCTATAGCCTGTCGCTTTTCCACGATTTTCACCTTTTTTTTTTAAATCCTCCGAAATCGTGAAAAACGACATACTATAGTATGCCCTCCGACACCATGGGCTATAGCCTGTCGCTTTTCCACGATTTTCACCTTTTTTTTTAAATCCTCCGAAATCGTGAAAAACAACATACTATAGTATGCCCTCCGACACCATGGGCTATAGCCTGTCGCTTTTGCACGATTTTCACCTTTTTTTAAATCCTCCGAAATCGTGAAAAACGACATACTATAGTATGCCCTCCGACACCATGGGCTATAGCCTGTCGCTTTTCCACGATTTTCACCTTTTTTTTAAAATCCTCCGAAATCGTGAAAAACGACATACTATAGTATGCCCTCCGACACCATGGGCTATAGCCTGTCGCTTTTCCACGATTTTCACCTTTTTTTTTAATCCTCCGAAATCGTGAAAAACGACATACTATAGTATGCCCTCCGACACCATGGGCTATAGCCTGTCGCTTTTCCACGATTTTCACCTTTTTTTTAAATCCTCCGAAATCGTGAAAAACGACATAGGCCTACTATAGTATGCCCTCCGACACCATGGGCTATAGCCTGTCGCTTTTCCACGATTTTCACCTTTTTTTTTAAATCCTCCGAAATCGTGAAAAACGACATACTATAGTATGCCCTCCGACACCATGGACTATAGCCTGTCGCTTTTCCACGATTTTCACCTTTTTTTTAAATCCTCCGAAATCGTGAAAAACGACATACTATAGTATGCCCTCCGACACCATGGGCTATAGCCTGTCGCTTTTCCACGATTTTCACCTTTTTTTTTAAATCCTCCGAAATCGTGAAAAACGACATACTATAGTATGCCCTCCGACACCATGGGCTATAGCCTGTCGCTTTTCCACGATTTTCACCTTTTTTTTTAAATCCTCCGAAATCGTGAAAAACGACATACTATAGTATGCCCTCCGACACCATGGGCTATAGCCTGTCGCTTTTGCACGATTTTCACCTTTTTTTAAATCCTCCGAAATAGTGAAAAACGACATACTATAGTATGCCCTCCGACACCATGGGCTATAGCCTGTCGCTTTTGCACGATTTTCACCTTTTTTTTAAATCCTCCGAAATCGTGAAAAACGTCATACTATAGTATGCCCTCCGACACCATGGGCTATAGCCTGTCGCTTTTCCACGATTTTCACCTTTTTTTTTAAATCCTCCGAAATCGTGAAAAACGACATACTATAGTATGCCCTCCGACACCATGGGCTATAGCCTGTCACTTTTCCACGATTTTCACCTTTTTTTAAATCCTCCGAAATCGTGAAAAACGTCATACTATAGTATGCCCTCCGACACCATGGGCTATAGCCTGTCGCTTTTGCACGATTTTCACCTTTTTTTTTAAATCCTCCGAAATCGTGAAAAACGTCATACTATAGTATGCCCTCCGACACCATGGGCTATAGCCTGTCGCTTTTCCACGATTTTCACCTTTTTTTTTAAATCCTCCGAAATCGTGAAAAACGACATACTATAGTATGCCCTCCGACACCATGGGCTATAGCCTGTCGCTTTTGCACGATTTTCACCTTTTTTTTTTAAATCCTCCGAAATCGTGAAAAACGACATACTATAGTATGCCCTCCGACACCATGGGCTATAGCCTGTCGCTTTTGCACGATTTTCACCTTTTTTTTAAATCCTCCGAAATCGTGAAAAACGTCATACTATAGTATGCCCTCCGACACCATGGGCTATAGCCTGTCGCTTTTCCACGATTTTCACCTTTTTTTTTAAATCCTCCGAAATCGTGAAAAACGACATACTATAGTATGCCCTCCGACACCATGGGCTATAGCCTGTCGCTTTTCCACGATTTTCACCTTTTTTTTTAAATCCTCCGAAATCGTGAAAAACGACATACTATAGTATGCCCTCCGACACCATGGGCTATAGCCTGTCGCTTTTCCACGATTTTCACCTTTTTTTTTAAATCCTCCGAAATCGTGAAAAACGACATACTATAGTATGCCCTCCGACACCATGGGCTATAGCCTGTCGCTTTTCCACGATTTTCACCTTTTTTTTTAAATCCTCCGAAATCGTGAAAAACGACATACTATAGTATGCCCTCCGACACCATGGGCTATAGCCTGTCGCTTTTCCACGATTTTCACCTTTTTTTTTAAATCCTCCGAAATCGTGAAAAACGACATACTATAGTATGCCCTCCGACACCATGGGCTATAGCCTGTCGCTTTTGCACGATTTTCACCTTTTTTTAAATCCTCCGAAATAGTGAAAAACGACATACTATAGTATGCCCTCCGACACCATGGGCTATAGCCTGTCGCTTTTGCACGATTTTCACCTTTTTTTTAAATCCTCCGAAATCGTGAAAAACGTCATACTATAGTATGCCCTCCGACACCATGGGCTATAGCCTGTCGCTTTTCCACGATTTTCACCTTTTTTTTTAAATCCTCCGAAATCGTGAAAAACGACATACTATAGTATGCCCTCCGACACCATGGGCTATAGCCTGTCACTTTTCCACGATTTTCACCTTTTTTTAAATCCTCCGAAATCGTGAAAAACGTCATACTATAGTATGCCCTCCGACACCATGGGCTATAGCCTGTCGCTTTTGCACGATTTTCACCTTTTTTTTAAATCCTCCGAAATCGTGAAAAACGTCATACTATAGTATGCCCTCCGACACCATGGGCTATAGCCTGTCGCTTTTCCACGATTTTCACCTTTTTTTTAAATCCTCCGAAATCGTGAAAAACGACATACTATAGTATGCCCTCCGACACCATGGGCTATAGCCTGTCACTTTTCCACGATTTTCACCTTTTTTTTTAAAAATCCTCCGAAATCGTGAAAAACGACATACTATAGTATGCCCTCCGACACCATGGGCTATAGCCTGTCGCTTTTGCACGATTTTCACCTTTTTTTTTTAAATCCTCCGAAATCGTGAAAAACGACATACTATAGTATGCCCTCCGACACCATGGGCTATAGCCTGTCGCTTTTGCACGATTTTCACCTTTTTTTTAAATCCTCCGAAATCGTGAAAAACGTCATACTATAGTATGCCCTCCGACACCATGGGCTATAGCCTGTCGCTTTTCCACGATTTTCACCTTTTTTTTTAAATCCTCCGAAATCGTGAAAAACGACATACTATAGTATGCCCTCCGACACCATGGGCTATAGCCTGTCGCTTTTCCACGATTTTCACCTTTTTTTTTAAAATCCTCCGAAATCGTGAAAAACGACATACTATAGTATGCCCTCCGACACCATGGGCTATAGCCTGTCGCTTTTCCACGATTTTCACCTTTTTTTTTAAATCCTCCGAAATCGTGAAAAACGAGATACTATAGTATGCCCTCCGACACCATGGGCTATAGCCTGTCGCTTTTCCACGATTTTCACCTTTTTTTTTAAATCCTCCGAAATCGTGAAAAACGACATACTATAGTATGCCCTCCGACACCATGGGCTATAGCCTGTCGCTTTTGCACGATTTTCACCTTTTTTTAAATCCTCCGAAATAGTGAAAAACGACATACTATAGTATGCCCTCCGACACCATGGGCTATAGCCTGTCGCTTTTGCACGATTTTCACCTTTTTTTTAAATCCTCCGAAATCGTGAAAAACGTCATACTATAGTATGCCCTCCGACACCATGGGCTATAGCCTGTCGCTTTTCCACGATTTTCACCTTTTTTTTTAAATCCTCCGAAATCGTGAAAAACGACATACTATAGTATGCCCTCCGACACCATGGGCTATAGCCTGTCGCTTTTCCACGATTTTCACCTTTTTTTAAATCCTCCGAAATCGTGAAAAACGACATACTATAGTATGCCCTCCGACAACATGGGCTATAGCCTGTCGCTTTTCCACGATTTTCACCTTTTTTTAAATCCTCCGAAATCGTGAAAAACGACATACTATAGTATGCCCTCCGACACCATGGGCTATAGCCTGTCGCTTTTCCACGATTTTCACCTTTTTTTAAATCCTCCGAAATCGTGAAAAACGACATACTATAGTATGCCCTCCGACACCATGGACTATAGCCTGTCGCTTTTCCACGATTTTCACCTTTTTTTTAAATCCTCCGAAATCGTGAAAAACGACATACTATAGTATGCCCTCCGACACCATGGGCTATAGCCTGTCGCTTTTCCACGATTTTCACCTTTTTTTTTAAATCCTCCGAAATCGTGAAAAACGACATACTATAGTATGCCCTCCGACACCATGGGCTATAGCCTGTCGCTTTTCCACGATTTTCACCTTTTTTTTTTAAATCCTCCGAAATCGTGAAAAACGACATACTATAGTATGCCCTCCGACACCATGGGCTATAGCCTGTCGCTTTTGCACGATTTTCACCTTTTTTTAAATCCTCCGAAATAGTGAAAAACGACATACTATAGTATGCCCTCCGACACCATGGGTTATAGCCTGTCGCTTTTGCACGATTTTCACCTTTTTTTTTAAATCCTCCGAAATCGTGAAAAACGTCATACTATAGTATGCCCTCCGACACCATGGGCTATAGCCTGTCGCTTTTCCACGATTTTCACTTTTTTTTTAAATCCTCCGAAATCGTGAAAAACGACATACTATAGTATGCCCTCCGACACCATGGGCTATAGCCTGTCACTTTTCCACGATTTTCACCTTTTTTTTTTAAATCCTCCGAAATCGTGAAAAACGACATACTATAGTATGCCCTCCGACACCATGGGCTATAGCCTGTCGCTTTTGCACGATTTTCACCTTTTTTTTTAAATCCTCCGAAATCGTGAAAAACGACATACTATAGTATGCCCTCCGACAACATGGGCTATAGCCTGTCGCTTTTCCACGATTTTCACCTTTTTTTAAATCCTCCGAAATCGTGAAAAACGACATACTATAGTATGCCCTCCGACACCATGGGCTATAGCCTGTCGCTTTTCCACGATTTTCACCTTTTTTTTAAATCCTCCGAAATCGTGAAAAACGACATACTATATATAGTATGCCCTCCGACACCATGGGCTATAGCCTGTCGCTTTTCCACGATTTTCACCTTTTTTTAAATCCTCCGAAATCGTGAAAAACGACATACTATAGTATGCCCTCCGACACCATGGGCCTGTCGCTTTTCCACGATTTTCACCTTTTTTTAAATCCTCCGAAATCGTGAAAAACGACATACTATAGTATGCCCTCCGACACCATGGGCTATAGCCTGTCGCTTTTCCACGATTTTCACCTTTTTTTTTTATATCCTCCGAAATCGTGAAAAACGACATACTATAGTATGCCCTCCGACACCATGGGCTATAGCCTGTCGCTTTTGCACGATTTTCACCTTTTTTTAAAATCCTCCGAAATCGTGAAAAACGTCATACTATAGTATGCCCTCCGACACCATGGGCTATAGCCTGTCGCTTTTCCACGATTTTCACCTTTTTTTTTAAATCCTCCGAAATCGTGAAAAACGACATACTATAGTATGTCCTCCGACACCATGGGCTATAGCCTGTCGCTTTTCCACGATTTTCACCTTTTTTTTTTAAATCCTCCGAAATCGTGAAAAACGACATACTATAGTATGCCCTCCGACACCATGGGCTATAGCCTGTCGCTTTTCCACGATTTTCACCTTTTTTTTTTAAATCCTCCGAAATCGTGAAAAACGACATACTATAGTATGCCCTCCGACACCATGGGCTATAGCCTGTCGCTTTTCCACGATTTTCACTTTTTTTTTTAAATCCTCCGAAATCGTGAAAAACGACATACTATAGTATGCCCTCCGACACCATGGGCTATAGCCTGTCGCTTTTCCACGATTTTCACCTTTTTTTTTAATCCTCCGAAATCCTGAAAAACGACATACTATAGTATGCCCTCCGACACCATGGGCTATAGCCTGTCGCTTTTCCACGATTTTCACCTTTTTTTTAAATCCTCCGAAATCGTGAAAAACGACATACTATAGTATGCCCTCCGACACCATGGGCTGTCGCTTTTCCACGATTTTCACCTTTTTTTTTAAATCCTCCGAAATCGTGAAAAACGACATACTATAGTATGCCCTCCGACACCATTGGCTATATCCTGTCGCTTTTCCACGATTTTCACCTTTTTTTTAAATCCTCCGAAATCGTGAAAAACGACATACTATAGTATGCCCTCCGACACCATGGGCTATACCCTGTCGCTTTTCCACGATTTTCACCTTTTTTTTTAAATCCTCCGAAATCGTGAAAAACGACATACTATAGTATGCCCTCCGACACCATGGGCTATAGCCTGTCGCTTTTCCACGATTTTCACCTTTTTTTTAAATCCTCCGAAATCGTGAAAAACGACATACTATAGTATGCCCTCCGACACCATGGACTATAGCCTGTCGCTTTTCCGCGATTTTCACCTTTTTTTTAAATCCTCCGAAATCGTGAAAAACGACATACTATAGTATGCCCTCCGACACCATGGACTATAGCCTGTCGCTTTTCCACGATTTTTTTAAATCCTTCGAAATCGTAAAACCAGGGGCAATAGTATGCCCTCCGAGACCATGTCTTTTTTTTCAAATCCTCCGAAATCGTGAAAAACGACATACTATTGTATGCCCTCCGAGACTATGGACTATAGCCTTTCGCTTTCACCATGAGATCATAAGATCTCTCATAAGGTCATAGTAAATTACCTTGACCAGTATAAATTACCTTGACCAGTATAAATGACCTTCACCAGTGTAAATTACCATGACCAGTATGCGGTCCGAAATCGTGAAAAACGACATACATATGCCCTCCGAGACCATGGATTATAGCCTTTTGTTTTTCCGTGATTTTAACCTTTTTTCAACAATGATGAAGAATTGCGCACTACAGTGCGCCGCTCAATGACCTTGACCAGTATAAATTACCTTGACCAGTAGCCTATAAATGACCTTCATAATACTCGTAAATGACTTTGACCAGTATAAATGACCTTCATAAGACTAGTAAATGACCTTCACCAGTATAAATGTCCTTGACCAGTATAAATGAAATGATTTTCACCTTTTTTCGAATCCTCCGAAATCAGGAGAAAATGGTGCAACTTACCGTGGACAGCCTATTCATCCAAACAGAACAGTCCCATCGAATTGTATTAAATAACGTCAAACTCACCAACATTGCAGCTGTACAGAAAGCTTGAATAATATCCTCTATCTGCAATGTATTTGTTTAATAAAAATCCACTGTAGACATGTTATGAGCTACTCTCTGACAAGAAACTCCTTGCAGATGATGTTTCTTTCTAAGTGTTGGAGTTCGGAAGTGCTCGTTGACTAGGTAGCACCTTGCTGGCAAGATGGCAGCCGTGTGCATATCATCAATTGGTTCTAGTTCTAGTGAACAGAAATAATAAATAAATAGACTTGGTAACCTAACTGTAGGGAGTGCAAACACATTAAAGAACCTGGGGGCTATCTATGAAAAGGCAACACAATGAGCAGGGAAAAAAATTAAACCATGTAAGGGACCAGTCGAAATTTAGAAAAGGGGGCCCTGGAGGAAAATAGGGGAGGTTCATGTCTTTTTAATTTTAGTCAGAGGGAGGGTGAGCTAATTTTATTTCGTGTCCAAGGGAGGGTGATCCAATTTTGATAATAAAATAGTCCAGGTTTTATATATATATAAATCTAATACTACAGCTTTTCTGAATTAAAGTAGAACTTTGGTCAACGATACCCCTCTGTTGCTTTCACTTGGTTCTTCCCAACAGAACCGGTTTTCATTGTTCCCCGTCAGTGCTTGGCCTATCCAAGTGTGTTAGTACACACTACAACCCCCACTTTTCAATAGCTTCCATAGCTTGCTGTGTTAGGCATTAGACTATGAGACCATTGTCCATGTTGGCCGTGAGTTCAAGCCTCACAGTGGACATTTTTTTTTCGCGATTTTTGTGGTCACTTAATTAAAAACGCTAGCAGATTAAAGTTAGGAATAAATAATACTCAGGTAAATGTGATATTAATTAATAGGGGAGGGTGATTCCTTTTTGTTTAATCACCTGGGGAGGGGACTGGATTTTTATTTTCATTCACATGGAGGGTGATGGTATTTTATATCAGGACACATACATTTCCTCCAGGGGTACCCCTATTTACATTTCGACCGGCCCCTAAATACAACAAATTGAGCAGAGCACTGCAGGGAGTTGAACCCCATTCCGGGACCATTGTCCATGTTGGCCGTGAGTTCAAGCCTCACAGTGGACATTTTTTTTTCGCGATTTTTGTGGTCACTTAATTAAAAACGCTAGCAGATTAAAGTTAGGAATAAATAATACTCAGGTAAATGTGATATTAATTAATAGGGGAGGGTGATTCCTTTTTGTTTAATCACCTGGGGAGGGGACTGGATTTTTATTTTCATTCACATGGAGGGTGATGGTATTTTATATCAGGACACATACATTTCCTCCAGGGGTACCCCTATTTACATTTCGACCGGCCCCTAAATACAACAAATTGAGCAGAGCACTGCAGGGAGTTGAACCCCATTCCGGCAAACCAGAAGTACCACAACCAGTGCCTTAGTTTTTGTTTTGTTGTACAGGTCCATTCGTTGAAATGTAAATTTTGCATTTCAACGGTAAAGTAATTTCACAATTTACATTGTAGGCAATAATTAATAACGGTATAGCACCAGGCCAAAGCCATGGGGAGAGAGTATGTTTTGCGTGAGTGTGTCCGTCAGTTTGTTACCAGCTAATCTCCAGCACCATTAACCCGGTCGGTGCCAAATTAACCTCTGCCCCAAATTTTCCAGAACGCCCTGTACAGCACCACCAGGACTTTTGAAAAACACATTTTTTTACATTACTCCTCCAGATTGTGTCCAAAAATCCTGCAAATCGTTACACACTATCTATATTCATGTGTTCAAGACGGATCTGTCCCATATTTCTTATTCCATCCTAATTGGCTTTCAAAGTTTGCAGGATTTGCCTGTTTTGAACAAAAAGCCTCAAATCATGAACGCAGCGTGCAATATGCGTAAAATCTTTCACAGACTTTCCTAATAGGCTGAGGAATATATCCCACCCTTTTCACATCGGCCTGTTATAGTCTGGTGCAACGCACAGGGCCTGACCTGGTGAGAGCAGGAGTGGACCTGGTGAGACGTAGGAGGGGCCCGGACAGGAGTCAACCCACAGAGCCTAGTCCTTCCATGCGCCAGAATGGTACCTCCCAGTCCCGGCAGTGTAGTTCAGGAGGAACGGATTGTGTGGCCCTGATTTTTCCCTAATGGGACTGATCGAGGGTAGCTACTGGGACGTAAGTCGGGACTTGATCACCCCGGCTGGGTCACCTGAGTGAGGGGTATGATGTTGGGAGACCCGAAACCCCGATGACCTTGGGATACATCACTGAGGATATGTCCCAGGTGCATCCATGTATGTATGTATTTTGTTTAGCGCCACCAATAGGTGGATTTTTGCAAAACACATTTTTGGAACAAAATGCCTCAAATCATCCAATTGCCATCCAAGGCGTAAGAAGAAATGGCACCCTTTTCACATTGGCCTATAATAGCGCCACCAGGAGGCCATAACTTGACCTGCCCTGGTGGAGATCGACCTGTGCCCCGAGTGACACTTTTTCAAGTTTGCTATGATTTTTTAAACTTTCTCTTGCCGACCTCCCACATTTCATTCGATGATTAACAAAAAACAGTGTTGGATTGATGACATACTGGCAGAAATGATACAGCACCTGGGACCTAACGCAAAGACCTGGCTCGTGGGGATGCTGAACACATGCATGGCACAGAAAACCATCCATTCTGTCTGGAGAAAGGCCAACGTGGTTACAATCCCCAAACCTGGCAAAGACCCATCATCCCCAAAGAGCTACCGACCCATTTCTCTCCTCTGCATCACCTACAAGCTCTATGAGAGGCTGCTACTCCAACGCCTCATGCCACTCATAGACACCAAGCTGACTAAAGACCAAGCTGGTTTCCGTCCCGGCCGCTCCTGTGCTGGACAGAGCTCAACCTCACCCAACACATTGAGGATGGGTTTGAGGGAAAACAAATAACTGGAGCAGCATTCAGAGATCTCTCTGCTGCCTATGACACTGTCCAACACAACACAATGGTCAAGAAAAGCCTCCTCAACAACAGGCGCTTCTATGTCCAGTTAAATGACCAGAGGAGTAAATGGAAAGCCCAAAAGAACGGCCTCCCACAAGGTAGCGTGCTCGCCCCCCTCCTTTTCAATATCTACACAAACGACCAGCCACTACCCACAGAATGCCAGCGTTTCATCTACGCCGACGACCTCTGCATTACCACCCAACAAGCAGACTTCCAGAAGTCTGTCCTTGAAAGTGCCCTCCAAGAAATGTCAAGCTACTACAATACAACCACCTGAAACCCAACCCATCAAAAACCCAACTATGCAGCTTCCACCTGAGGAACCGAGATGCGAAAAAATAACTGAGCGTCACTTGGGATGGTCACAAACTCTCCAACCATACCCACCCCATGTAACTTGGAGTTACACTGGACAGGACACTCTCCTTCAAAAAACACCTGGAGTACACAAAAGCCAAGGTCAAACACCCACACCCGTAAAATAAATGTTTACACACCTCATTCAAGTTGCAGGCAGGCAGGCAGGCAGGCAGGTAGGACGAGACAGGCAAGCATGCAGGCAAGTAGGCAAGCAGGCTGAGGCAGGCATGCAGGTAGGCCGGCCGAGGCAGCCAAGGGTTAGGGTTAGTCAGCTCAGCCAGGCCTCTCTCGAGACCTGGCTCTCTGTCTGCCTGGCCCGGTCTGCCCCGCCCTGCCTTGCAGCAACAGAACCAGCCGGCCTGGTAAGCCAGCCAGCTCAGAATGCGAGCTCAGCAAGCCAGCACAGCGAAACATTTTACAAGCCCAGACTCAGAAAAAAACAGTTTCAGGCCAGGACAGGACAGACAGTTTGTGGCAGACCTTGGCAAGCAGGAAGGGTCGCAGGAAAGCATTGGCAGCTGGCAGGAGGCCCGGGCAGTCAAACCCTACCCTTTGGCTTGGATGACTAATCAAGGGCACTGCACTGGGCCCGGGCAGTCAAACCCTACCCTTTGGCTTGGATGACTAATCAAGGGCACTGCACTGGGCCCGGGCAGTCAAACCCTACCCTTTGGCTTGGATGACTAATCAAGGGCACTACAGGCCTGGGCAGTCAAACCCTACCCTTTGGCTTGGATGACTAATCAAAGGCACTGCACTGTTAGGGCTGAGAGCCTGGCTTGCTGCAAATGCGGGTCTGGTCTGGCTGACTGTTGGCTGTCAGGTAGGAGACCCTGGCTGTCTGCTGGGCATCCTGAGTCTGGGCTTGTAAAGATTTTCGCTGCACTGGCTTGCTGAGCTCGCATTCTGAGCTGGCTGGCTTGCCAGGCCGGCTGGTTCTGTTGCTGCAAGGCAGGGCGGGGCAGACCGGGCCAGGCAGAAAAGAGAGCCAGGCCTCGAGAGAGGCCTGGCTGAGCTGACTAACCCTAACCCTTGGCTGCAATGGCTGATGTGCGCTGGCTTGGCAGCCTGACTTTCTACACTGGCTGACTGGCGGGGCTGGCTGCGTTGGCTGACTGAGCGGGCTTGCTGGCTAGAGCCTTCCAACGGTGTCTACCTTGATCTCCGTCCTAAGAAAGAAAGACAGAAAAAGAAACACACATAAATTCAGAACGACTTAAACCCTCTATATTTAATAAAACAATTCTGGACAGGAATCCTGTATTGCAGGGGTGCCCAAAAGGTAGCCTACATTGTGATCTACCAGCAGATCACAAAGGCTGTGCAGGTAGACCACATGGCATGCCCCTGTATATAATATATCACTTGAGCTCAAAATGTTGTACACAAACGTCAGTAGCATTACAAAGCTATTGTGACAGTAATAATTGCTATAGTGTGTGTTCAGTAACAGTGATAAATAGATATTGTGACAGTAATCATTGCTATAGAGTGTGTTCAGTAACAGTGTTAAATAGCTCTATATTGTGACAGTAATCATTGCTATAGAGTGTGTGTTCAGTAACAGGAATATTCCTGTCTCTCCAGCTCTTTAATAAATAGAAAAGGGTTAAAGAAAATAAGGTAGGTGACAAAACTTCAGCCAATCAGGAGCAAGTAGCTATTTATGAGCTTAATGTTCCGGTTCTCATTGTGTCTGTTACATTACAATTCCACTAATCTGTATCCTGACTGCGTTCCTGATGCAATGATTACGGTCACACTATAGAGCTATTTAACACTGTTACTGAACACACACTATAGCAATGATTACTGTCACAATACAGAGCAATTTAATTTAGGTAACCAAATGGACCCCAATAGTAGATCTTTACACTCTCAATAGTTTAATTTTCGTTAAGCATCTGCATTACCCAGGCCATACTACTCTGGATCTTTTGCTAAACGGATATTTTCGTCCTCCGTTTTAGAAAAAATCCCTGTCCATACGACAGAGATATCTGAGTCCACACCCAAACGCAGAAACACATTGAACACAGGATAAAATCACTGCAGTAGCAGGTTTCAATTGTAGGCTATATTATATTTGATTTTATATTTACACTTATGAGGTGCCAATCATATTTTTTAATGAAGGAATAAGTACAGCATTTTAAAAGCCACCTAAATTGTGAGTGGAAGTATATTTTTCTTTCATTGTCTGTCAGCATGTCACACTATGTGCGTAAAACTCCAGATCCTGACTCTCGACTTTTCTCTCCATATAATTCAAAAATGATAGACACTTTACCATTGCTCTGGTGACTTGGCAAGTCCTGCACAGAAATGAATAGCAGAGTCAGACAGAAGTGTCCACAACCAGTTGTGAGCTTGTAGAGTGGCTATATTTTCGAGCTGTTGATGTATATGGAAAACCATAATTCACATTAATATAGTCTGTTTTAGCTAAAGTGTAAACCTGGATCTTTGTCTCTCATTGAGAGAGTGACATGACATGTTTAGACAGGATGCCTGCATGGGCACTGCAGGAGGGACCCTAAAGATCTGGCTTGCTGATAGTAAACGGCCAGGCCTGCAGGACACCTACTGTTCTGTGCTTGCTTCCTGGTGACCATATATGGAGACAATTTAGGCATGTTTGACCACTTTAGACTTAAGGGGGGTTGGGACCACCTTTGCATTCTTCCTTTGATGTCTCTGTCTTTAAGGTCTACTGAAAATGTTTGTAACAGTTAGTCAGTGGCTCACACGCCGTGAGGCGGGTGGCCTAGGCCCATGCAGGAGAGATGATCTGTACTTTGTGTCTGCAAATAAAATGGAACTCCGGAACCTTCATCCATCTGCTTGCCTGTGCTTCTTGATCCATCTATCTGTCTGCAGAACTTCTCCGTATTTTTGCCTGAGTATTTTCTAGTCTAAGTATTTAAGGTCTGATTATGCTCTATGGGGAGAGGAAAAGCACTCTCTCCTTTGTAGAACAGATTCTTCAAAGTAGTGCGATTACCCGGTCGTGTTGATGCATTTTTGCGTCAGGCGAGAGAGCCAGTGGACAATTTAATTCAGTCTAATAGATATTTCGGTCGGCTATTTTTGAACGGAGGAGAACGACGACGGCGCTGCAGTCGAACCGACGGGGTTCAACACGGCGATCACCGCCGCAACAGGGATGGCCTGCACTGTGGAGCGACGATGCACGGCTGCGGTTCCTGCCCGGCGATGGACGGAGGACGGGGGGACTACGGTCGGCGTCTCCAGCGTCACCTCTGACTACAGTCGGCGTCGAGCGGCGATCGAAGGGAGGCGGCCTACAGTCTACTCTACACGGCGGCTGCGGTGGAGGGCGATTGTGCGTGCCTCAGCGATGGACAGCGGCTGGACGGAGCACAGCGTACCCCGGCCCGAGGGCGTTCATCGGCGGTCAGCGGTCCAAGGGAGGCGATGGCCACTTCATTGACTCTTCACGGCGCGTCTCGACTCGACAGGCGCCGGCGGCGAGGCGTCGTGGCTTCGTTCCATTCAGCGGCTCGACAGAGCTGATCTACAAGCTCGCAACGCGGCGAATCGCAAGTTTCTGCCTCGCGGAGGCCTACAGGCTCCTGTGATGACACTGATTCACTTTCTCGTTTTTTTAGTCATGTTGTATTGTCATGACTGAAAGGGAGGAGGTGATAAAGTGAATTCAGATCAGAATTCAGAATGAAAGTTTCCGGACGGGACAAAGGGCAACTCTCGACAACAGAGCGGCCTACGCCATGCGGTGCATAAGTGTACTGCACAATCACAACCTCGTTTGGCCCGTGTGCGCTGACTGATGACGAAGGTGAGACAAAAGGAGAAGAAACGTTACAGAAGATTCTATTATATCAGATGGATATCGTTCCATTTGATTCCAAATGTATGTTTACGTTTGTCTAGTTCAACATATAATGGGCATGTGTGTTGATTTTATGTGTCAGGTATTTAATTAGGGAAGTTGACTTAATGGGGATGAATATGCCTATAAGGGAGATTTGGATCTGAATAGAAATATTAACCGGAGTAAAATTAGTTAGATGTTTCTTTGTCAGGCGAAAGACAGCGCTCCTGTCGTACGCATAAGTGTTAATCGTCCTAATTGTGCATAAAGTTCTTATTTTTGTTCGAATAAATTTGTGAATGGGAAAAGTCAACGAAGGTATTTCTGCTATGACATGTGGGGAAAACTCTAAAGTTATATAAATTACTCTAGGATTTTAACGTAAGTGAATAATAGTAGCATGCACGAGGTGGTCAGGTCTCGCATTGGTTTTGTATGTTGTTTCGTGGGTGTGAATCACAAAGTGCCGCAGCTGTTATTTGTACGAGCCTTGGGGAATCTAGAGTGTTGAAATAATTATAGATGATTTCTGCATGTCCTAAAAAGATGAGTTAACTAAACAAAAATGAATAATTTTATGGATGACTATGGTAAAATTTATCCTTAACATTAACTGATGCTAAGAGCATCAGATGTAAAGTTTGAAGAACCATAACACACTTTGTATTCAATAATTGGGTGCTTTGGAGTGAAGCAAAAGGGGTTGGATTCAGCGACGGTGTATTGTGTTTAAATGTCAGATAAATGTTTACGGGTTATCATTTATGCCAATGATCATGTTTTGAGTTATGTAAAGGTTAAAAGTGAAGTTGATTACAGTACAGAGAAGTTAGTGTGTAAGAGAGAACACAGAAGGGAGTTCTATAAGCACACCGATGATAATACTGTAATGGAATGAGAACACTGGTAACGAGTTATGTGATTTGAATGCCTAGAAGTTTGTAAGCCATTTTTGAATTCTACTGTAATTGTTGATTTCTTTGTGTCATCTTGATGTTCCAGTCAGTGCCAAGGGGAGGACGAGGGTCAATTGTGTTTCCATATTCGTTTTTATGAGACATGATTGTCTCAAAGGGAGGTTATGATGTATATGGAAAACCATAATTCACATTAATATAGTCTGTTTTAGCTAAAGTGTAAACCTGGATCTTTGTCTCTCATTGAGAGAGTGACATGACATGTTTAGACAGGATGCCTGCATGGGCACTGCAGGAGGGACCCTAAAGATCTGGCTTGCTGATAGTAAACGGCCAGGCCTGCAGGACACCTACTGTTCTGTGCTTGCTTCCTGGTGACCATATATGGAGACAATTTAGGCATGTTTGACCACTTTAGACTTAAGGGGGGTTGGGACCACCTTTGCATTCTTCCTTTGATGTCTCTGTCTTTAAGGTCTACTGAAAATGTTTGTAACAGTTAGTCAGTGGCTCACACGCCGTGAGGCGGGTGGCCTAGGCCCATGCAGGAGAGATGATCTGTACTTTGTGTCTGCAAATAAAATGGAACTCCGGAACCTTCATCCATCTGCTTGCCTGTGCTTCTTGATCCATCTATCTGTCTGCAGAACTTCTCCGTATTTTTGCCTGAGTATTTTCTAGTCTAAGTATTTAAGGTCTGATTATGCTCTATGGGGAGAGGAAAAGCACTCTCTCCTTTGTAGAACAGATTCTTCAAAGTAGTGCGATTACCCGGTCGTGTTGATGCATTTTTGCGTCAGGCGAGAGAGCCAGTGGACAATTTAATTCAGTCTAATAGATATTTCGGTCGGCTATTTTTGAACGGAGGAGAACGACGACGGCGCTGCAGTCGAACCGACGGGGTTCAACACGGCGATCACCGCCGCAACAGGGATGGCCTGCACTGTGGAGCGACGATGCACGGCTGCGGTTCCTGCCCGGCGATGGACGGAGGACGGGGGGACTACGGTCGGCGTCTCCAGCGTCACCTCTGACTACAGTCGGCGTCGAGCGGCGATCGAAGGGAGGCGGCCTACAGTCTACTCTACACGGCGGCTGCGGTGGAGGGCGATTGTGCGTGCCTCAGCGATGGACAGCGGCTGGACGGAGCACAGCGTACCCCGGCCCGAGGGCGTTCATCGGCGGTCAGCGGTCCAAGGGAGGCGATGGCCACTTCATTGACTCTTCACGGCGCGTCTCGACTCGACAGGCGCCGGCGGCGAGGCGTCGTGGCTTCGTTCCATTCAGCGGCTCGACAGAGCTGATCTACAAGCTCGCAACGCGGCGAATCGCAAGTTTCTGCCTCGCGGAGGCCTACAGGCTCCTGTGATGACACTGATTCACTTTCTCGTTTTTTTAGTCATGTTGTATTGTCATGACTGAAAGGGAGGAGGTGATAAAGTGAATTCAGATCAGAATTCAGAATGAAAGTTTCCGGACGGGACAAAGGGCAACTCTCGACAACAGAGCGGCCTACGCCATGCGGTGCATAAGTGTACTGCACAATCACAACCTCGTTTGGCCCGTGTGCGCTGACTGATGACGAAGGTGAGACAAAAGGAGAAGAAACGTTACAGAAGATTCTATTATATCAGATGGATATCGTTCCATTTGATTCCAAATGTATGTTTACGTTTGTCTAGTTCAACATATAATGGGCATGTGTGTTGATTTTATGTGTCAGGTATTTAATTAGGGAAGTTGACTTAATGGGGATGAATATGCCTATAAGGGAGATTTGGATCTGAATAGAAATATTAACCGGAGTAAAATTAGTTAGATGTTTCTTTGTCAGGCGAAAGACAGCGCTCCTGTCGTACGCATAAGTGTTAATCGTCCTAATTGTGCATAAAGTTCTTATTTTTGTTCGAATAAATTTGTGAATGGGAAAAGTCAACGAAGGTATTTCTGCTATGACATGTGGGGAAAACTCTAAAGTTATATAAATTACTCTAGGATTTTAACGTAAGTGAATAATAGTAGCATGCACGAGGTGGTCAGGTCTCGCATTGGTTTTGTATGTTGTTTCGTGGGTGTGAATCACAAAGTGCCGCAGCTGTTATTTGTACGAGCCTTGGGGAATCTAGAGTGTTGAAATAATTATAGATGATTTCTGCATGTCCTAAAAAGATGAGTTAACTAAACAAAAATGAATAATTTTATGGATGACTATGGTAAAATTTATCCTTAACATTAACTGATGCTAAGAGCATCAGATGTAAAGTTTGAAGAACCATAACACACTTTGTATTCAATAATTGGGTGCTTTGGAGTGAAGCAAAAGGGGTTGGATTCAGCGACGGTGTATTGTGTTTAAATGTCAGATAAATGTTTACGGGTTATCATTTATGCCAATGATCATGTTTTGAGTTATGTAAAGGTTAAAAGTGAAGTTGATTACAGTACAGAGAAGTTAGTGTGTAAGAGAGAACACAGAAGGGAGTTCTATAAGCACACCGATGATAATACTGTAATGGAATGAGAACACTGGTAACGAGTTATGTGATTTGAATGCCTAGAAGTTTGTAAGCCATTTTTGAATTCTACTGTAATTGTTGATTTCTTTGTGTCATCTTGATGTTCCAGTCAGTGCCAAGGGGAGGACGAGGGTCAATTGTGTTTCCATATTCGTTTTTATGAGACATGATTGTCTCAAAGGGAGGTTATGATGTATATGGAAAACCATAATTCACATTCATATAGTCTGTTTTAGCTAAAGTGTAAACCTGGATCTTTGTCTCTCATTGAGAGAGTGACATGACATGTTTAGACAGGATGCCTGCATGGGCACTGCAGGAGGGACCCTAAAGATCTGGCTTGCTGATAGTAAACGGCCAGGCCTGCAGGACACCTACTGTTCTGTGCTTGCTTCCTGGTGACCATATATGGAGACAATTTAGGCATGTTTGACCACTTTAGACTTAAGGGGGGTTGGGACCACCTTTGCATTCTTCCTTTGATGTCTCTGTCTTTAAGGTCTACTGAAAATGTTTGTAACAGTTAGTCAGTGGCTCACACGCCGTGAGGCGGGTGGCCTAGGCCCATGCAGGAGAGATGATCTGTACTTTGTGTCTGCAAATAAAATGGAACTCCGGAACCTTCATCCATCTGCTTGCCTGTGCTTCTTGATCCATCTATCTGTCTGCAGAACTTCTCCGTATTTTTGCCTGAGTATTTTCTAGTCTAAGTATTTAAGGTCTGATTATGCTCTATGGGGAGAGGAAAAGCACTCTCTCCTTTGTAGAACAGATTCTTCAAAGTGGTGCGATTACCCGGTCGTGTTGATGCATTTTTGCGTCAGGCGAGAGAGCCAGTGGACAATTTAATTCAGTCTAATAGATATTTCGGTCGGCTATTTTTGAACGGAGGAGAACGACGACGGCGCTGCAGTCGAACCGACGGGGTTCAACACGGCGATCACCGCCGCAACAGGGATGGCCTGCACTGTGGAGCGACGATGCACGGCTGCGGTTCCTGCCCGGCGATGGACGGAGGACGGGGGGACTACGGTCGGCGTCTCCAGCGTCACCTCTGACTACAGTCGGCGTCGAGCGGCGATCGAAGGGAGGCGGCCTACAGTCTACTCTACACGGCGGCTGCGGTGGAGGGCGATTGTGCGTGCCTCAGCGATGGACAGCGGCTGGACGGAGCACAGCGTACCCCGGCCCGAGGGCGTTCATCGGCGGTCAGCGGTCCAAGGGAGGCGATGGCCACTTCATTGACTCTTCACGGCGCGTCTCGACTCGACAGGCGCCGGCGGCGAGGCGTCGTGGCTTCGTTCCATTCAGCGGCTCGACAGAGCTGATCTACAAGCTCGCAACGCGGCGAATCGCAAGTTTCTGCCTCGCGGAGGCCTACAGGCTCCTGTGATGACACTGATTCACTTTCTCGTTTTTTTAGTCATGTTGTATTGTCATGACTGAAAGGGAGGAGGTGATAAAGTGAATTCAGATCAGAATTCAGAATGAAAGTTTCCGGACGGGACAAAGGGCAACTCTCGACAACAGAGCGGCCTACGCCATGCGGTGCATAAGTGTACTGCACAATCACAACCTCGTTTGGCCCGTGTGCGCTGACTGATGACGAAGGTGAGACAAAAGGAGAAGAAACGTTACAGAAGATTCTATTATATCAGATGGATATCGTTCCATTTGATTCCAAATGTATGTTTACGTTTGTCTAGTTCAACATATAATGGGCATGTGTGTTGATTTTATGTGTCAGGTATTTAATTAGGGAAGTTGACTTAATGGGGATGAATATGCCTATAAGGGAGATTTGGATCTGAATAGAAATATTAACCGGAGTAAAATTAGTTAGATGTTTCTTTGTCAGGCGAAAGACAGCGCTCCTGTCGTACGCATAAGTGTTAATCGTCCTAATTGTGCATAAAGTTCTTATTTTTGTTAAAATAAATTTGTGAATGGGAAAAGTCAACGAAGGTATTTCTGCTATGACATGTGGGGAAAACTCTAAAGTTATATAAATTACTCTAGGATTTTAACGTAAGTGAATAATAGTAGCATGCACGAGGTGGTCAGGTCTCGCATTGGTTTTGTATGTTGTTTCGTGGGTGTGAATCACAAAGTGCCGCAGCTGTTATTTGTACGAGCCTTGGGGAATCTAGAGTGTTGAAATAATTATAGATGATTTCTGCATGTCCTAAAAAGATGAGTTAACTAAACAAAAATGAATAATTTTATGGATGACTATGGTAAAATTTATCCTTAACATTAACTGATGCTAAGAGCATCAGATGTAAAGTTTGAAGAACCATAACACACTTTGTATTCAATAATTGGGTGCTTTGGAGTGAAGCAAAAGGGGTTGGATTCAGCGACGGTGTATTGTGTTTAAATGTCAGATAAATGTTTACGGGTTATCATTTATGCCAATGATCATGTTTTGAGTTATGTAAAGGTTAAAAGTGAAGTTGATTACAGTACAGAGAAGTTAGTGTGTAAGAGAGAACACAGAAGGGAGTTCTATAAGCACACCGATGATAATACTGTAATGGAATGAGAACACTGGTAACGAGTTATGTGATTTGAATGCCTAGAAGTTTGTAAGCCATTTTTGAATTCTACTGTAATTGTTGATTTCTTTGTGTCATCTTGATGTTCCAGTCAGTGCCAAAGGGAGGACGAGGGTCAATTGTGTTTCCATATTCGTTTTTATGAGACATGATTGTCTCAAAGGGAGGTTATGATGTATATGGAAAACCATAATTCACATTCATATAGTCTGTTTTAGCTAAAGTGTAAACCTGGATCTTTGTCTCTCATTGAGAGAGTGACATGACATGTTTAGACAGGATGCCTGCATGGGCACTGCAGGAGGGACCCTAAAGATCTGGCTTGCTGATAGTAAACGGCCAGGCCTGCAGGACACCTACTGTTCTGTGCTTGCTTCCTGGTGACCATATATGGAGACAATTTAGGCATGTTTGACCACTTTAGACTTAAGGGGGGTTGGGACCACCTTTGCATTCTTCCTTTGATGTCTCTGTCTTTAAGGTCTACTGAAAATGTTTGTAACAGTTAGTCAGTGGCTCACACGCCGTGAGGCGGGTGGCCTAGGCCCATGCAGGAGAGATGATCTGTACTTTGTGTCTGCAAATAAAATGGAACTCCGGAACCTTCATCCATCTGCTTGCCTGTGCTTCTTGATCCATCTATCTGTCTGCAGAACTTCTCCGTATTTTTGCCTGAGTATTTTCTAGTCTAAGTATTTAAGGTCTGATTATGCTCTATGGGGAGAGGAAAAGCACTCTCTCCTTTGTAGAACAGATTCTTCACTGTATAATAAATGGCACCATGGCACGTTATAATGTAGGCTAATACAAGTTCACGCGCACATTGTCAGAATGTAGGCACAGTGACATGCAGTCAATGGTGCGCGGCGTGCGCCCTTAATTACCTAAACATGAGAGAGATGTGCCATATAGCCTATGCGCACGCACGATGCGATTCCATTCACACCTCTCTCTCTCCTCGCATGACCATGACCATGAAATGGAGCGCAAAATACAGCACGATATAGTTTCACATGCGGCTATGCACACACCACGCATAGACTTGTTGGTGTAGGCTACTGCAAATTTGGCCTTGGTCCTTATTGGTAGGTTAATATCCACAGTTTACCTGTAGCGGTCCGCAATTAGGCCTAACCTATTGGCTTCGCACTCGGCACCAATACAAATGAAACTATTTGAATAAAGGTTGTACACATCAGTGAAATTAACCTCTGGGAAAATCCTTAATTGAGAGAGTGTAGGCCTAACAGATCATATAGGCTGCATGGCTAAGGGCTTGGGCACTACCCTACCATCTCTCTATATCATTTGATAAAGGCATATTAAAAACAAGACTTGTGCACCCAATGAAAATATAAACTTCACAGAATATATACCACTTCGAATTATAACAATCGGTTTAAGATTATCTGAATATAGCAATATTAAAATCTCAACTTCTCTGCGCAACGGGCCATTGCGCTGAGGACTGGCAGTGTTTTACCTATAGGACTTGTGAGGACCTCTGCTTGTTGCAACAGAGTGGGGCACCGAAGATCTGCAAGCTCACAACGCGCTGCATGTGGACGCAACACTGGAGCTTGTAGATACACGGAATGACGATAAACATTTCACAGAAAATATACCACTTTGAATTAAAACAATCGGTTGTGCTTCCCACTCGGGAGTCGGGACCAATATGAAATCACCAGTCTGCACTGGACTATATATAGCCTAGGCTGATATATTTATTATTGGATGCAGCAGAGCTGCCTTTGCTCGCTGCAGTTGATACAATCATGCAACATATGATACGTTTTTAAGTTGTTAACAGTGATATATAAACATGAACAATTGAATAGATATCTGTGTAGTTCCCATGCAGGCACAAGCTGCATTTCACACGCTAATGAGCGGTGACATCATCGTTTCTCAAAAGCTCCGTTTCACATGACTACACAGCTCCACCGATCCGATATTTTAGAAAATGAGAGTCAAATGGGTGGTCCGTGGCTCAAATGCGGAATAAAATGGACCTTTTGACCAGATGTGAAATGTATTTCGTTTGTTTGGTTGGTAAAAAGGAAAAAGACTAATGCCTCGACCGGGATGGGAACTCGAGCCCTCGTGCTTACAAAGCGGAGACTCTAACCAGTCCACCAAGGGAATACAGTAGAACAGTGGTGTAGATACATGCTATATATAACAAGTAACAACAAAAACAGCGTTGAGTATTAAAGTAACATTAATTATTTACCTGCAGACGACGAGCACGATGCGTGACGTGGCACTTTCAACAAACTGTGATCAATCCCGCATCACTGCGTCTGCGTCGTATTTGAGGGGGGGCGTCACTTCTTTCCGGTGGGAGGCTCCGCCCACAAGTTTTCCCCGCGAGTTTGAGTTTTTCCCGCGATTTTGTTGTAGTCATTTGTAGTCCTACTACGTTACATCCGGGTACTAGTGGGCACCAGCTCCCGTCCGCTTCTCATTGTAAATACTAGCAACGCGTGAATCTTTTTACAATGACGTTATTTTTCAGAAAGGAAGCCATTGATGGTTAAAATGGACCTTAATGCTTCCAACCCGAGTAGAATTATTAATGTAACTGTACTAAGTGTCTATGACAAAGAAAATATAAGATGTGGAAGCTTCCCTGAGTAAGACCCGGAAGTGGCTCTGGAAGAGAGGGTTACGTCATGGCTAAATAGTCAATATACACATTGGTCCCCATCCTGACAGTGTCCTCAGTGGTCTAGTGGTCCAGAGTCCAGACACCCGACTTTGAATCCGAATTTTATAACTTAATGGGTTCAAACCCCTCTGATATTTTTCTCAATCATTGATTCACAATACCAGAATGCACTTTTAATCATAATACATGAAGCAGACAGCCCTGTGATTAAACCTTTAGCATTACACTGCAACCCCACTGTGGCTACCTTTTTATTCACAATGTAAAGTTATTTAATATATCATGGTGTAGTCTAGCTCTGTTCCATAGCTCTAATGGGCATTAGGGCTATGGAGCTGCTGTAGTCAGCAGTTGTGTCAAACTATGTTCAATTAATTGCCTCTTCTGCTACATTAAACAGCAGTTACTTATTATTGAGACTCAGAGAGCATGTTGACATGAATAGCTTAGTTAATAGCATCTCTGTGTTATAATATATAATATATATATATAATATATATTTTATTTTTGAGGGAAATGGCAAATGGGGGGGGGGGGGTGCGGGGCCAATACGGGCTTGTGTGGGGGGCAAACAAGGGCTTATTTGGGGGGCAAATAAGGGCTTATATGGGGGGCCAATAAGGGCTTGTGTGGGGGGCCAATAAGGGCTTGTGTGGGGGGCCAATAAGGGCTTGTGTGGGGGGGCAAAAAGGGCTTGTGTGGGGGGCAAACAAGGGCTTATTTGGGGGGCAAATAAGGGCTTATATGGGGGGCCAATAAGGGCTTGTGTGGGGGGCCAATAAGGGCTTGTGTGGGGGGCCAATAAGGGCTTGTGTGGGGGGCCAATAAGGGCTTGTGTGGGGGGCAAATAAGGGCTTATGTGGGAGGCAAATAAGGGCTTATGTGGGGGGGAGGCTTATGTGTGGGGGGCCAATAAGGGCTTGTGTGGGGGGGCAATAAGGGCTTGTGTGGGGGGCCAATAAGGGCTTGTGTGGGGGGCAAATAAGGGCTTGTGTGGGGGGCAAATAAGGGCTTATGTGGGGGGAGGCTTATGTGTGGGGGGCCAATAAGGGCTTGTGTGGGGGGCCAATAAGTGACATTGGCCCTTCAAGACAAACATTTGACAAGTAATGATAATTCTACTTTCATAATGAATTATCTTTTAATCTGCCATCAGTCAGTTTTAGTTTCAGACTAATGAGAACATATTGCTTATTTTACTGTTCAATGACATGAACACATGTGCCCTTTTCTGGAGTTTGAGCCCCTGCCCCCTCAGTGCTCTCTGCACGGCCCTGGTGCTGTGACCTGCTGACTGCCTCACCGTAGTCCTGGTTGGAAGCCCTACAGCGCTGTGACCTGCTGACTGCCTCACCTTAGTCCTGGTTGGAAGCCCTACAGGGCTGTGACCTGCTGACTGCCTCACCTTAGTCCTGTTGAAGCCCTACAGCGCTGTGACCTGCTGACTGCCTCACCGTAGTCCTGGTTGGAAGCCCTACAGCGCTGTGACCTGCTGACTGCCTCACCGTAGTCCTGGTTGGAAGCCCTACAGCGCTGTGACCTGCTGACTGCCTCACCTTAGTCCTGGTTGGAAGCCCTACAGCGCTGTGACCTGTTGACTGCCTCACCTTAGTCCTGTTGAAGCCCTACAGCGCTGTAACCTGCTGACTGCCTCACCTTAGTCCTGGTTGGAAGCCCTACATCGCTGTGACCTGCTGACTGCCTCACCTTAGTCCTGTTGAAGCCCTACAGTGCTGTGACCTGCTGACTGCCTCACCTTAGTCCTGGTTGGAAGCCCTACAGTGCTGTGACCTGCTGACTGCCTCACCGTAGTCCTGGTTGGAAGCCCTACAGCGCTGTGACCTGCTGACTGCCTCACCTTAGTCCTGGTTGGAAGCCCTACAGTGCTGTGACCTGCTGACTGCCTCACCGTAGTCCTGGTTGGAAGCCCTACAGCGCTGTGACCTGCTGACTGCCTCACCTTAGTCCTGGTTGGAAGCCCTACAGCGCTGTGACCTGCTGACTGCCTCACCTTAGTCCTGTTGAAGCCCTACAGCGCTGTGACCTGCTGACTGCCTCACCTTAGTCCTGGTTGGAAGTCCTACAGCGCTGTGACCTGCTGACTGCTTCACCTTAGTCCTGTTGAAGCCCTACAGCGCTGTAACCTAATGACTGCCTCACCTAATTAGTCCTGTTGTATGTTTAAATATGAAATGCACTATTTCACTAGAGTGTAAAGACGCTGTGTTCAGATTACCACACTGGAAACCCACTTTTCTATCATACAACAGTAATACGTAACATAATTTGTGTGAAAATGTTAATTGTCATATCAATATTTACAGCACCCAGACAGCTCTGTAATTACACCCTTCATACACACACACACACACACACACACACACACACACACACACACACACACACACACACACACACACACACACACACACACACACACACACACACACACACACAAAAGAGTAGCAAATTATAACATAACAGCTCATCCTTTTCTTTTTTGTCTAACCCCCTCCTGTTTTCTACTTTATTGGAATAGCCAGCATTGAATCAGTTTCCCTCCCTTCTACACTTTGATCTAATGCAGAAACCGTGGGCCTCACTCAACAGTAAAACAGTACTACTGTACTTTTCAAGGTGTATAGCTTGCTGCAAGCGGATGACTGTCTTTGTTTTTAATTTATTCTTTATTTAGTATTTTCAACAGTTTAACCCATTTAGAGTAGACCTGAGGACGATTTTCTACAAATGCCTCAAAATCATGACAGTTTTCATGTCAAAAATGGCATACTATAGTATGTTACACTTCATATCATTCATGTGTTCAAGTATGAATAAACTATTTTAACTGAAGTCTTGGTGTGTGCGACCCACTGCCGGTATTTTGATACTATAGTATGTACATGTACATTTGTTTTGCAGATCCTCAAAAATGATGAAAAACGGCGTGCTATAGTATGCCGTTCGAAATGGGCTATAGCCCATGGTCAAAAATGATGAAAAACGAGGATTTGAAAAAAAAGACGAAAATCACTCCGAGACCATGGGCCATTGTCTCGAGTGATTTTCGTCTTTTTTTCAAATCCTCAAAAATGATGAAAAACGGCATGCTATTGTATGCCGTCCGAGATGGGCTAAAACGAGGATTTGAAAAAAGACGAAAATCACTCCGAGACCATGGACTATAGCCCATGGTCTCGGAGGGCATACTATAGTATGTCGTTTTTCACCATTTCGGAGGATTTTAATTTTTTTTTGAAAATCACGGAAAAGCGAAAGGCTATAGTCCATGGTCTCGGAGGGCATACTATAGTAGGCCTATGTCGTTTTTCACGATTTCGAAGGAAAGCGAAAGCTTTCGGACCGCATACTATAGTGTGCCATTTTTTCCATATTGCCAAGTTTTGCAAAAAACGACTGCACAGTTCAGCCAGAACTTTTTTGGCAGAAGAAGGAGAGAAGAGAACAAACAGAAACAATAATAAATAGACTTGTAATCTAACTGTAGGGAGTACAAACACAGTAAAGAACCTGGGGGTTATCTATGAAAAGGCAACACAATGAGCAGAAAATAAACCATGGAAATACAACAAATTGAATAGAGCACCGCAGGGACTTGAACCCCGTTCTGGAAAACCAGGAAGTAGGCTACCACACCAGTGCCTTGGTTTTTTGTTTTGTTGTAATTTACAGGTCCAAAAGCAATTACATTCATTATATTTCAACAGTAAAGTAATTTCACAATTTACATGTAGGTAATAATAACGGTATGTAAGGGAAAATATAAAGCACAAAGCTAACATTTTTAAATGTCACGGCAAGATCATTTGAGGATTTAAAAGAGAGTCTTAAAAAAGAGTTTAGTTTAGTTTATTTGAACATCTTCACAGAACAGATTCAAGTGCACGGTTTACATCAGCAGAGAAGGAAAAACAAATAATGAAGACCCGTGAAGGTGATCAAAAGGCATGGGCTGAAGCTTAAAAGCTTATAAGTGCCCATCCTACTCACAGCACAGCATTAGAAATACTCAGCATAATTATCAGTTTAACAATACATTAATCAGAGACAAAAAAAGAGAAAAACAAGTAACAACCCTACACCCAACCCACACCCGTGTCAGTGTAGAGATCCACCAGGATCCATAGTGATTATGACTGCTTTAGTTAGATATTAGTATTGTTTAACACACACACACACACACACACACACACACACACACACACACACACACACACACACACACACACACACACACACACACACACACACACACACACACACACACACACACACACACACACACCTATGATAAACTGTATTTAGCCAGGGTAATACGCTTGAGCAATGTTTTGAATTGTGATATATTACTGCTGTGTTTGACATCCTCTGTCAAGCCATTCCAAATCTTCACCCCACAGACAGAGATACACATATGTTTTCGAGTGGTATTTGTACTGGGTTGTTGGAAGTTTAAGTCCCATCTCAACTGGTAGCCCCCCTCCCTGTCCTTAAACCATTTCAGGATGTTTGAAGGAAGTAATTTTTTTCTTACTTTATAAATAATAAGAGCTGTTTTAAATTCTACTAAATCAAAACACTTCAGTGTACGTGACCTTGAAAACAGTTAATTTGTGTGTTCATAAAAATCCACCTTGTGTACTATTCTAATGGCTCTTTTTTGCAATGTGGCTAGAGGCTGGAGGTTACTTTTATACGTATTTCCCCAAACCTCCACACAATAGGATAGATATGGTAATATTAGTGTATTGTATAATGTCATCAGTGACTTATAGTTTAATACATACCTAGTTTTGCATAGAACACCAACACTTCTAGCTATTTTGGTCCGGACATATTTAATATGGGGTTTCCAAGTGAATTTATGGTCAATAATTACTCCCAAGAAGGTATTCTCATATACTCTTTCCAATGTTATGTTGTCTATCTTTAATTCCACAGATATGTTTGAGTGTATTTTTTTATTCCCAAAGATCATAAATTTGTTTTTTTTTCAAATTTAGTGATAGTTTGTTTCTGTCAAACCATAGTTTCAGTTTGCCCAATTCCGTGGAGACCTCCTCCAACAGCTGCTGTAAGTCCTTTCCGGCGCAGAAGATGTTGGTGTCATCGGCAAACACAACATATTTCAAAGTACTTGATACTTTACATATGTCATTAATATATAATATGAAAAGTTTAGGTCCTAAAATAGAGCCTTGCGGTACGACACATCTGATGGGTGAGCTGCTTGACCTGTACTCACCCATCTGGACATACTGTTGTCTGTTTGTAATGTAACTTTTGATCCAATTTAGCCCTACCCCTCTAATCCCATAGATTTCCATTTTTTGTAATAATATTTCGTGATTTATTGTATCAAAAGCCTTTTTTAAATCTATAAAAATGCCTAGTGCATATTTATTATTGTCGATTGATGTAGTCAATTCTTCAGTTAGCTCCATTAGTGCCATTGAGGTTGATCGTCCAGTTCTGAATCCATATTGGCTTTCCATTAGTATATTATGTTTTTCAATAAAACTGTCCAACCTTATAGAAAATATTTTTTCCAGAATTTTTGAGAACTGTGAAAGGAGGGAGATAGGCCTGTAGTTAGTGAAGAGATGTTTATCACCAGCTTTGAATATTGGGATTACCTTAGCCGTTTTCATTTGACTGGGAAAGGAGCCTGTTCTGAGTGATAAGTTACATATATAGGTTAAAGGGTCAACCACAGTACTAATGACCTTCTTTAGAACTACCATATCGATCCCATTTCCATCAGTAGAGGTTTTATTGTTAAGTTTATGTACAATGTCAAGAATGTCTTCTTTGTCAGTATTTTGAAGAAAAATTGTGGCAGGATTCCTTTCTTCTGACAGATGAGCAACACCACCCCCTAGAGGTGGTGTTATTTCATCTGCCAGATTGGGTCCCACACTCACAAATAATTTGTTGAACTCCTCTACCACCTCATTCATATTGTTGATTGTTCTATCTTTTTCAATAAAGTGATCTGTGTAGTTTGAGTTGGTTCTATTCCTAATTATTGTATTTAATATTTTCCATGTGCCCTTGATATTATTTTTGTTTTTGTCAAATAATTTATTATAATGCTCTTTCTTACCTCTCCTAATAATATCAATTAGTTTATTTTTATATATTTTATATTTTGTTTCTTTATCTATGGTTCTATGTTTCATATAGTCTCTATATAGTTTATTATTTTTCTTACAGGCTTTGACCAATCCCTTAGTCATCCACGGCTTGTCAACAGTATTCAATTTTGTTCTATATTCTAGTGTTGGACAGTTTCTATCATATAATAATAAGAATATTTCTAGGAAATTATCATATGCAGAATCAACATCATCAGCTGCATACACCTTTTCCCAGTCTTCACTAATAGCCTAGCCTACTCTCTCTGTAGTTTTATCACACTTTTTGGTCACACTTTTTGGTCACGCTAAAACTATAGGATACAACTCTAATAAAACTATAGGAGGGGGGGGGGGCATAATGGCCACTTTAAGTTAACATCAGTGCGGGGTACGAAAAATGTATTCTATTCAAGAATTGAGTTATGGAATTTCTTAGTTCCATTTCTTAGTTTGACGTGAAGCGCCCCTGACAGGCCAATCGCACGCTGGAAGAGGCTCGCTCCAATTTATGGGGATATTGCCGTTCCACGCCGCCAAAATGAATTGATTGCATTGGTGGAATATTTCATGTCAACCGGAATATGTTCTTCTCTAAATAACGAGCATCGTAAATAAC
This sequence comes from Electrona antarctica, assembly GCF_951216825.1. Classification (NCBI taxonomy): domain Eukaryota; kingdom Metazoa; phylum Chordata; class Actinopteri; order Myctophiformes; family Myctophidae; genus Electrona; species Electrona antarctica. The sequence goes on along the minus strand of NC_136799.1, from coordinate 1,392,287 downwards.
GAGCATCAAGCAAGAATGACAAATAGCCTACACACTCACCAAGAAAGAACAACAAAATTACAATTTGAATCATAACAGATCATGAATGATAGCCGTGTTTGTGTTTTATACATCTGAAAACTGATGTTTGCTGCTGCACTTTAAGCTCTTAGGGAGCTTTATGGACATGGATAAAATCAAATAAATGTAAGATTTTCTTGGTCTCCAAGCAGTTGGCCTTAGGTTTTCGTGGTGTAAATATTTTTTCCAGACGCTGGCAGAGAGTTGTCCCTTGTTTCCTACATTCTTTTTACATAATGTCAATATTAAAATGAACATTCACAGAAATAAAACGTTTTTTTTTTTTTTTTTTTTAAATCATTGAAAATAGCAGATCTACAAGTAAGGTACTGAAATGTTTACATTGCACTGAATGAGAAAGAGAGAAAGACTGTAAAATGTATTAGTCATTTGTGGTTGATTGACATGAATTGTACAAGGTGCAAATTATGCAATGGCAGCAGCATTCTTCTCTTCTTTGCTACATGTTCTTCTCTAAATAACGAGCATCGTAAATAACGAGCATCAAGCAAGAATGACAAATCAACGCCAAAACAGCAGCAGCATCAGTCTTAGTTGTTTTATCCTGTAGTTTCATCCTGTGGTTTCATCCTGTGGTTTCATCCTGTGGTTTCATCCTGTGGTTTCATCCTGTGGTTTCAGTTTCATCCTGTGGTTTCATCCTGTGGTTTCATCCTGTGGTTTAATCCTGTGGTTTCAGTTTCATCCTGTGGTTTCATCCTGTGGTTTCATCCTGTGGTTTCATCCTGTGGTTTCATCCTGTAGTTTCATCCTGTAGTTTCATCCTGTGGTTTCATCCTGGTTTCATCCTGTAGTTTCATCCTGTAGTTTCATCCTGTGGTTTCAGTTTCATCCTGTGGTTTCATCCTGTGGTTTCATCCTGTGGTTTCATCCTGTGGTTTCATCCTGTGGTTTCATCCTGTAGTTTCATCCTGTGGTTTCATCCTGTGGTTTCATCCTGTAGTTTCATCCTGTGGTTTCAGTTTCATCCTGTGGTTTCATCCTGTAGTTTCATCCTGTGGTTTCATCCTGTGGTTTCATCCTGGTTTCATCCTGTAGTTTCATCCTGTAGTTTCATCCTGTGGTTTCAGTTTCATCCTGTGGTTTCATCCTGTGGTTTCATCCTGTGGTTTCATCCTGTGGTTTCATCCTGTAGTTTCATCCTGTGGTTTCAGTTTCATCCTGTGGTTTCATCCTGTGGTTTCATCCTGTGGTTTCATCCTGTAGTTTCATCCTGTAGTTTCATCCTGTGGTTTCATCCTGTGGTTTCATCCTGTGGTTTCATCCTGGTTTCATCCTGTAGTTTCATCCTGTGGTTTCATCCTGTAGTTTCATCCTGGTTTCATCCTGTAGTTTCATCCTGTAGTTTCATCCTGTGGTTTCATCCTGTGGTTTCATCCTGTAGTTTTATCACACTTTTTGGTCATACTTTTTGGTCATACTTTTTGGTCATACTTTTTGGTGGTCACGCTAAAACTATAGGAACTCTGATAAAACTCTGATAAAACTAGGATAAAACTAGGATAAAACTAATACAACTATAGGATAAAACTTTAATAAAACTCTAATAAAACTAATACAACTCTATATGAGTAGTAGAAATTACTAAAGGTTTTTTTGAAAGTGAAATATCCCTTTAAGTAAGCGCCCCTGACAGGCCAATCGCATGCTGGAAGAGGCTCACTCTAATGTATGGGGATATTGCCGTTCCACGCCGCACGCACGCACGCACGCACGCACGCACGCACGCACGCACGCACGCACGCACGCACGCACGCACGCACTGCTTTGTTAAACGGCACTCTCCGGGTTTTTTGCCGCTCTTTTCCAAACAAACTATGCCTTCAGGGGACTGTGGCGGTTCGTAATGATCCAGACGCTCACTGTTCTGTCTACATGTTTGCGTGTGTGTGTGTTTGTGTTTGTGTGTGTGTGTGTGTGTGTGTGTGTGTGTGTGTGTGTGTGTGTGTGTGTGTGTGTGTGTGTGTGTGTGTGTGTGTGTGTGTGTGTGTGTGTGTGTGTGTGTGTGTGTGTGTGTGTGCATGCGTGCCTTTTCTGGTAACACTGTGAACACACAATAAAGTCCATACACAAGTACAGCCTAATGGAGGAAAAGGGTTTCCAAAGTGTGTGCGTGCATGTGGTGTCTCTTACATTGCTTTTGGAGCCAGACGAAAGGTTTAATTTGTGTGCAGTGCCAGTGCCAGTGTGCGTGCGTGCGTGCGTGCGTGCGTGCGTGCGTGCGTGCGTGCGTGCGTGCGTGCGTGCGCATGTGCGTTTTGCAATACACTTTTTATAATACAGATAATACAGATACTACTACAGATGTCCAAAACATCAATCACATTGGTACACATTACGTCTATAGTCATGTGTCGAAGAAAGATTTGTCCAATACATTTACAGCCCATGCTGATTGGCTAGACCTGTGCTCCTAGGATACCCTACCTGACCTGGTGGAGACCTGTGCTCCGAGGATATCCTACCTGGCCTGGTGGAGACCTGTGCTCCTAGGATATCCTACCTGACCTGGTGGAGACCTGTGCTCCTAGGATATCCTACCTGACCTGGTGGAGACCTGTGCTCCTAGGATATCCTACCTGACCTGGTGGAGACCTGTGCTCCTAGGATAACCTATACCTGACATGGTGGAGACCTGTGCTCCTAGGATAACCTATACCTGACCTGGTGGAGACCTGTGCTGCTAGGATAACCTATACCTGACCTGGTGGAGACCTGTGCTCCTAGGATAACCTATACCTGACCTGGTGGAGACCTGTGCTCCTAGGATAACCTATACCTGACCTGGTGGAGACCTGTCCTCAGAGGATGTATCTAAAGTGTAGTTGCTTATGGGATTTCCTTCCTAATGTGGTTTCATTGAGACACTTCAGCTCAGATTGACCATAAACCATTTTATTGCAAAGCGATTGCATGTCAGTATGGCGGTGTGGCTCTGCTCATGTGGTATCAGATAATCTGCGTACCGAGACACAGGTCTAATATCACATTTGATATCTCCGATTATCTGTGTGTCGAGACACAGCTCTGATATCAACGACCCCCCAGAGCAGAGCCAAAGACACAATAATCCATGAACAACAATACACAATAACATATCAACACATGATTCAACACAATGAAACTACACAATCGAAAACAATACAATAATATCCCATAACCCCTGGACTAAAAACTACAGGGAGGAGGCCGGGGAGGTGGGGGGGAGGTGGGGGCGTCACACAGACGCTGAACGAGCTGCTTTGACAGCTCAGCATGAAGGATGAGTAGTGAGCCGAGCCGAGGCTGCTTAAGTAGTGAGCTGAATTGCACTGTGGGAATGAGGGCGTGGCTGAGATAGCTCGTAGCCAATGAGTGAGAAGGGAGACCTGGACAGGCAGCTGATTTAAAGAAGCAGAATTAATTACTAAGGGGAACGAATGAGGGGAACTACAGAATAACCTTCTGAATGAATGAGGGGAACTACATGGAATAACCTTCTGCCTTCCGTGCCTCAATGAACTATCGCTTACGCTTGATTTAATGCAGTGTCATGTGTTTCATATCAAGGACATCCAAACTGATGTGTATTTGGCCGTGGACCCCCGCGGACCCCCGCGGACGCATGGTTATCCAGTAGTTTTTGATGATGTCAGATTGACATATGGAGCGTGTCACGAGGCGTGATGGGCTGACAACCATATATGGAGATCTAAGGGTGTTCATGATGTCACTTGATGTCACAAGGCGTGACCATATATGGAGACGTGATGTCACGAGGCGTGACCATATGGAGGAGTGGGTGACTGACGGTAATGGACGGACGGACGGACGGACGGACGGACGGACGGACGGACGGACGGACGGACGGGACGGACGATGCAGGTTTTCATAGTAAATGGGAATACTTACAGTATATCAGACTGCAGACTGTAAAACAGCTGTTCTCTCAAGAATCTCTCTCCTCCCTCCCCCCTCTCTCCCTCTCTCTCTCTCTCCCCCTCTCCCCCCCCTCTCTCCCCCCCCCCCTCTCTCTCCCCCCCCCCCCTCTCTCTCTCTCTCTCTCTCCCCCTCTCCCCCCCTCTCTCTCCCCCCCCCTCTCTCTCCCCCCCCCCCCCCCTCTCTCTCTCTCTCTCTCTCTCTCTCTCTCTCTCTCTCTTCTCTCTCTCTCTCTCTCTCTCTCTCTCTCTCTCTCTCTCTCTCTCTCTCTCTCTCTCTCTCTCTCTCTCTCTCTCTCTCTCTCTCCCTCCCTCCCTCCCTCCCTCTCTCCCTCCCCCCCCGTATATAGTTTCCCAAACAAACGATGCCTTCAGGGACTGCAGTGGTTCGTAATGATCCAAAACAGTGTATGTGTGCGTGCGTGCGTGCGTGCGTGCGTGCGTGCGTGCGTGCGTGTGTGCGTGCGTGCGTGCGTTACTTTGAACGAATTAATACACCGTCTCTGCTGACTTGTACTGTACTGTATTATTATGTCTGAAAAGTAGATCTGGCCCAATACGCTATACCCAACATTTGATTATAGAGCACAATGTTCTACTATTGTAACTCCACAACTCCTCAACGCCACGGCCCGTGGCGTGCTGCAGCACTGGAGAGGGAGACGGGGGTACCAATGTAATCCACACACAGAAAGAAAATCATGCGATTGAAAAGACTTGGGAGGACTCTGGGAGAGGGTGCATACTTAGTTTAGACTAGTCATTGGTTAGACATAAGGTTGGTGAGGGGTGTGTTAAAACGAGCAGATTAAGGTTGGTGAGGGGTGCGTTAAAACGACCGGATTAGGGTTGGCGAGGGGTGCGTTAAAACGACCGGATTAAAGTTGGTGAGGGTTGCCTTAAAACGACCGGATTAAGGTTGGCGAGGGGTGCGTTAAAACGACCAGATTAAGGTTGGCGAGGGGTGCGTTAAAACGACCGGATTAAGGTTGGCGAGGGGTGCCTTAAAACGACCAGATTAAGGTTGGTGAGGGGTGCGTTAAAACCACCGGATTAAGGTTGGCGAGGGGTGCGTTAAAACGACCGGATTAAGGTTGGTGAGGGGTGCGTTAAAACGACCGGATTAAGGTTGCGAGGGGTGCGTTAAAACGACCGGATTAAGGTTGGTGAGGGGTGCGTTAAAACGACCGGATTAAGGTTGCGAGGGGTGCGTTAAAACGACCGGGTTAAGGTTGGCGAGGGTGCGTTAAAACGACCGGATTAAGGTTGGCGAGGGGTGCGTTAAGGGTTTGGAGAGGGTTAAGGTTGGGTTTAGGTGTGTTGCCTCGTGGGAGGTTAGGTTTAGGTGTGTTGCCCCGTGGGAGGTTAGGTTTAGGTGTGTTGCCTCGTGGGAGGTTAGGTTTAGGTGTGTTGCCCCGTGGGAGGTTAGGTTTAGGTGTGTTGCCTCGTGGGAGGTTAGGTTTAGGTGTGTTGCCCCGTGGGAGGTTAGGCTTAGGTGTGTTGCCTCGTGGGAGGTTAGGTTTAGGTGTGTTGCCTCGTGGGAGGTTAGGTTTAGGTGTGTTGCCCCGTGGGAGGTTAGGTTTAGGTGTGTTGCCCCGTGGGAGGTTAGGTTTAGGTGTGTTGCCCCGTGGGAGGTTAGGTTTAGGTGTGTTGCCTCGTGGGAGGTTAGGTTTAGGTGTGTTGCCTCGTGGGAGGTTAGGTTTAGGTGTGTTGCCTCGTGGGAGGTTAGGTTTAGGTGTGTTGCCTCGTGGGAGGTTAGGTTTAGGTGTGTTGCCTCGTGGGAGGTTAGGTTTAGGTGTGTTGCCTCGTGGGAGGTTAGGTTTAGGTGTGTTGCCTCGTGGGAGGTTAGGTTTAGGTGTGTTGCCCCATGGGAGGGTTAAGGAGAGGGTTAAGGTTAGGTTTAGGTGTGTTGCCTCGTGGGAGGTTAGGTTTAGGTGTGTTGCCCCGTGGGAGGTTAGGTTTAGGTGTGTTGCCTCGTGGGAGGTTAGGTTTCTGGTTTAAGGACTTCACTTCCTGCATGGGTTTGCTTTACCCCCCAAAAAGTATCCATGACAGGAAAAACCGAGCCATGGAAAGTATTTCTTTCTTCATTTTTTGTGTCCATAAACCGGTCCCAGATGGCCGTGGGTAAGAAATGTAATTTATCATCAGATGTTCTCTCTCTCTCTCTCTCTCTCTCTCTCTCTTCAAAGCTGTTTACCACAGAGCGAGCGAGATGGCTCTTTGTTGTATATGGAATCCCAGGCTGATTCAGCTTTTGTCTTCATTTTTTTTCTTTTCTCCCCACCCTCGTTGACAGTTCCTTCCACACCACATTGTCTTAGTCACAGAACAAAGAACAGATTGTCCCCGAAAACGACAATCGTCAGTAAATGGGATTACAATTCACACGAACACGCAGGCCAGACTCATGGAGCTCCTGCAGTGATGCGCTCCGTAGAGCATTGTATTATCAGCATTATGTTAGCCCATTCTGGGCGGGAACCCCTTTTGGTGTTTTAAGCATTATGTTATACTTTAGCTATTTAAAAATAGCAGATCTACAAGCTACGATCTACGAGCTTGTAGGTCTGCTATTTTTGAAAAATCGTGAAAATGTGCCTCGAATCATTGAATAATATTATATTATTTCAGAGTGAAAGTTTTTAACTCAAATCTTTGCTTCTGGGGGGTTCCTGGAACAACATATTTTCAGATGGGGGTCGGAGGCCAAATACAGATAATGTTCGGTGTCCTTGACATGAAATATTGAGCACCACTGATACAGAAACATATACGTATTTCAGAAAACTGAAAACTGCCATTTTTTAGAATCTGCCTCAGGCCTAAGTGGGATAATGTGAAAGCTTTAAGCAATGCAATATAGACTCATCATCACTATAGCGGCGCAGCAGAGCCACATGTCTGTATAGACTCATCACTATAGCGGCGCAGCAGAGTCACATGTCTGTATAGACTCATCACTATAGCGGCGCAGCAGAGCCACATGTCTGTATAGACTCATCACTATAGCGGCGCAGCAGAGCCACATGTCTGTATAGACTCATCACTATAGCGGCGCAGCAGAGAGCCACATGTCTGTATAGACTCATCACTATAGCGGAGCGGCAGAGCCACATGTCTGTATAGACTCATCACTATAGCGGTGCAGCAGAGCCACATGTCTGTATAGACTCATCACTATAGCGGCGCAGCAGAGTCACATGTCTGTATAGACTCATCACTATAGACTCATCACTATAGCGGCGCAGCAGAGCCACATGTCTGTATAGACTCATCACTATAGACTCATCACTATAGACTCATCACTATAGCGGCGCAGCAGAGCCACATGTCTGTATAGACTCATCACTATAGACTCATCACTATAGACTCATCACTATAGACTCATCACTATAGCGGCGCAGCAGAGAGCCTCATGTCTGTATAGACTCATCACTATAGCGGCGCAGCAGAGCCACATGTCTGTATAGACTCATCACTATAGCGGCGCAGCAGAGTCACATGTCTGTATAGACTCATCACTATAGCGGCGCAGCATAGCCACATGTCTGTATAGACTCATCACTATAGCGGCGCAGCAGAGAGCCACATGTCTGTATAGACTGAGACTCGTCACTATAGCGGCGCAGCAGAGTCACATGTCTGTATAGACTCATCACTATAGCGGCGCAGCATAGCCACATGTCTGTATAGACTCATCACTATAGCGGCGCAGCAGAACCACATGTCTGTATAGACTGAGACTCGTCACTATAGCGGCGCAGCAGAGAGCCACATGTCTGTATAGACTCATCACTATAGCGGCGCAGCAGAGCCACATGTCTGTATAGACTCATCACTATAGACTCATCACTATAGCGGCGCAGCATAGCCACATGTCTGTATAGACTCATCACTATAGACTCATCACTATAGCGGCGCAGCAGAGAGCCACATGTCTGTATAGACTCATCACTATAGCGGCGCAGCAGAGCCACATGTCAGTATAGACTCATCACTATAGCGGCGCAGCAGAGCCTCATGTCTGTATAGACTCATCACTATAGCGGCGCAGCAAAGCCACATGTCTGTATAGACTCATCAGTATAGACTCATCAGTATAGACTCATCACTATAGCGGCGCAGCATAGCCACATGTCTGTATAGACTCATCACTATAGCGGCGCAGCAGAGCCACATGTCTGTATAGACTCATCAGTATAGACTCATCACTATAGCGGCGCAGCATAGCCACATGTCTGTATAGACTCATCACTATAGCGGCGCAGCATAGCCACATGTCTGTATAGACTCATCACTATAGCGGCGCAGCATAGCCACATGTCTGTATAGACTCATCACTATAGCGGCGCAGCAGAGCCCTGTATAGACTCATCACTATAGCGGCGCAGCATAGCCACATGTCTGTATAGACTCATCACTATAGCGGCGCAGCATAGCCACATGCCTGTATAGACTCATCACTATAGACTAAAATGATAGGAAGGGACTAGTGGACAAGAGATCCAGTATAAGTCATTTTACACTTGGTTGGATGCTGAAAATAGCAGATCTTACAACGCGCTGTGTGAGCTTGTAGATCGGCTATTTTCAGCAAGTGTAAAATCAGTCATTGCGACGGCATCAAGGCCCGACAAAATACATTTTAGTCGACAAAAGCAACTGTAGACTAAAATCTTATAATATTTAGTCGACTAAAACTAGACTGAAATCTCAGGTGACTAAAATGTGACTAAAACTAAATGATGAGACTATGGCTATAACTGAAATCAACAATTGTCTGGCTCAAGTTGCCATGTATTGCTGTACTGCAATATATTTTGATGAGAAATTATATTTTTATGGAATATTTTAGTGACGGTGTAACAAAAACATGTTTAGTGTTCAGAGATACTTAAAGGACCACTTCACCACTTTTCAAAACTTTTTGGTGTTTTAAGCATTATGTTATACTTTAGCTATTGAAAAAAAAAGCAGATCTACATGCTCATAGCCGCGCTACGAGCTTGTAGGTCTGCTATTTTTGAAAAGTCTTGAAAATGTGCTGCAAATACTTGAATATAATATATTCAAGTATTTGCAGCACATTTTCAAAGAATATATTATATTCTTTCAGAGCAAACGTTTTAAGTCAAATCTTTGCGTCTGGTGAGGTCCCTGGAACAACATATTTTCAGATGGGGGTCGACGGCCGATTACATATAATTGTGAGGGTCCTTGACATGAAAATGCTTGAGAACCACCGATATATAAAACATAACCAGAAAACGGTCAGAATTTAGAAGGAATCTGTAGAATCGTTCTCAGCTTTAAACCACATAATATTAGCATGTACTGAGTCCAGAGTACAAGTACTTAAAGGGGCATTCCACTCATTTTCAACATTTTACTATGTCATTAATATACCTTAGAGCTGTTGTGTGGAAATAATAAAAAAGTCCCCCCATTCTGTGTTTCCTAGAACTAGAGGTCTGAAAAAAAACATTAACATGGTGAAACACATCTTGATGACATCATCAAGATGTGTTTCACCATGTTAATGATTTTTTCCATAATTACAGTTCTAGGAAACACAGAATGGGGGGACTTTTTTATTATTTCCACACAACAGCTCTAAGGTATATTAATGACATAGTAAAATGTTGAAAATGGGTGGTTTTCCCCTTTAATTAGTATCGTCATGGGTCAAACGTTCTGTCCTCATCAGCACACCGCGAGCGAGGCTGTCGATGGCGTGACCTTCTGCCAGAATGTCTCTCTCTCTCTCTCTCTCTCTCTCTGTGTATCTCTCTGTGTATCTCTCTCTCTGTGTATCTCTCTCTCTCTCTCTCTCTCTCTCTCTCTCTCTCTCTCTCTCTGTGTATCTCTCTCTCTCTCTCTCTCTCTCATCCCCCGGGCGTTCAGGATTATATAGGCACATTAGCATACAGTCAGATCACGGATCCATTTCCTCCCATCAATTATTCAGATGTGAGCGGGTTGTTATTCTGCATGCAGGGTAATAGACGGGCCAAGTAGGGAGCTTATGATGCTGTGACCTGGTGTCTCTCTCTCTCTCTCTCTCTCTCTCTCTCTCTCTCTCTTATGATGCTGTGACCTGGTGTCTCTCTCTCTCTCTTATGATGCTGTGACCCTGGTGTCTCTCTCTCTGTCTCTCTCTCTCTTATGATGCTGTGACCCTGGTGTCTCTCTCTCTCTCTCTCTCTCTCTCTCTCTCTCTCTCTCTTATGATGCTGTGACCCTGGTGTCTCTCTCTCTCTCTCTCTCTCTCTCTCTCTTATGATGCTGTGACCCTGGTGTCTCTCTCTCTCTCTCTCTCTCCCCCTCTCCCTCTCCCTCTCCCTCCCCCCTCCCTCTCTCCCTCTCCCTCTCCCTCTCTCTCTCCCTCTCTCTCTCCCCCTCTCCCTCTCCCTCTCCCTCCCCCCTCCCTCTCTCCCTCTCCCTCTCCCTCTCCCTCTCCCTCTCCCTCTCCCTCTCCCTCCCCCTCTCCCTCCCCCCTCCCTGTTGGAAGTTGGATGCGCGCCCACCTTCAAAATGGCCACTGGCCACTGTCACACTTTGACTGTTATGCTAACGAGAGGCAGCTAACGATACGATCGGATCAAAACATGGATTAAAGAATATAAACCCTGGAAAACGTATAGGCTACGGTTCTGGCAGGCTATAGACGATTAATTTAAGCCTATACGGTTACTACGGTTCTGGCGGGCTGCGTGTTAAGACTCCCCCTAGTGGCGTCCATGTGCGATGCCACTCAATGTGACTACTGGGTTGGGTTGTGGTATGCGATTGTAGCATTGTGTGGAAGCGGGATTGAACCCGGGCCTCCCACTCACCAGACCAACACGCAACCTGTCGAGCGCTGAGCCCGACTGGCAGAGCTGATGCGGGCTGGGACTTGGCTGAGGGGCTACAATCACCCCCCCAGTCTTTTGAAGTGCATCCTCACGCGGACCGCCGCACACGATGTCCCTCATGTGCCTCACGCGAGGATAACACACTCCACGTCCTGCCGACTACGCCAGATCGTAGCATTGCGCGGAATGCGGGGATTGAACCCGGGCCTCCCACTCTGCCAGACCAACGCACAACCTGACGTGCCAATAGAGCTGAGCCCGAATGGTCAGGGCTGTTGCGGGCTGGGTCTTGGCTGGGGGGGGGGGGGGCTACACAAAGGCCAACCCCTCTTATGTCCGGCTGATATACTGTAGAGTTGGCAGACTGTTTTCACCCGCGTGAATACAAAGTGCGTTCCCCGATGTGACTACGAGCCAAACTATAACCACTTCTAGTGCTAATTAGCGCTTTTTAGGAGTGCATCTTAACAAGTCTGTAGTAGCACTCAATTGTGCATATGTAGCTTCTACGGGACAACAGAGCAGATTTACATTGAGCACCATGCAGTGCTGCTGCATAAACGCTACAGTTTATCAGTGGGCACTGCAGTATTTATTTATTTTTATGTCGTGAACATCTTTAGAATGTCACGATTTCGGGAAACGAAACGAAGAGCAAATTAGCATCCAGGGATGTCCTAATATAACACCATCTGTGGATCCGCCGGGGAAACCGCATACAAATGACGCTTAACCCACTGAGTACGGGAGCGCGTCTTTATATGCATGGCACCACTTTAACCATTATTTTTTAAACTTTAAGCTGTTGAAAAATAGCAGATCTACAAGCTCATAGCGCAGCACCGAGTGCCGCGCTACAAGCTTGTAGATCTGCTATTTTTGGAAAGTCGTGAACATGTGGAATGTGCCAATCGTTGAATTATGTTCTTTCACAGCAAACGTTTTATAAACTCTTATCTTTGCTTCTGTGGGGGTCCCTGTGGGGGGGGTCCCTGGGGGGGTGGGGGTCCCTGGGGGTGTGGGGGTCCCTGGGGGGGTCCCTGGAACAACGTATTTTCAGAGGGGGCCCGACAGCCAGATATATAATTTTTCAGGTCCTTGACATGACATAGTTTGAGAACAACTGATATAGAAACATAGGTTTTGATGATTTAGAATAATCTGGTCGTCGGGTCTCAATGGCTTAATAGAACTTCTCATGCCCTGTGAGTTCGTTCACATTCTCACAAAATGTCCCACTGCACTTAAACACTTCTAGCAGATGCTCCGGCGTCTGCTCGCTGTCTAAACTGTAGTGGGACATTATGCATGCATTTGTTGAAATAGAGCTCTATTTGTTTAGTATACAGTATGTTTGTCCTGGTTCGGTGTTGCCGTAGTTACAGCCAAGACACACAGTGGCAAAGTGAGTGACAAAGTTAATTTAATGTTGTTTAGAGTGAGTCCACTAGGGAGAGTAGGCTGGTGGGGGGGCTCAGAGTGAGTCCACTAGGGAGAGTAGGCTGGTGGGGGGGCTCAGAGTGAGTCCACTAGGGAGAGTAGGCTGGTGGGGGGGCTCAGAGTGAGTCCACTAGGGAGAGTAGGCTGGTGGGGGGCTCAGAGTGAGTCCACTAGGGGGAGTAGGCTGGTGGGGGGGCTCAGAGTGAGTCCACTAGGGAGAGTAGGCTGGTGGGGGGGCTCAGAGTGAGTCCACTAGGGAGAGTAAGCTGGTGGGGGGGGCTCAGAGTGAGTCCACTAGGGAGAGTAGGCTGGTGGGGGGGGGCTCAGAGTGAGTCCACTATAGGGAGAGTAGGCTGGTGGGGGGGCTCAGAGTGAGTCCACTAGGGAGAGTAGGCTGGTGGGGGGGCTCAGAGTGAGTCCACTAGGGAGAGTAGGCTGGTGGGGGGGCTCAGAGTGAGTCCACTATAGGGAGAGTAGGCTTGTGGGGGGGCTCAGAGTGAGTCCACTAGGGAGAGTAGGCTGGAGGGGGGCTCAGAGTGAGTCCACTAGGGAGAGTAGGCTGGTGGGGGGGCTCAGAGTGAGTCCACTAGGGAGAGTAGGCTGGAGGGGGGCTCAGAGTGTGTCCACTATGGAGAGTAGGCTGGTGGGGGGGCTCAGAGTGAGTCCACTATAGGGAGAGTAGGCTGGTGGGGGGGCTCAGAGTGAGTCCACTAGGGAGAGTAGGCTGGAGGGGGGGCTCAGAGTGAGTCCACTAGGGAGAGTAGGCTGGTGGGGGGGCTCAGAGTGAGTCCACTAGGGAGAGTAGGCTGGTGGGGGGGCTCAGAGTGAGTCCACTATAGGGAGAGTAGGCTGGGGGGGCTCAGAGTGAGTCCACTAGGGAGAGTAGGCTGGTGGGGGGGCTCAGAGTGAGTCCACTAGGGAGAGTAGGCTGGTGGGGGGGCTCAGAGTGAGTCCACTATAGGGAGAGTAGGCTGGTGGGGGGGCTCAGAGTGAGTCCACTAGGGAGAGTAGGCTGGTGGGGGGGCTCAGAGTGAGTCCACTAGGGAGAGTAGGCTGGTGGGGGGGCTCAGAGTGAGTCCACTAGGGAGAGTAGGCTGGTGGGGGGGCTCAGAGTGAGTCCACTAGGGAGAGTAGGCTGGTGGGGGGGCTCAGAGTGGGTCCACTAGGGAGATTAGGCTGGTGGGGGGGCTCAGAGTGAGTCCACTAGGGAGAGTAGGCTGGTGGGGGGCTCAGAGTGAGTCCACTAGGGAGATTAGGCTGGTGGGGGGGGGCTCAGAGTGAGTCCACTAGGGAGAGTAGGCTGGTGGGGGGGCTCAGAGTGAGTCCACTAGGGAGAGTAGGCTGGTGGGGGGGCTCAGAGTGAGTCCACTAGGGAGATTAGGCTGGTGGGGGGGCTCAGAGTGAGTCCACTTACTCCACTAGGGAGAGTAGGCTGGTGGGGGGGGGCTCAGAGTGAGTCCACTATAGGGAGAGTAGGCTGGTGGGGGGGCTCAGAGTGAGTCCACTTACTCCACTAGGGAGAGTAGGCTGGTGGGGGGGCTCAGAGTGAGTCCACTTACTCCACTAGGGAGAGTAGGCTGGTGGGGGGGGCTCAGAGTGAGTCCACTTACTCCACTAGGGAGATTAGGCTGGTGGGGGGGCTCAGAGTGAGTCCACTTACTCCACTATGGAGAGTAGGCTGGTGGGGGGGCTCAAAGTGAGTCCACTATAGGGAGAGTAGGCTGGTGGGGGGGCTCAGAGTGAGTCCACTATAGGGAGAGTAGGCTGGTGGGGGGGCTCAGAGTGAGTCCACTATAGGGAGAGTAGGCTGGTGTGGGGGCTCAGAGTGAGTCCACTAGGGAGAGTAGGCTGGTGTGGGGGCTCAGAGTGAGTCCACTAGGGAGAGTAGGCTGGTGGGGGGGCTCAGAGTGAGTCCACCTGGGAGAGTAGGCTGGTGGGGGGGCTCAGAGTGAGTCCACTAGGGAGAGTAGGCTTTGGACTCCACACATCCGTCCTCGTATTGGTGAGTAGCGAAAGTGTTCTTTTTATGTCTGCAGCAGTCGACAGGCAGTACCGTAGCATTAACTCATTTATTGCGGCTAACTGTTAGCATAAACACCAGTTTTTTACATGGCGGCAGCGTCGCAGTACAAAGGCACAAATAAATGGACCGGAAGTAGGAAGACATGCATTGGACTCAGGCAACAGCCCAGCTTCAATGATCTTAAATCCCTTTATTTTAGATTGTTTTGTAGTAATAGTACAACATAAACATTAAAGACACTTTAGTTGTTACTGTACAATATTTTAAAATAGTTGTCATGTTGCACACATGCTTAAAATAGCTCTTATTCGCGCCGCCCTCGTTGAAAATTTGTACAGTATTTCCAACTCCAGCTTGTCTCAGTTCAGGCTGCATGAAAAGAGGAGTTAACGGGCAATTATGGGCACTAGATTTGCCCGTAAACCTCAATCAAGTTTAGCGGGCATATACAAGTAATATACGGTAATATAGATGGTACAATTCGGGAGTTTACCGGAGTTTGTTGGAAAGTTTAACGGGAGTTTCCTGTAATATACACATCCGTATTCCATGCTTTTTGCACAGTTCAGGCTGCATGAACAGCACTCTGAGCGCTCGGTTTCTGCCCCCTCAATGTCGTAACTCTTCTATTAGAGTTATCTCTGACTAGGACCAGAGCTAACTATGACATCAGATAATTGGATAAGACTATAGGCAAGACTAGAGGACTCCATATAAGGGAATATGCAAATCCACTCCCCTATTGGGTCCTCGGTAATGTGGACACCGAGTCTGCAGTCAGACACGCTTAACCTCGTTAGAATACTTTTTTTTTTTTGCTTCACTAAAATAGCAGTTCTACAAGCTGGCAAGCTATTAAAATTTATATCTCTGAGCCCCCCCACCAGTAGGCTGGTGGGGGGGCTCAGAGTGAGTCCACTAGGGAGAGTAGGCTGGAGGGGGGGCTCAGAGTGAGTCCACTAGGGAGAGTAGGCTGGTGGGGGGGCTCAGAGTGAGTCCACTAGGGAGAGTAGGCTGGTGGGGGGGCTCAGAGTGAGTCCACTATAGGGAGAGTAGGCTGGGGGGGCTCAGAGTGAGTCCACTAGGGAGAGTAGGCTGGTGGGGGGGCTCAGAGTGAGTCCACTAGGGAGAGTAGGCTGGTGGGGGGGCTCAGAGTGAGTCCACTATAGGGAGAGTAGGCTGGTGGGGGGGCTCAGAGTGAGTCCACTAGGGAGAGTAGGCTGGTGGGGGGGCTCAGAGTGAGTCCACTAGGGAGAGTAGGCTGGTGGGGGGGGCTCAGAGTGAGTCCACTAGGGAGAGTAGGCTGGTGGGGGGGCTCAGAGTGAGTCCACTAGGGAGAGTAGGCTGGTGGGGGGGGCTCAGAGTGAGTCCACTAGGGAGAGTAGGCTGGTGGGGGGCTCAGAGTGAGTCCACTATAGGGGGAGTAGGCTGGTGGGGGGGCTCAGAGTGAGTCCACTAGGGAGAGTAGGCTGGTGGGGGGGGGCTCAGAGTGAGTCCACTAGGGAGAGTAGGCTGGTGGGGGGGCTCAGAGTGGGTCCACTAGGGAGATTAGGCTGGTGGGGGGGCTCAGAGTGAGTCCACTTACTCCACTAGGGAGAGTAGGCTGGTGGGGGGGCTCAGAGTGAGTCCACTAGGGAGAGTAGGCTGGTGGGGGGGCTCAGAGTGAGTCCACTAGGGAGATTAGGCTGGTGGGGGGGGGCTCAGAGTGAGTCCACTAGGGAGAGTAGGCTGGTGGGGGGGCTCAGAGTGAGTCCACTAGGGAGAGTAGGCTGGTGGGGGGCTCAGAGTGAGTCCACTAGGGAGATTAGGCTGGTGGGGGGGGGCTCAGAGTGAGTCCACTAGGGAGAGTAGGCTGGTGGGGGGGCTCAGAGTGAGTCCACTAGGGAGAGTAGGCTGGTGGGGGGGCTCAGAGTGAGTCCACTAGGGAGATTAGGCTGGTGGGGGGGCTCAGAGTGAGTCCACTTACTCCACTAGGGAGAGTAGGCTGGTGGGGGGGGGGCTCAGAGTGAGTCCACTTACTCCACTAGGGAGAGTAGGCTGGTGGGGGGGCTCAGAGTGAGTCCACTTACTCCACTAGGGAGATTAGGCTGGTGGGGGGGCTCAGAGTGAGTCCACTTACTCCACTAGGGAGAGTAGGCTGGTGGGGGGGCTCAGAGTGAGTCCACTTACTCCACTAGGGAGAGTAGGCTGGTGGGGGGGCTCAGAGTGAGTCCACTTACTCCACTAGGGAGATTAGGCTGGTGGGGGGGCTCAGAGTGAGTCCACTTACTCCACTATGGAGAGTAGGCTGGTGGGGGGGCTCAAAGTGAGTCCACTATAGGGAGAGTAGGCTGGTGGGGGGGCTCAGAGTGAGTCCACTATAGGGAGAGTAGGCTGGTGGGGGGGCTCAGAGTGAGTCCACTATAGGGAGAGTAGGCTGGTGTGGGGGCTCAGAGTGAGTCCACTAGGGAGAGTAGGCTGGTGTGGGGGCTCAGAGTGAGTCCACTAGGGAGAGTAGGCTGGTGGGGGGGCTCAGAGTGAGTCCACCTGGGAGAGTAGGCTGGTGGGGGGGCTCAGAGTGAGTCCACTAGGGAGAGTATAGGCTTTGGACTCCACACATCCGTCCTCGTATTGGTGAGTAGCGAAAGTGTTCTTTTTATGTCTGCAGCAGTCGACAGGCAGTACCGTAGCATTAACTAATTTATTGCGGCTAACTGTTAGCATAAACACCAGTTTTTTACATGGCGGCAGCGTTGCAGTACAAAGGCACAAATAAATGGACCGGAAGTAGGAAGACATGCATTGGACTCAGGCAACAGACCAGCTTCAATGATCTTAAATCCCTTTATTTTAGATTGTTTTGTAGTAATAGTACAACATAAACATTAAAGACACTTTAGTTGTTACTGTACAATATTTTAAAATAGTTGTCATGTTGCACACATGCTTAAAATAGCTCTTATTCGCGCCGCCCTCGTTGAAAATTTGTACAGTATTTCCAACTCCAGCTTGTCTCAGTTCAGGCTGCATGAAAAGAGGAGTTAACGGGCAATTATGGGCACTAGATTTGCCCGTAAACCTCAATCAAGTTTAGCGGGCATATACAAGTAATATACGGTAATATAGATGGTACAATTCGGGAGTTTACCGGAGTTTGTTGGAAAGTTTAACGGGAGTTTCCTGTAATATACACATCCGTATTCCATGCTTTTTGCACAGTTCAGGCTGCATGAACAGCACTCTGAGCGCTCGGTTTCTGCCCCCTCAATGTCGTAACTCTTCTATTAGAGTTATCTCTGACTAGGACCAGAGCTAACTATGACATCAGATAATTGGATAAGACTATAGGCAAGACTAGAGGACTCCATATAAGGGAATATGCAAATCCACTCCCCTATTGGGTCCTCGGTAATGTGGACACCGAGTCTGCAGTCAGACACGCTTAACCTCGTTAGAATACTTTTTTTTTTTTGCTTCACTAAAATAGCAGTTCTACAAGCTGGCAAGCTATTAAAATTTATATCGGCTGTTCTTGTTACTTTTGCGTGACAAAGGTTGAGGTTCCTGCAAAACACTATATATATATATATATATATATATATATATATATAAATATATATATATATATATATATACCTGGTGATGATTGGCGGAGAGAGAGAGAGAGAGAGAGAGAGAGAGAGAGAGGGAGAGGGGGAGAGGGAGAGGGGGAGGGGGAGAGGGGGAGGGGGAGGGAGAGAGACAGCGAGAGAGAGAGCGAGAGAGAGGGAGAGAGAGAGGAGAGAGAGAGAGGGAGAGAGAGGGGGAGAGAGAGAGATAGGGAGAGGGAGAGAGAGAGAGAGGAGAGAGAGAGAGGGAGAGAGAGAGAGAGAGGGAGAGAGAGAGAGAGAGGGAGAGAGAGAGAGAGAGATAGATAGGGAGAGGGAGAGAGAGAGAGAGAGAGAGAGAGAGAGAGAGAGAGAGAGAGAGAGAGCTGAGGGACCTAACCATTCCCTTGGGGAACCAATTAATTGTAAAAGTGCAGGCAGAAATGTGGTCTCTTCCTTCCTCGGACAGGATAAGGTCAGTTTGTCAGCCTCCCTCCTGGCTTTAAATGCAACAAGACAGACTCTACTCTGACAGTCGGTCCACATGTGGGAGTTTTTCCGAGAGACTCGTTGATGAGCTTCCGTTAACCCCGGAGGACCCCGGCCATGTTCCAAACGGTTTGAACGTCTCCACGCACCGGGCTCCCAGCGAGGGGTCCAGGGGAGACAGATCTTAACCGTCTGCCCGCCGGACACATGGAACACGAGAACCTACTTTTCTCTCGTTCTCCGCAAAACGCGAGATTCTCGGGTTTTAATTGTTTAATCCATTTTTGATCCGTTTCGATCGCTAGCTGATGTTGCTACCTGAACAGCGCGCATCCACTTGCATGGTCCGCCCTGTCTTCAGAGGCCTGTATCTCGGAAGGGACATTGAGGGGGCAGATTTGGCCCAGACAAGCGTTTTCAACGGCCTGTAGCAGGCGCTGTGATACTCAACGGCCTGTAGCAGGCGCTGTGATACTCAACGGCCTGTAGCAGGCGCTGTGATACTCAACGGCCTGTAGCAGGCGCTGTGATACTCAACGGCCTGTAGCAGGCGCTGTGATACTCAACGGCCTGTAGCAGGCGCTGTGATACTCAACGGCCTGTAGCAGGCGCTGTGATACTCAACGGCCTGTAGCAGGCGCTGTGATACTCAACGGCCTGTAGCAGGCGCTGTGATACTCAACGGCCTGTAGCAGGCGCTGTGATACTCGCGGTTCACTTTTTCCACCGCCGAACGAGAGAACAACAACCAGTGATGACAACACACACGGAATCTTTTCATAGTAAAATGCGATTACGGATATTTGGTTCTTCAAAGTAATTGTTACGTGCGATAAAACCTTGGCAGTACCTTATCGAGGGATTAATTAATGCTGGCGGGTAAAGTATTAAGACTCTCCTCGTTAACATGGATGGTCTGCGGCCTTTAGGTCAAGGTTCCTGCATGATCCTTCTGCACGCTTCCCTGATTAGCATCTTACATGTAGACATACTCTATAGTGTGCACGCATAGTTTCATTATATAGATAGTCCACTGCAGTGTTGATTTTGGCAGCAAATTCCTATATTTGTTTTAGTCATAGTCTGAGTTTCAATAGTTTCCATTTAGTTTTAGTCACATTTAAGTCACCTGGAATGTTTTAATGTCAACATCATACGATTTTAGTCGACTAAATCTACGGTTGATTTAGTCGACTAAAATGTATTTTGGTGGGCCTTGATGCCGTCGTAATGACTGATTTTACACTAGCTGAAAATAGCAGATCTACAAGCTCACAACGTGCCATGCTGCAACGTGTTGTGAGCTTGTAGATTGGCTATTTTTTTTGCATGCAACCAAATGTAAAATGACTTCCTCGGGGCAGACCAAAGATCACGTCCCACTGGGAGGAGACCCCAAGGCGCAGATGGAGGGATTACATGGACTCACTGGCCGTGGACCTCTGGAGAGGGAAGTCTGGAGCTCTCTGGTGGAGATGTTGCCCCCGCGACACGACTACGGATAAGCAGTTGAAGATGGATGGATGGATGGATGGATGGATGGATGGATGGGTCTCAGCATGAGGATGGGCTCACATCTTGGTCAGCTGAAGCAGGGACACCGAGGAGCCGTACCAGCCCAGCCTGAAGGCCGGGTACAGCGGCTCGTCGAAGGTGGTGCTGAAGGTGTGCAGTACCTTGAAGTGTTCGGAGTCCTTGGACCCTCTGTAGAAGGTCAGGTCTCCCTCGTCCCAGTCCAGATACACCCCTATGACGCTGGGGGAGGAGTCAGAGTGTCCGCCGCCCGCTGCGCCGCGGTGCTCGATCATGGTCTTCTTGTGACAGGCGGTGTAGCGGGTGCCGCCGCTCACCTCGGAACACACCAGACTCCAGGAGCGGGCGTTGTACCCGAGCAGGCCGCTGTCCACCCGCCCCCGGGCGATGGAGTCGTACGCCACGGCGACCGAGACCCACCCCGTCACCTCCACCTCCCAGAACCAGCGCCCGCCCGCCAGGCCCTCGGTGCACAGCACCTGCTGCCAGAAGTCGAACCTCGCCGTGTGGCTCGGGTATGCCTGGTCCTCGCGCACGTACGTGGCCGTGGCGTGGTTGGCGGACAGGGAGAGGCTCCCGTTGGCCGTGGTGGGGTCCAGTTTGAACTTGGTCGTCTGCCGTCGTCGTCTTTCGCCGTTCTTCGTCTTCCTCTTCTTGTCGTCCCGCGCCGCCGGTTGATCCATTTCCGTTTCCATCGTCTCGTCTTTTCTCTTGGTGGGGCTGCTTTGCATCGCTGGGGTGAAAACCCCCGCTGGATACCACCTGCCTATATACCGCTGGGTGTTGGGTCGACCGTGCCCAAATATGGAGTTGGTTATGTGGCCAGTCGTGCCCAAAAATGGAGTCTCGTGACGTCAGACTGATAACATCAAGGGATCTCCATATATGGGCCGAAAAGGTACAAGGACAGACACGTAATAGGTCTCCACGGGCATAAGGGAGACAGACAGATGTCGTATAATTTCTATATAAATGAACCAAAGATTTGCTATTTTCACTAAAACAGTAAATGGTAAAACTAGTCAGTGTTTAAAATTGTTTCTCTGAAGAAAATGCTTAGATAAGAGAGCTTTTGGTCACACCCATTCAGGTCTAGGCCATTCCTTTGTCTTGAACTCTTTGAAGCTTGGTGAGGTGTGAATCAAAAGACGCTTTACTGTCCTTGCAGGGAGGATACAGGAAGGGCGCAGAGACACCCCATTCGACTGGTATCATGTATTGCAAAATCATCCGTTATCAGCACGTTTGAATGGTGCCAAAATGTCCATACTGGCATCCTCACTGTTCAGTATGGACAGTGTGGAAATGACACGTCCACCAGGGGGAAACCTTGACCAGGCTATGTGGTGAGGATGCCAGTATGGACATTTTGGCACCATTCAAACCTCATCATTGATCATGTGTGATCAATTGGCTCATTTGGGCAGAGCCTCTAGAGCATTGGGCTCTGACCTACTTGGAACGATGCAAAATGTAAATGTATGACCTACTTGGAACAATGCAATTTGGAAATGTATGACCTACTTGGAACGATGCAAGTTGGAAATGTATGCCCCTCCCAGTTATTATGTCTGGAGTCTATATGCAGATGTCAGAATGATGTCAGAACACGACAGCTCCATATGGAGATCAGGTCCAGAGCCCGGGCAGAGGCCTTTTGTGGCAGTTCTGGACAACCGTGGGTCCGACCGACTCGACACTGGGCACCATGTGGTGGTGTGGAACGTGTGTGTGTGTGCCGTTGGCCTGTAGCGTCTCCCCCCCACTGTAGTGCATGCATGTGCACATCTTCTTACCGGGGTGGGTTTCACATCTTGTTTACCGGGGAGGACCCCGGTAACAAATCACCCAAATCACTGAATGCTCCACGGTGGCACAGTCGCCTCAAATCTCATCTGGGGGTCCCTATAGCTGGCACGAAACATTTTCCGTGGCAAAATGTATTTCAGTTTGAGGGTCCCTTCCCTCCTTGGACCAGAGGCGGTTTGAGACCTATATACAGATTAGTTTTACCCCCCCGCCCGTTGAGATTCAAATGTCAGAAAAGTTACCACAGGGATATTTAGAACACTTTCCTGGGGGTCTTTATGTGTGGAATAATATGTGGTTTTAGATATTTTAGATTTTAGCAGTGAGCCCAGTGTCTCTGATGCCATCGACACTGGGCTCACTTACTTACTGGACTACAATTCCCATGATGCCTTGGTGCACTGCTCCTCCTTGTGGATAGGTGGAGGGGCTGTCTTACTGAGACAACATGTAGTCCAGGAAGTAAGTGAGCCCAGTGTCGATGGCATCAGAGACACTGCATGGGCTCACTGCTAAAATATACATTTCTAAAACCACATATTACACATAAAGACCCCCAGGAAAGTGTTCTAAATCTTCTAAACGTCATTAACATATTTGTATCCCTTTAATGGGACACATATCCTATAGATTTAACCCATTTAGACATGAGGACGGATCTGTTTTTAACCACTTTAACCATTTATTTTTAAACTTTAGCTGTTGAAAAATAGCAGATCTACAAACTCATCGAGAGCTTGTAGATCTGCTATCTTTAAATATATGCTTTTACGGCAAACATTTGTGTCTGGGGAGGAGGGGGGGTCCCTGGAACAACATATGTTGAGATGGGGGTCGGGGGGTCCCTGGAACAACATATGTTGAGATGGGGGTCGGTGGCCCAACTAGAGTCTTATTCTCCTTGACATGAACAAGTTTGAGAACCACCGATTATAGAAACACGTCATGATTTAGTTAGAAGACATTTTTGTAGCATACTATAATAGCACCTGGTTTCGGGTCATACTATAATAGCACCTGGTTTCGGGTCATACTATAATAGCACCTGGTTTCGGGTCATACTATAATAGCACCTGGTTTCGGGTCAAAACGGGCTAACCCGTTTCGACCTGAAGACGATTCTACAAATGCCTTCTGAAAACCCTTCTGTCAGTGGTTGGTTGTCAAACATGTTCATGTCAAGGACCCCCACAAACTATATGTAATTGGCTGCCGACCCCCATCTGAAAATATGTTGTTCCAGCAACTCCCCAGAAGCAAAGCTTTGAGTTAAAAACGTTCACTCCGAAACAATATATATTCAAAGATTTGCGCCTCATTTTCATGATTTTTCAAAAATAGCTAAAGTTGCTTCAAACACCAACAGGGGTTCCAGTCCTGAATGCGTTAGCCTTTGGTCTTGTGCAGCTGAACGAGAGACACCGAGGAGTCGCACCATCCCAGCCGGAACGCCGGGTAGAGCGGCTCGTTGAAGCCGCGGTCCTCCCTGTGCGTGTGTATGAGCGTGCGCTTGTTGCTCGCCGCCACGGCGTAGAACTTCAGCACGCCGCCCGGCACGTCCACGCTCACGGCCACGCCCACGTCGTCGTCCAGACACCGGCCGCCGCGCGGCGGCAGCTCCGTCTTGTCCTGGTTGTGGCAGAAGGTGTAGCGTGTACGCCCGCCGCGGCCCCCGCCGCCCCCTCCCGGCGCGTCGTAGCACTCCAGGCTCCAGGACTTCATGTTGAAGCCCAGCAAGCTCTCGTCGACGGCCGCGCGGCGGATGCTCCGGTAGGCCAGCGCCACCGCCACCCAGCCGCTGCGCTCCACCTGCAGGAACCAGCGGCCGCCGCCCGGCCCTCCTCCCCCTCCCGCGGAGGTCGAGGTCAGGGGCTCGGCGCACAGCACCTGCTGCCAGTAGCAGAAGCGCTCGCGGTGCGCCGTGTACGGCTGCTTCTGGCGCACGTACGTGGCCGTGCGGTTGTCGGCCGACAGCGAGAGGCTCCCGTTGGCCGTGTTGGGGTCGAGCGCCAGCGGTTGCTGTACGTGGTGGTTGTGGTGGTAGTGGTGGTGGGCCGCAGTCCGCTGGCCCTCCTTCGGCTTCTTGCCCAGAGGCAGGAGGAGAGGAGGCTGCTGGTGGTGGGGGCGTTCTGTCGGATCCTTCTCCTTCTCCGGGGCGGTCGCGGTGGGGAGCGGCGGGCCGATGGCGGCGATGGCCTCGTCATCTTCCTGTGTCTTCGGCCTCTTCTCCTTCGAGCGCTGTGGGTCGTTCTGCATCATGTCTTTCCGTTTGTTGTTGTTATTGTTGTTGTTGTTGTTTGTTAACATAGCTGGCTGGGATCACCATGCGTTCCACACACACACACACACACGCACTGCAGGTGTGTTCGGCGATCAGAACCTAAGCACTCGGGGCTGCTTTGGTGTTCTCCGGGGACTTCGGCGAGAGTGCATAGTTTGGGGTCTAATCGTTTGGGGGAATGTAGGTCGATGTTTGACCGTGCTGTTTATTTATATAAGCGGCGGACAATACCTAACCAAACTGTGATGACGTCCAAGACCCTCCAACCACTGGCTTTGTGTGACGTCACGCGCGTGCATGGTCAAGACCCTCCAACCAACCACTGGCTTTGTGTGACGTCACGCCCGTGCATGGTCAAGACCCTCCAACCAACCACTGGCTTTGTGTGACGTCACGCCCGTGCATGGTCAAGTCCATGGACTTCTTTGAATGACAAAAAGTCCTCCGTACATCGAAGTCACTGGCCAAGTCGACGACGGCGAGTGACGCAAGTGGGTGACTTCATCATCGTACATAATCAACCGTGATAGAAGGCACCCCTCACTTTACGCAGGTGTGATTTTTGAGGGGCCCCTCCTATGTCCAGCTTTGTCCTAACACGATCGATGTCCATGTCGATGGATGTCGATGGACGTCGATGTCATATTTCATGCCATTGATAATGAACGGCCAGTTTTGAGTGTTTGCGTAAACACAAACATTGTCATAATTGTGATTGGCCGGAATGAGATGATGTATATAGAAGAGGCATGGTGATAAGAGCGCCCCTCACTTCACGCATGGGTAGCCATGGGTACCACCCGTCGTCACAGTACCCGCTGTACCATGGGTACCACCCGCTGTACCATGGGTACCACCCGTCGTCACAGTACCCGCTGTACCATGGGTACCACCCGTCGTCACAGTACCCGCTGTACCATGGGTACCACCCGTCGTCACAGTACCCGATGCGGTACCCGCTGTACCATGGGTACCACCCGTCGTCACAGTACCCGATGCGGTACCCGCTGTACCATGGGTACCACCCGTCGTCACAGTACCCGATGCGGTACCCGCTGTACCATGGGTACCACCCGCTGTACCATGGGTACCACCCGTCGTCACAGTACCCGCTGTACCATGGGTACCACCCGCTGTACCATGGGTACCACCCGTCGTCACAGTACCCGCTGTACCATGGGTACCACCCGCTGTACCATGGGTACCACCCGCTGTACCATGGGTACCACCCGCTGTACCATGGGTACCACCCGCTGTACCATGGGTACCACCCGTCGTTGTCACAGTACCCGGTGTGGTACCCGCTGTACCATGGGTACCACCCGCTGTACCATGGGTACCACCCGCTGTACCATGGGTACCACCCGTCGTTGTCACAGTACCCGGTGTGGTACCCGCTGTACCATGGGTACCACCCGCTGTACCATGGGTACCACCCGCTGTACCATGGGTACCACCCGTCGTTGTCACAGTACCCGGTGTGGTACCCGCTGTACCATGGGTACCACCCGCTGTACCATGGGTACCACCCGCTGTACCATGGGTACCACCCGTCGTTGCCACAGTACCCGGTGCGGTACATCATGTACATGTCGATGACCAAATTGCTCAGGGCCGGCACTGCTCCCTCTGCTCTCTCTCTCTCTCTCTCTCTCTCTCCTCTCCTCTCTCTCTTCTCTCTCTTCTCTCTCTCCTCTCTCTCTCTGTCTCCCTCTAGTCCTGAGCGGCCTTGACTACAGTCGTCATAGCAACATATAACTTACAAAATCCTGTCCTGGCAGCCAATCAAATGTATGCAATGACCCTGGAGATAACACATCAGCTGCAGAGAGAGAGAGAGAGATAGAGATAGAGAGAGAGAGAGCTCAGGATCTGCGTACAGCACCAGTGCGCGCGTGTCCACCAGATGCCCCCCTTGCATGGGACAGTCACCTCAATTCCAACACTTCCAAGACAGAGAGTAATTGGAGGTCTCTGGATAAAACGGTGTGTTACAGTGAAGAGCAGCACTCTGTCAGTCTGTCCAGACACAATCACTCCATTCAACTGGACGTGTGTGTGTGTGTGTGTGTGTGTGTGTGTGTGTGTGTGTGTGTGTGTGTGTGTGTGTGTGTGTGTGTGTGTGTGTGTGTGTGTGTGTGTGTGTGTGTCTGTGTGTGTGTGTGTGTGTGTGTGTGTGTGTGACTGTGTGTGTGTGTGTGTGTGTGTGTGTGTGTGTGACTGTGTGTGTGTGTGTGTGTGTGTGTGTGTGTGTGTGTGTGTGTGTGTGTGTGTGTGTGTGTGTGTGTGTGTGTGTGTGTGTGTGTGTGTGTGTGTGTGTGTGTGTGTGTGTGTGTGTGTGTGTGTGTGTGTCTACAAGACAAGCAACGGGGCGACCAAACACAGGATGTCTCGTCCTGCTTTGTTACATCAGTGCTTCCCAAAGTGGGGTCCGGGGACCCCCAAGGGGTCCTTGAGGGAGTCCCCAGCTAAATGATAGTTTGGAACCAAATGGACCCTTATGGGTCTGTAACTGTGAGGGTGTACAAATGTGTATGTACACTCTCAGAGTTAAATTAACATTGGGTCAACATTGGGTCACAGAGATATAAATTCCATTAAATGGGGGTCCGTCCACTAATGCATGTCAAACTGGGGGTCCTTGAAATCAAAATGGTTGTGAATCACTGCTAGAGCCATACAATTCTTCTCTAATTTTTCGAATAGGGGTTTGCGGGCTAATACATGTAAATTTGGGGGTAAGTAAGTAAGTAAGTAAGTAAGTAGCCTTGCCGAGCCATGAGGTCCATAGGGGCAGGAGTCTATCTCCTGTTTCTGTAGCCATGAGGCCCATAGGGGCAGGAGCCTATCTCCTGTTTCTGTAGCCATGAGGCCCATAGGGGCAGGAGCCTATCTCCTGTTTCTGTAGCCATGAGGCCCATAGGGGCAGGAGCCTGTCTCCTGTAGCCATGAGGCCCATAGGGGCAGGAGCCTATCTCCTGTTTCTGTAGCCATGAGGCCCATAGGGGCAGGAGCCCATCTCCTGTTTCTGTAGCCATGAGGCCCATAGGGGCAGGAGCCTATCTCCTGTTTCTGTAGCCATGAGGCCCATAGGGGCAGGAGCCCATCTCCTGTTTCTGTAGCCATGAGGCACATAGGGGCAGGAGCCTATCTCCTGTTTCTGTAGCCATGAGGCCCATAGGGGCAGGAGCCTATCTCCTGTTTCTGTAGCCATGAGGCCCATAGGGGCAGGAGCCTATCTCCTGTTTCTGTAGCCATGAGGCACATAGGGGCAGGAGCCTATCTCCTGTTTCTGTAGCCATGAGGCCCATAGGGGCAGGAGCCTATCTCCTGTTTCTGTAGCCATGAGGCCCATAGGGGCAGGAGCCTATCTCCTGTTTCTGTAGCCATGAGGCCCATAGGGGCAGGAGCCTATCTCCTGTTTCTGTAGCCATGAGGCCCATAGGGGCAGGAGCCTATCTCCTGTTTCTGTAGCCATGAGGCCCATAGGGGCAGGAGTCTATCTCCTGTTTCTGTAGCCATGAGGCACATAGGGGCAGGAGCCTATCGCCTGTTTCTGTAGCCATGAGGCCCATAGGGGCAGGATCCTATCTCCTGTTTCTGTAGCTATGAGGCCCATAGGGGCAGGAGCCTATCTCCTGTTTCTGTAGCCATGAGGCCCATAGGGGCAGGAGCCTATCTCCTGTTTCTGTAGCCATGAGGCCCATAGGGGCAGGAGCCTATCTCCTGTTTCTGTAGCCATGAGGCACATAGGGGCAGGAGCCTATCGCCTGTTTCTGTAGCCATGAGGCCCATAGGGGCAGGATCCTATCTCCTGTTTCTGTAGCCATGACGCCCATAGGGGCAGGAGCCTATCTCCTGTTTCTGTAGCCATGAGGCACATAGGGGCAGGAGCCTATCTCCTGTTTCTGTAGCCATGAGGCCCATAGGGGCAGGAGCCTATCTCCTGTTTCTGTAGCCATGAGGCCCATAGGGGCAGGAGTCTATCTCCTGTTTCTGTAGCCATGAGGCACATAGGGGCAGGAGCCTATCGCCTGTTTCTGTAGCCATGAGGCCCATAGGGGCAGGATCCTATCTCCTGTTTCTGTAGCCATGACGCCCATAGGGGCAGGAGCCTATCTCCTGTTTCTGTAGCCATGACGCCCATAGGGGCAGGAGCCTATCTCCTGTTTCTGTAGCCATGAGGCCCATAGGGGCAGGAGCCTATCTCCTGTTTCTGTAGCCATGAGGCCCATAGGGGCAGGAGCCTGTCTCCTGTAGCCATGAGGCCCATAGGGGCAGGAGTCTATCTCCTTTTTCTGTAGCGTGAGGCAGTACCTGGACATGACGCTAGTATGTCGCAGGGACTTACCCCCAATCCAACCCTTGATGCTGAGTGTCAAGCAGGGAGACACTGGGTCCCATTTTTAGAGTCTTTGGTATGACCCGGCCGGGGATCGAACCCCGACCTCCCAGTCTCAGGACGGACACTCTAACCACAAAGCAACTGAGCTGGTCAAAACATTTGGGGGTCCTTGACATGAAAAGCCTTGGGAACCAATGTGTTAGATTGCATGGCCAGCTGTACTTTACTTGTAGATCTTCTTGCACTGTACCAAAGGGTTCATGTGGTTACATGAACTCAGGCCCCACTTTGAGAAACACCCATTTTAACTTAGTTATAAACGGGTGAGTGCTTTTAAATTACTTTCCTCTACATGTTTTAAAAGGTGTTTTTTCTTTCGTTCTGCTATATCTTAAATCTCCTCATCTCCTCTCCCGTGTAGGTCAATGAAACACCCGTGCAAAATCATTTAAATTAAATTATTAATCCATTCTGGGCGGGAACCCTTTTTGGTGTTTTAAGCATTATGTTATACTTTAGCTATTGAAAAATAGCAGACCTACAAGCTCATAGCGCGGCACTGAGTGCCGCGCTACGAGCTTGTAGGTCTGCTATTTTTGAAAAATCTTGAAAATGTGGCTCAAATCTTTGAATGTATATTCTTTCAGAGTGAACGTTTTTAACTCAAATCTTTGCTTCTGGGGGGTCCCTGGAACAACATATTTTCAGATGGGGGTCTGCGGCCAAATACAGATAATTTTGGGGGTCCTTGAGATGAAATATTGAGCACCACTGATACAGAAACATACGTATTTCAGAAAATTATCATAATTTAGAAGACATTTTTTTTTAAATGTCGACGTCACGCCTAAATGGTTTAAATCTAATTCAAGCAAGGTCGAGAGCACGGACGGATCGTGGTAAAAATGCTCATAAAACCCAAGATAAAATAGAAACAAATGAACCGACGCAGATACAAGTTGACACACTGTGAGGATCAGCGACCACAGACTGAAACTGATCTGTAAATGAAAAGGAGGATTTTCACAATAATCTCAGAGGTCGTTCCGTGGGTTCTACAGTAATGGCATGAAAGGAAACATTTCTATGCATTTTCTATGTAGCACGCCGCAGGGCTTTAACTCATCCATCGCCACCAGGGGGCGCCAAAAGGCCCAGACCGCCACCATATATCTTTTATTTTATTTTATATATATATATATATATATATATATATATATTTTTTTTTTTTAAAGTCTAAAAAAAAAAACTAAACATTTTTTTTTTTTTTTTACTATGTTATAAAACACG
This sequence comes from Electrona antarctica, assembly GCF_951216825.1. NCBI lineage: Eukaryota > Metazoa > Chordata > Actinopteri > Myctophiformes > Myctophidae > Electrona > Electrona antarctica. Next base: position 1,362,653 of record NC_136799.1, on the reverse strand, counting down.
AAAAACACGTCCTTGGCGCTCCAGGACATCATGAAAAAGAAGTTAAATAAGTCCTTGGCGATGGATGAGTTTTAAGCAACTAGTCCACTAGTAATTCCACTACACTACTATCCACCACAATTTGTTTCGAAATCCATGTCGTATAAACCAGTGGTTCCCAAACTTTTTCACGTCAAGCAACCCCCAAATTGGCACTAATTAGCCCACGGATCCCCATTTGAAGAGATAATGCCATAGACCCCAATAAGAGAAGATTTTTATAGCAGTGATTCTCAAACCGTTAAATTTCAAGTTTGACATGTATTCGTTTTTTTCTGTATTATTTGCTGGCATGTTGTTGATGCTGGTTTTTGTTTTTTGTTTTTGTTCTATGTACGTCTTTGTAATGTAATGTATGTCAATACAAACATTGAAAGAGACATGCATTAGTTTACGGACCCCCATTTAATGGCATTTCTATCTCTGAGACCCCAATTTATATTGTAAAATCAATGTTAATTTAACTCTGAGAGTTTATACAAAAATGGAACCAAATGGACCATAACGGGTCCATTTGGTTCCATTTATACACTCTCAGAGTTACAGACACATAAGGGTCCAAACTATCATTTAGCTGGGGACTCCCTAAAGGACCCCTGGGGGTCCCTAAAGGACCCCTGGGGACTCCCTAAAGGACCCCTGGGGACTCCCTAAAGGACCCCTGGGGGTCCCTAAAGGACCCCTGGGGGTCCCCGGACCCCACTTTGGGGTATACACCACTAGCTAAAGAGTGCTGGGTTGCGCCCCGAAAATAGCTGATCTACAAGCTCTCAACGCGTCGCAGCGTGACGCGTTGTGAGCTTGTAGATCTGCTATTTTCGCTATTTTTGTCCAAAAGTGCCCTCTTACGGGGGTGTCATGAATGAAATGTCATCACAGCTCCCTCCCATAGAGTACATAAAGGATAGAGACCGAACTGGAGCACTAGCCCCGCCCCCAAGCTATTCATTTCGATGAAGTTGCTCAGTGGTGTTTTGAAGCACCCGGAAGACTGCCGGAAGTACCTCCTCCGGACCTCAAATTTGAGGTCCGGGGTGACGTATGGGTGACGTAGGGAGTGATGGTCCAACGTGTCCGTGCACGGGTCCGCCTGCAGTCCTTCCTCTTACCACTAGGGCCCAGAGCTTCAACGTTGGAGCGCCTCACTGGCCCCTTGCTCCCTCCACTGGTCACAAGCAGTGTAGATTTTGTCGACTAAAACTAAGGGGGGAAATCAAATCACACCCCTGTGAAGTGAGGGGCGCTCTTATCATCGTGCATCATCATGACATCACATGTCGATTTGCTCAGACACATGACGGAAATTCTCCATTCATTGTCAATGGGAATTTATTCTTGGTGTGGGACGAAATAGCCAATTTGCTCGTCTACATATATGACATAAATTCTCCATTCACTGTCAATGGCATTTAATGTTTGTGTTAGGACGAAAATAGCCGATTTGCTCGCCTACATAATGACGTAAATTCTCCATTCATTTTACAATTATAAATTGGGGTCTCAGAGATATAAATGCCATCAAATGGGGGTCCATAGACTAATGAATGTCAAACTGGGGGTCCTTGGCTCTGTGGGCCAATTAGTGTCAATTTGGGGAACCACTCCTCTAAACACACAATAAAATCTATAGACTTGACTGGGGTCCTGTTGTTTTAGGGGGGTGTCACCAGTACGTCACCAGTCTCACGTTGATCCCGCCTCTAGCGGCCGCATACGGCCGCATATCGCTCCGCTCAGAATTTTATTGGAGTACATCGTCTCTGCCCGAGAGAGTCCAGATGGGAAGCAGGAGGAGGAACTCACTGCTGCCACCATCTGGCGGAGCCAAGTTAGGGATCTCTATGACTCACTGCTGCCACCATCTGGCGGAGCCAAGTTAGGGATCTCTATGACTCACTGCTGCCACCATCTGGCGGAGCCAAGTTAGGGATCTCTAACTCACTGCTGCCACCATCTGGCGGAGCCAAGTTAGGGATCTCTATGACTCACTGCTGCCACCATCTGGCGGAGCCAAGTTAGGGATCTCTATGTATGGGCTTGATATTTAGGACCGTTGAGCCAAATCTACTCTATGGCTCTGAGACATGGACACTTTCAAAGACATTAGAGAAACGATTGGATGGCACTTACACACGCCTTCTAATGAGAGTGCCACCCATAGCCACCCATCGACTAATCTAATATACGACAAACTTCCCTGTGTTTCTACACTAGTCCACCCATCGACTAATCTAATATACGACAACCTTCCCTGTGTTTTTACACTAGTCCACCCATCGACTAATCTAATATACGACAACCTTCCCTGTGTTTCTACACTAGTCCACCCATCGACTAATCTAATATACGGCAACCTTCCCTGTGTTTCTTCACTAGTCCACCCATAGACTAATCTAATATACGGCAACCTTCCCTGTGTTTCTTCACAAGTCCGATCCAGAAGAACAGTTTGCCGGCCACTGCTACAGAGCTGACAGTGAGGTTATATCTTACCTTCTTCTCTGGAGTCCTGCCTCAAAGCAGACCAGAGGTAGAAAACTGTCGTTCCCTGATGTCATCGCTAGGGACACAGGCATCAGTAAGCAGGAACTGGGGATGGCAATGAAGGACCGGAAAGTCCGGCGTGGCATTGTGAAATCCATGATCTCGACCGCGGTCGGAAAATTATGATGATGGGCTTAATTGCGACAGCATGTCGCATTTACTATGATATGATCCCTGATTTACTATCATCCCTGATGATGTCATAGTGATGTCACAAGACCTGGGCACAATATACAGGTATGGGAGCTTTCTCCATGTATGGGGATTTTGAGCGACTGACGGGCAAAAAACGCACAATTCCATGCAAGCTTTGGTTGCAAGAACATTGAAGGTCCATAGACACATGACATCACGTCTGGAGGCATTGGAGGGGATGAAATAAAAACAACATCCATAGACTTGGCTGCCATGTGACATAAAGCCAGACATTCATTGGAGGGGATAGCGTGGCTCAAAGAACAAGACCATAGAACCAAAACCACTAGAACAGAACATAGAAATAAAACACCTGTTTTTTACCTCTGGTCTGCTTTGAGGCAGGACTCCAGAGAAGAAGGGAAGATATAACCTCATTGTCAGCTCTGTAGCAGTGGCAAACTGTGTCAAAATGGCATATAGGAGGTCCGACAGACTGGATAAATATATAAAACGGGGAGGATACATAATGCATATTGCTGTCAGAGATCCCATTGTGGTGTGAGCGCAACATGCTTTTTTCTTAGATACAGTGTAAATAAATATTAACCAGGTTCAATGGCATTGTCTTCATTTATTTGTATTTACTTTTTAATTGTATGGTACTGTATTGTATTGTATTGTCTGTATTGTATTATCTTTTCTGTAAAGGTTTGGTAGTGTAATGTATTGTATTTATAATTTTCTTGTCTAGTTTTGTTTCATTTGTTGTCTTCATTGTTTGTATGATTCTTCTATGTACATTCTCAGTTATTCCTTTGTGCCTAAACTGAAAAAGCAAAATACAAATTTGAATCATGAAAAAAAAGAGATCCATCCATCTTCAACCACTAATCCGTAGCCGCTGTGAGGCATCATTGTACATCTTCATGGCTACAGAATAGAGCGCCGAAGTCCTGACGTCACTCTCTCTTCCCCTCGATTCCGCTGGTTCTGCCTGGTTCACGGAAGTAATTTCTAACATGGGCTCATCTTAAAATCGTTTCATATAAGCGTTGTGGTCCAAAAATAAACAAGCTGTCTCTGAGTTATTGTCAGGGAGGTGTCTCTGTATCGTTATATTGTCAGGGAGGTGTCTCTGTATCGTTATATTGTCAGGGAGGTGTCTCTGTATCGTTATATTGTCAGGGAGGTGTCTCTGTATCGTTATATTGTCATGGAGGTGTCTCTGTATCGTTATATTGTCAGGGAGGTGTCTCTGTATCGTTATATTGTCAGGGAGGTGTCTCTGAATCGTTATATTGTCATGGAGGTGTCTCTGTATCGTTATATTGTCAGGGAGGTGTCTCTGTATCGTTATATTGTCAGGGAGGTGTCTCTGTATCGTTATATTGTCAGGGAGGTGTCTCTGTATCGTTTACGACAGTGAGTCACTCATATATGATACAGTCTGTTTCTAGCGAAAATGTAACTAATTCAGCAGCAGTAACAATAGCGTTTTCTCTCAGTCAGTTGATTCTTCATATCCATATGAGTGAAACGGCCGGGATGACATGTTTATTTTTCAAACACAGTTCTTATATGAGGCGATCTAAAATCCCCCCTATGGGGATTACGATGCAAATACAAAGTACATGAACCCGTGGATTTGCGCCCTCTACCGATATTGACGTCAGACTTCGGTGTTCTATAGAGGCACACAATACAGCAACAAATAGATAGTCAGGGTGCATGGGCAGTATAACCCCCCACTCAAAACATAAGAGATTACAGTATAGATTACAGGGTTCCTGTGGTAAGAGGAAAAGATTAAAAAACACACCCAGTGTGAAGTGAGTGGTGCCTTTGACAAGTTAATTCCATTAAGGTCTGCATGTTAAGTTCATTACGGTTTGAAGTCGGTCGGTCCCATAGGCACGTGACCATATATGGGCGACTATTGTGGCCAGCATCGATACAAAATAAATCAGACCTGTCTGAAGTGAGTGGTGCTGTGCTGTGTGTGTGTGTGTGTGTGTGTGTGTGTGTGTGTGTGTGTGTGTGTGTGTGTGTGTGTGTGTGTGTGTGTGCGCAACAGTGACACTTGGTGGTGAACAAACGCTGTAACGCTATTTTCGTGGTCAGACACAGCCACACACACATAGCTGTCTATCGGAGTGGTCGCACTACTCAAAAACACAGCTCATATCATCATACATACATCATCACATTCATCATCATCATCACATTCCGGCCAATCACTACGCTATCTCCTGTTTCTGTAGCCAAGAGGCCCATAGGGGCAGGAGTCTATCTCCTGTTTCTGTAGCCAAGAGGCCCATAGGGGCAGGAGTCTATCTCCTGTTTCTGTAGCCAAGAGGCCCATAGGGGCAGGAGTCTATCTCCTGTTTCTGTAGCCAAGAGGCCCATAGGGGCAGGAGTCTATCTCCTGTTTCTGTAGCCAAGAGGCCCATAGGGGCAGGAGTCTATCTCCTGTTTCTGTAGCCAAGAGGCCCATAGGGGCAGGAGTCTATCTCCTGTTTCTGTAGCCAAGAGGCCCATAGGGGGCAGGAGTCTATCTGTAGCAATGAGGCAGCTTGATGTACAAGTACAGCCCCTGGACATGACGCTATAGTATGTAGCATGCAGGGATTTACCCCTCCAATCCAACCCTTGATGCTAAGTGCTAAGGGGATCAAAGCCCCGACCTCCCAGTGTCAGGGTGGACGCTCTAACCACAAGGCCACTGAGCATGGGTTGAGCGATGCCTAATGCCACTGCTGCAGTCGGCTGCATATCTGTAGTCTAGCCCAGGGGTTCTCAACGTTTTTGGCCGGGGACCCCCGGAAATGCTTTGGCAATGTCTCGGGACCCCCGCCCCGCCCCCTCCCGACCCCCAATATAAATTGACTGCTACAATAACCTTAACCCATTTTGGGCGGGAACCCCTTTTGGTGTTTTAAGCATTGTTATAATTTAGCTATTTAAAAATAGCAGATCTACAAGCTCATAGCGCGCCACCGAGTGGCGCGCTACGAGCTTGTAGGTCTGCTATTTTTGAAAAATCGTGAAAATACATTTTTAAAAAAAATCTTTTTTTTTTTTTTTTTTAAATAATTTGGGGACCCCCTAAAATAATTTGGCGACCCCCCGAGGGGTCGCGACCCACGGGTTGAGAACCCCTGGTCTAGCCTCACAACGATCGCCGGGAGGATTATTATTATCAGTGCGAGCTTGGATTAATGTTCTATAAACTCCCCAAGCATCATAACGTTATCCCATTCTGAGCAGAAAAACTAAAACAAAACTAAAAACACTAATAACTGCGCGGCCGCATGCACAGAGAATTCGGATGTAGGCGGTTTCTACCAAGAGAGTAAGAAAATAAATTACAAATAAAAAAAATACAAAATATATATAATTTTTAAAACCGGATTAATGCTCTTTAACCCATTCAGGCCTGACGTCGAAATTTAAAAAAAAAAAGTTTTCTAAATCATGACAATTTTCGGAAAGATTTGAGGCACATTTTAACGATTTTTCAAAAATAGCAGACCTACAAGCTCATAGCGCGCCACTCGGTGGCGCGCTATGAGCTTGTAGATCTGCTATTTTTCAATAGCTAAATTATAACAATGTTTAAAACACCAAAAGGGGTTCCCGCCCCAAAATGGGTTAATGGTTAATGTGGTTAAACGCTAACGTGACATGGATGCGTTCCAGGTATCAATGGATTAATCAAATCTCGTAATCTGGAGGTTGGCACAGATGGATCAAATAGCTCTTACCGATATTTCTCGATTGGGTTAAGACAGCCGGCTGCTTGCATGGTGCGCAGGCCCACATCTTAACTCTTTTTGTGCCAAGCTAGGTGGCAGCAGAGTGCAGTGTTAAGCCTTGACAGGAGATTCTTAGATGTTTTTCCTCATGTTCATCTCCTGTTTAACCAGCCTCCAGACCACCATTGTAACCATCGGCTAATATTAGCATTAGCTCACGCTCTTTTTGCCTTTGGCCAGAAACGTTAACACGTCGGGAGCGACAAATGACATCCGAACCTTGGATGGATGCCAAGTTATACGGCTTTGAAAAAAAAAATCATACTTTGAACGGAGGTCTATAGGGGCCGTGTGCAAAGATCCTGGTGCTGGAGGTTGACGGAGGCGTTGCCCGATATATCCGTGGCTGACCTATAACGTCCCGTAGGCGGGGGGGGGTACGGATATATCCGTATCTGGCAAAAAGATAAGACATTTATAGATCCCGCGTGGGACGCTCACAGTACGTTTTAACAGCGGGCGAGCATCGTCCGACACATCGCCCAATCACCCGTCATCGCCCCAAAAAGATGAATTACTTTTATCTTTTCGGGCGACATTTCCCCGCCCTTTTTTCGACCATCGCCGTTCGCCTGCTTTCGCCGGTAGTCGTCAGTAGGGTCCCATAGACAAAAAATGCATTTCCGGAAAATTCGTCTGGCCGTCGCCCGCCGTTAGACACCAGAGGCAGCGTGTATCACTTTTGTATGTAGGGGGCAACTGTGGCTCAGGAGGTAGAGCAGGTAGTCCAATGATCCATGGTCGGCGGTTCGAATCCCAGCTCCTCCTCCTGTCTACATGTCGAAGTGTCCTTGGGGGCAAGACACTGAACTTCAAATTGTGTATGAATGTGTGTGTGAATGGGAGAATCTTTCGAGTGCCCTCGAGATCTGCGACACAAGCTGCTTCCAATTGTCTCTGTTGGTCATTGCCACACCAAGTTCATTCACAGTCAGTCCTCATGTGTCCCTACTCAGAACATCTGGAAATGTGAGAGTTCTTGTTCCTCTTGATGGGCAGGGTAGTCTCCACAGAAGAATATCCGAAATGACCTGGTGGTCTTTTGCTCTGTGGCAGTGTCCAGCAAAGCGGAGTCTTCTTTCTGCCACAGCAACTGAGCTCATAAATCTGAGCTTTAGTGGGATGGTCCTTCCATTAGAGGTTCTGGACGCGCCTGAGGAGGAGCGTTCAGTCACCAACATGTATCACTGTTCCTCTCCAGAGGTCTTCTTCTTCCTGTACCTCAGATGCAGCGCGTAGCCGCCGGCGCCCGTTCCGAGGCCGAGCAGCGCCACCACGAACACGATGATGATCGCCACCTCGGCATCCGACAGCTTCGGCGGGAGCTCCGCTTTGGGACGGGTCACGGGGGGCGTGGGCTTAGTCACGGTGGGGGGGATGGTGGTAGGGCCGCCGCCGCCATTGTCAGGAGACTCATCAGTACCGTTGGTGCCAGGGCCAGGCGATTCATCGGTACCATTGGGGCCAGGGCCAGGCACCTCATCGGTACCGTTGGGGCCAGGGCCAGGCACCTCATCGGTACCGTTGGGGCCAGGGCCAGGCACCTCATCGGTACCGTTGGGGCCAGGGCCAGGCACCTCATCGGTAGCGTTGGTGCCAGGGCCAGGCACCTCATCGGTACCGTTGGGGCCAGGGCCAGGCACCTCATCGGTACCGTTGGGGCCAGGGCCAGGCACCTCATCGGTACCGTTGGGGCCAGGGCCAGGCAATTCATCGGTAACGTTGGTTCCAGGAGACTCATTGGTAACATTGGTGCCAGGTAACTCGTCGGTACCGTCGGTGTAACAATCGTAATCGATCAGTGGAGTCTTAGACCCACGTTTACGGTCGAGGCAGCAGGATATGGGAGGCGCCAGGAGGTTGATCACGCAGATCCACATCACCACTGTGGCCAAAATACGACAGGAAGCCCTCATCGTATTTGTATTATTATTATTATTATCGCAAATCCTCGTACAACGATAAATGTCTTCTTGTTCTCTGGACGAGTTCTGAGGTCTTATTTATTTATGCCTGTGATGACATCATGGTGATGATGGTGATGATGTCATTACGTACAGTACCCATAATTCCCATAATTCTACATATTTCATATTCTTGGACAAATGTCCATCCATCCATCTTCCACCGCTTATCCATAGTCAGGGTCGCGGGGGCAACAGCTCCACCAGAGTGCTCCAGACTTCCCTCTACATAGCAACAATAGTGACTTCCTTCCTTAGTGGACTCCGAGACGTTCCAAGGCCAGTGAGTCGATGTGTTTCCTCCAACTGCGCCTTGGTCTGCCCCGGGGTCTCCTCCCAGTGGGACGTGGTCCTTGGTCTGCCCCGGGGTCTCCTCCCAGTGGGACGTGATCCTTGGTCTGCCCCGGGGTCTCCTCCCAGTGGGACGTGGTCCTTGGTCTGCCCCGGGGTCTCCTCCCAGTGGGACGTGGTCCTTGGTCTGCCCCGGGGTCTCCTCCCAGTGGGACAAATGTGCCCTGTGTATTTACAGAGGCCTATTTCAGAGGCTGCACGGTTAGTGTCCCCTCTCCACCGAGGCTTCCCCATACAGCAGCACCCTGGTGAGGCTAGCCATTGATCCTGGCCCAGGCACAAGGCCTCTGAAGACATAGTGAGGTGTTACCTTCAAGCAGAGTGTGCACGTACTGTGGTTGGCTGCGTATGTATGGTATGTATGTAGCCTACTGTACGTGTAACAGGTCCGAGTGAGGTGACCATGTATACCATGTATACCATGTATACCATGTATACAGCTATAGTTGATCATAAAGTAGCCGATCTCTGTGAAATTAGGACAGAATGATGTAAGACAGACGGTGGTTGTTTGCTCTTTCAGTGCTGTGTAAACAATTGACGTTTATTTTTAATGAACACATTCTTCTCATGTAGCCCATGTTTTCTTATTGCATCATCATGCTATTATGTCCATTTTACAGTAATGTAGAAATGTCCTTTACAGAAATGTATTCATTTAGAATGTCCAAACAATGACCAATCAATGCAATGCATCTTGATGAACTCCTTCTCAATTGTGCACATATTACCCTATAAACAGTAACCATATGTCTTTGGGCTAACATTATTTATAAAACCCTGATTGATTAATTTATAGGCTCTTGGAGAATGGTGAAAGTACAGAGTGGACTCAACAACAATAACTGCACATAACTTTTGTATCATCACACTTTTGTATCATCACACACATAAAGCAAAGCAAAGTTACTATATTTACCCAGGGTAACTGGACTAAGCATCAGATACTTGTTTACAGCCAGGCCCTGCTCATAGAACATTTCATGGTAGTGGTTCAATGCCTTGCTCAAGGGCACTTCAGCGGTGGTAATTTTAACGTGCCGGTCCGGGGATACGAACTGGCGACCTTCCGGTATCAAGACCGCTGCGCAAACCGTTCGGCCACCTCTGCCAGTCACACATATAATGCTGAACCCAACCTGAACCCAACCTGAACCATACTGCTGGGGAGAGTCTTAAAGCTAACGATATAGCCACTTAGCACTCAAGCACTTTACATTACTATAGTTCACCATTACGTTTTTACTCATCAAATTACCCCATGAATTGTAGCCACACCTGCTCAAAACAACACTCTTTTAGTTACATACTAAAAACGGATTTTTGTGTTACTTTTGTGCCTTACAAACCTGTGAAATTAGGACAGAATGATGTAAGACCGAGACGGTGGTTGTTTGCTCTTTCAGTGCTGTGTAAACAATGATGTTAAAATGGCGCTCCTGTCTACTAGTACTGCAATAGCGACACCACTGCCTAGCACTGCCCCCTACTGTTTTGGAAGACACATGGCAGTTTTACAACAGAGTTGACAGGCAGAATTAAATGAAATGAATACATCATAACCAAGTTAAATATCCATTTTGTGACCACACAATAGTGGGCGTCACATATGCATGGTATGTATGGTCCCTAATTGGCTGTTGGTGGTGACGTAATTAAGATATGTTTCAATGTTGGGTGTTAAGTCGTATGGTATTGTATCTGTTGGGTGGGTGTTAAGTCGTATGGTATTGTATCTGTTGGGTGTTAAGTCGTATGGTATTGTATCTGTTGGGTGGGTGTTAAGTCGTATGGTATTGTATCAGTTGGGTGTTAAGTCGTATGGTATTGTATCAGTTGGGTGTTAAGTCGTATGGTATTGTATCAGTTGGGTGTTAAGTCGTATGGTATTGTATCAGTTGGGTGTTAAGTCGTATGGTATTGTATCAGTTGGGTGGGTGTTAAGTCGTATGGTATTGTATCAGTTAGGTGTTAAGTCGTATGGTATTGTATCAGTTGGGTGGGTGTTAAGTCGTATGGTATTGTATCAGTTGGGTGTTAAGTCGTATGGTATTGTATCAGTTGGGTGGGTGTTAAGTCGTATGGTATTGTATCAGTTGGGTGGGTGTTAAGTCGTATGGTATTGTATCAGTTGGGTGTTAAGTCGTATTGTATTGTATCAGTTGGGTGGGTGTTAAGTCGTATGGTATTGTATCAGTTGGGTGTTAAGTCATATGGTATTGTATCAGTTGGGTGGGTGTTAAGTCGTATGGTATTGTATCTGTTGGGTGGGTGTTAAGTTGTATGGTATTGTATCAGTTGGGTGGGTGTTAAGTCGTATGGTATTGTATCAGTTGGGTGGGTGTTAAGTCGTATGGTATTGTATCAGTTGGGTGGGTGTTAAGTCGTATGGTATTGTATCTGTTGGGTGTTAAGTCGTATGGTATTGTATCTGTTGGGTGGGTGTTAAGTCGTATGGTATTGTATCAGTTGGGTGGGTGTTAAGTCGTATGGTATTGTATCAGTTGGGTGGGTGTTAAGTCGTATGGTATTGTATCTGTTGGGTGTTAAGTCGTATGGTATTGTATCAGTTGAGTGGGTGTTATTGGCTGTTGATGGTGACGTAACTAACCTAGCCTACGTTTCAAGGTTGGTATAAGGTTCAATATAAAACGGGTCTAAAGGATTTACAACAGCAGTTGTAATAGACATTAGTTAGTAGCGGTACTTGCGCGCTCTGCTTGCGCACAAGTAGGCCATGCATGGCCTATACGTGTGTGCGAGGCGCACGTTGGCAGCTCGACAGAGTGCATTTCTAGTTATAATCTGTTTTGTTTATAGTGTCTCCGTCTCTCTGAGCTTCTTCCTGCACCACACCTCATCTTATCTGTGTGACAAAGAGGTTTAATGACAAGCAGGAATTATCTCTTAAACGGTATGCACCTCTGTTCCCACCCTCTGTATTGTTTTTAAACGGTATGCACCTCTGTTCCCACCCTCTGTATTGTTTTTAAACGGTATGCACCTCTGTTCCCACCCTCTGTATTGTTTTTAAACGGTATGCACCTCTGTTCCCACCCTCTGTATTGTTTTTAAACGGTATGCACCTCTGTCCCCACCCTCTGTATTGTTTTTAAACGGTATGCACCTCTGTTCCCACCCTCTGTATTGTTTTTAAACGGTATTCACCTCTGTTCCCACCCTCTGTATTGTTTTTAAACAGTATGCACCTCTGTTCCCACCCTCTGTATTGTTTTTAAACGGTATGCACCTCTCTGTTCCCACCCTCTGTATTGTTTTTAAACGGTATTCACCTCTGTTCCCACCCTCTGTATTGTTTTTAAACAGTATGCACCTCTGTTCCCACCCTCTGTATTGTTTTTAAACAGTATGCACCTCTGTTCCCACCCTCTGTATTGTTTTTAAACGGTATGCACCTCTGTTCCCACCCTCTGTATTGTTTTTAAACGGTATGCACCTCTCTGTTCCCACCCTCTGTATTGTTTTTAAACGGTATGCACCTCTGTTCCCACCCTCTGTATTGTTTTTAAACAGTATGCACCTCTGTTCCCACCCTCTGTATTGTTTTTAAACGGTATGCACCTCTGTCCCCACCCTCTGTATTGTTACTTAAACGGTATGCACCTCTGTCCCCACCCTCTGTATTGTTACTTAAACGGTATGCACCTCTGTCCCCACCCTCTGTATTGTTACTGCTTAAATTACTGCCAGAATGTGAAGACTTTGGCCCGGTTTCCCAAAAGCATATGGTGTAAGACTTGTAGTGCTGCACATGCTCAGATGCTCCTCTAGGCCGCACACAGAAGCCTGTGAACATAGACATTCCGTGCATAGATGTGCCACGCAATGGTAGGCCTCAGGCCTCAGGTCTACCATTCTGAAATTTAATTTAATAATATTTGTTATTGGGTTTTTTAAGAGTAAAGAGAGCCTACTGTCAGCTGTCCAAATATTATTAAATTAAATTTGACACACACACACACACACACACACACACACACACACACACACACACACACACACACACACACACACACACACACACACACACACACACACACACACACACACACACACACACACACACACACACACACGGCGGAAACCTGCACCAACCAACCAGCGCATCGGGAGCAATTAGGGGTTCAGAGTCTTGCTCAAGGACACTTCGACACTAACTCTGGGGGAGCCCACAGGGATCGAACTGGTGAACCTCGCGGTTGCCATCCGGCCGCTCTACCGGCCACTCTACCCCTGAGCCACTGCCACTGGTGTCACAATGTATTTTTTTATCTTTGGTATTCTGTGACATTCTGTTGAAGTATAATCTTGAATAACAGGACTTGCGCTTGTGCTGTAACTACATTTCTATTTTTAATTAAATCGGAGTACTTTTTTTTTTCTCTCTCCGCACCTCTGCACCTCTGCACCTCTCTTCTCCTTGTGAACTTTTAACGCATTTAGACCTGAGGACGATTCTACAAATGCCTTCTAAGGGCCGATTCATACTCCTATTTTACCGCTGTAGTGCCGAAATGATTTCGGCTCGTCAGAAATTTTCAGTAGCACCGAAGAGCCGACTTTAGGACGGTACCCGCCCCCCCGAACCTCAAATGACGTCACATTGTAGGCTCTACAGAGCCGAACCCACTTTTATTGGGCTCTAAAATAGGAGTATGAATCGCGCCTTAATCACGATTATGTGGCAATTGGCCGCCGACCCCCCATCTGAAAATGCGTTGTTCCAGGGACCCCTCCCGGAAGCAAAGGTTTGAGTTAAACACGTTCGCTCTGAAAAAATAAATATTCATAGATTTGCGCCACATTTTCACGATTTCTCAAAGATCTACAAGCTCAGATCTACAAGCTCGTAGCCCGCTATACGAGCTTGTAGATCTGCTATTCCTCAATAGCTAACTAAAAGTATAACATAATGCTTATAATAAAACACCACAAAGGGGGTTCCCGCCCCAAATGGGTTAAAGCGCTGAACTTTTAATGAGGTCCCTGCCGTCATCAACATAAAGAAGCAGAGATGAGAGGAACATGCTAATGGATTGGCTGTGATGTTTCCTTCACCATCCATCCATCCTCCTGACCCCCGTGCCTTTCACATCCATCAAAGATTAGCCAGGACGCTCGCTCGGCGAGGACCTGCTCTAATGAAATTACCCACGTACCCAGCATCCCACCCCCTCATATTCATAAATAGTAATTGCGCTGCATGTGCGCTGTGAGCTTGTAGATCAGATATTTTCAGCATCCATGACATGTAAAATCAGGCATTTAACGCAACACCATTGATTCAGTCAACATCAGTCGACTGAATCAACTGTACATTTAGTCGACTAGAAATCGCCATGTGACAAAAAAAAGATTTTCTTCAAAAGACTAAAACTAAATGTACTGACTGTCAAAATCAACACTGGATACAACCGAGTTGTCACGACATACATTGTATCTTATCTCTACATGTTTTGCCATTTTATTGAGGGGCGATCTATGTTCAGCTTGTGGTGTGTGTATAACTGCAAAAAGAGAAGGGGCCTAGTCCATGGCACCAGGTACCATAAACACACATTAAAGTCCATAGACTTGGCTGGCAAAAGGTTTACCTTATAAGTGCTCTAAACTAATATTAAGGTCCATATTTGGGTGCCATTTGTAATCTACAAAAGCCATGCATTGGAGGGCCTTGCGCCTCTCAAAAAGGGACATTTCCATTACGGATATTCTAGATTAACCACACACGAAGGGAAATATCCCAAGCCCTGTCTTTGATTATGGCAAAAAATACAATAAAATCCTGTGTGAAGTGAGCTAGGGGGCGCTCTTAATCCCATTTAGGCCTGACATCAAAATAAGAAAAACGTTCGCTCTGAAAGATTTGTGCCGCATTTGTGCCGCATTTTTACGATTTTTCAAAAATAGCAGACCTACAAGCTTGTAGCGTGCCACTCGGTGGTGCGCTATAAGCTTGTAAGCCCGTCAAAACGCATTTTAGTCGACTGAATCAACTGTACATTTAGTCGAATGATATTTTTAAGTCGCCATGTGACTCGCCTGTCGCCTCAAAAATTAATAAAAGATCCAATACCAAAAAAAAAATCTCAAAATATTTGAATGAGAGGATTTATTATCCAGACAGACATGTTCGACCTCCTGAAAAGTGTGCTCAGTTCATGCACTCAATACTTCGGGGGGGGGGGGGGGGGGGGGGCTATAGCTGTCTTTGCATGAGGAGCCTCGCAAATACAGGCTGTTTTTGAGATGATAGTAACTCGTGCATTTCATTTTCTCAAGGTCTGGGAGTCTGGAGGACGGTGTGTGGAGCGAGGCACAGAATCCAAGATGCGTCATCATGTCCAGTGTCTGAATGTTCCATACAGTGTTGATTTTGGCAGCAAAAAAATGTATTTTAGTTTTAGTCATAGTCTCTTGAATGGCTTTCATTTAGTTTTAGGTGACACTCACACCAGAAAGCTTTGCTGCGATTAAAACGAATCCTGCTGCGCATTGTCAGAAAGGTGTGAAGGCTCATTCGAATCCTAAGAAAGAACCACATTCTACTCCGAGCAAAAACGGGGGTTTCGCTTCGCTTCCAATCGCACTTGATTACGATTCGGTGCAGGTGTGAATGCAATCCGCAGTAAGTAAAGGAAATTAAGCAAATAATGTGGCGGGTGAGGAGCTGAACACAGTTGGAGACGGAGAAGGCATATTTTACGCAGCGCAAAGATGTCCCGTTACCGTGGATAGACGTGGTCGAATGAGGAGACTGAAGCCCTGATCGAAATGAGGACGAGTACATTAATCAATTGCTTAAGGAAACACATAAAAACACTGCAGTGTATTATAGCCTACAGAATATTCTGTCTGTCTGTCTGTCTGTCTGTCTGTCTGTGCGTGCCGTAAACATGGAGTTCTGTCACTGTGTGGGAGAGTGACAGAACTCTGTGTAGAGACTTTCATCTCGATAAACTTGTAAACATTTTGCGCTGCTGTCTGTTATATCAGTGCGCTCAGCGCTGTGCCTCCATGCCCAAAAGAACAGTGCGTGGCTGCGTGCGTATAGTGTGAGAGAGAGAGAGAGAGAGAGAGAGAGAGAGAGGGAGAGGGGGGATGGGGGGGGGGGTTCCAGTCCCAGACGGTACGACACATGCACGTTATGAGTATAATTGTATCACCATAGATTTCACTGTGTAGGCTAGTTTATGAATGGAACACATTGATAAAGGTCCCCCTGATGCGTTTCCAATTGCTGCGGATGACAGTGTGAAGACAAACCGCAGCAAATTAAATATGCAAGAATCCCAACTTCTCCGCCCATTCACATCGACTCTACCAAAGTATTAGGTGAGAATGTGACCTTAGTCACATTTTGTTATTGTGTTAGTCTACTTGTAGTTAAGTAATAATAATATTTGAGTCCACTGAATCTGCAGTTGGTTTTGTCATGAGTGGTGCTAAGGTGATGAACTGGTGAACTGGTGGGTGTGGCCACATAAAAACTTAATTTTAACACTTTCTGTACACTGTAAAAGCGGCCATGTCTTTCCGGCACCCCAGAGCTTCCATTTTGGGAAGGAGTCCCGGCACTAAGTGTGTTAAACTGAAAAATGTGAAACCGATGATCCCCCCCCCCCCCCCCCCCCATGTACTGCATCCTGGTTAAGTGTCCATTATCAGCTCATTTGTATTCAGTTAATTATTAACGTCCAATTAAGCCTGGTGATATCTGACACACACGTGCACTTTGCAAAACATGGACAAAAAAAAAGGAGGGGGATTGGCTTGACAACATCATGTCTGCTGGGAAATTAATCACTAAGCAATCACCCGATTGGTTCGGAGAATGCCATACATGCTCTTTTTTTTCTGACATCTCATTGGTTTGGAGAATACATTTTTACTTGGGAGAAGTGGCAATACCGCAATGTAGAAATACAGTACACTGTTAACCCATTCAGGACACTTAACATGTAGTTCCAGGGACCCCCCCCCCCCCCCTCCTCCCAGAAGCAAAGATTTGAGTTAAGAACGTTCGCTCTGAAAGAATATATATTCAAAGATTTGCGCCACATTTTCACGATTTTTCAAAAATAGCAGATCTACAAGCTCTACAAGCTCGTAGCGCGGCACTCTGTGCCGCGCTACGAGCTTGTAGATCTGCTATTTTTGAGTGGTGTAAACCACTCCTACGACTGGCTTTGTTAGTTTACGTGTCTGTCTGTCTGTCTGTCTGTGCTCAAAAAATGAGCATGGTTGCTACGGTCACCCAGTTCACCCGGGTGTGATTTCATTATGTCAGACAACAGCTGATCAGGCTATATAAGACCTTACACCACTCAGTTCACACAGGTGTGATTTTTCAATAGCTAAGGGTTAGGGTTAGTTCAGAAACCAGGTTCAAAAACCAGTCTGTGTCTCATAGGAGGGCTGTGGGCAGTTCAGAAACCAGTCTGTGTCTCATAGGAGGGCTGTGGGCAGTTCAGAAACCAGTCTGTGTCTAATGGAAGGGCTGTGGGCAGTTCAGAAACCAGTCTGTGTCTCCTAGGAGGGCTGTGGGCAGTTCAGAAACCAGTCTATGTCTCATAGGAAGGCTGTGGGCAGTTCAGAAACCAGTCTGTGTCTCCTAGGAGGGCTGTGGGCAGTTCAGAAACCAGCCTGTGTCTAATGAGAGGGCTGTGGGCAGTTCAGAAACCAGTCTGTGTCTCCTAGGAGGGCTGTGGGCAGTTCAGAAACCAGTCTATGTCTCATAGGAAGGCTGTGGGCAGTTCAGAAACCAGTCTGTGTCTCATAGGAAGGCTGTGGGCAGTTCAGAAACCCATCCACCAGTGACATCATTGATGGAGAATCCAAGCTAATAGAAACTGCAGGCTTTCTATTCCTGAAAAGGTGCAATGCGACAAATCTGACTGTACAAATCAAAATATTGTTTTATTTGCTTGACTTGCCTAAAAGAAATCTGCCTAATGATGATGTCACTGGTGGACGAGTCTCTGAACTGCCCACAGCCCTCCTATGAGACACAGACACTGGTTTCTGAACTGCCCACAGTCCGACACAGACTGGTTTCTGAACTGCCCACAGCCCTCCTATGAGACAGACTGGTTTCTGAACTGCCCACAGCCCTCCTATGAGACACAGACTGGTTTCTGAACTGCCCACAGCCCTCCTAAGAGACACAGACTGGTTTCTGAACTGCCCACAGCCCTACTATGAGACACATACTGGTTTCTGAACTGCCCAGAGCCCTCCTAAGAGACACAGACTGGTTTCTGAACTGCCCACAGCCCTCCTATGAGACACAGACTGGTTTCTGAACTGCCCACAGCCCTCCTATGAGACACAGACTGAGTAGAAAAAGTGCTGTATGCACATTAGTTGAGGACCAGTTATACAAAGAGAATTTTAAAAGTGGTGGTGTTACTTTAGTGCATGTACTTAATTATGTTCCACCTCTATGAACGCTCACA
Source organism: Electrona antarctica (assembly GCF_951216825.1). Classification (NCBI taxonomy): domain Eukaryota; kingdom Metazoa; phylum Chordata; class Actinopteri; order Myctophiformes; family Myctophidae; genus Electrona; species Electrona antarctica. The sequence continues at coordinate 1,344,323 of NC_136799.1, read as the reverse complement.
CGCCACATTCTGCAGTGAATCCGGACGTGTTCAGATCAATGAATGCCTTAGTTTGGCAGAGCTGCAAATAGAGATATTGATGCAAATGACTGGCTCATTTGTTCTGATCAAAGCTTATGCAGAGTTCTGTTTACTTATCTATTTGTCTTTCTTCTGTTACCCGGGTCGTTAATTCCAACACTTTCATTAGTGCTAAACATTTTATATATTGAACATGTATTTCCTTTAGAGGATATAGCCCCTTGAGATGCATCGTCTCGTTTTAGAGGGCGTCCTCGGGCACAACACAATGAATACAGTACACTCAGAGTGTTTTAGAGGGGGTCCTCAACACAACACAATGAATACAGTACACTCAGAGTGTTTTAGAGGGGGTCCTCGGGCACAACACAATGAATACAGTACACTCAGAGTGTTTTAGAGGGGGTCCTCAACACAACACAATTAATACAGTACACTCAGAGCGTTTTAGAGGGGGTCCTCAACACAACACAATGAATACAGTACACTCAGAGTGTTTTAGAGGGGGTCCTCGGACACAACACAATGAATACAGTACACTCAGAGTGTTTTAGAGGGGGTCCTCAACACAACACAATGAATACAGTACACTCAGAGTGTTTTAGAGGGGGTCCTCAACACAACACAATGAATACAGTACACTCAAGAGTGTTTTAGAGGGGGTCCTCGGGCACAACACAATGAATACAGTACACTCAAGAGTGTTTTAGAGGGGGTCCTTGGGCACAACACAATGAATACAGTACACTCAGAGGGTTTTAGAGGGGGTCCTCAACACAACACAATGAATACAGTACACTCAGAGTGTTTTAGAGGGGGTCCTCAACACAACACAATGAATACAGTACACTCAGAGTGTTTTAGAGGGGGTCCTCGGACACAACACAATGAATACAGTACACTCAGAGTGTTTTAGAGGGGGTCCTCGGGCACAACACAATGAATACAGTACACTCAGAGTGTTTTAGAGGGGGTCCTCGGGCACAACACAATGAATACAGTACACTCAGAGGGTTTTAGAGGGGGTCCTCAACACAACACAATGAATACAGTACACTCAGAGTGTTTTAGAGGGGGTCCTCGGGCACAACACAATGAATACAGTACACTCAGAGTGTTTTAGAGGGGGTCTTCGGGCACAACACAATGAATACAGTACACTCAGTGTTTTAGAGGGGGTCCTCAACACAACACAATGAATACAGTACACTCAGAGTGTTTTAGAGGGGGTCCTCGGGCACAACACAATGAATACAGTACACTCAGAGGGTTTTAGAGGGGGTCCTCAACACAACACAATGAATACAGTACACTCAGAGTGTTTTAGAGGGGGTCCTCGGACACAACACAATGAATACAGTACACTCAGAGTGTTTTAGAGGGGGTCCTCGGACACAACACAATGAATACAGTACACTCAGAGTGTTTTAGAGGGGGTCCTCAACACAACACAATGAATACAGTACACTCAGAGTGTTTTAGAGGGGGTCCTCGGTCACAACACAATGAATACAGTACACTCAGTGTTTTAGAGGGGGTCCTCAACACAACACAATGAATACAGTACACTCAGAGTGTTTTAGAGGGGGTCCTCGGGCACAACACAATGAATACAGTACACTCAGTGTTTTAGAGGGGGTCCTCGGGCACAACACAATGAATACAGTACACTCAGTGTTTTAGAGGGGGTCCTCAACACAACACAATGAATACAGTACACTCAGTGTTTTAGAGGGGGTCCTCGGGCACAACACAATGAATACAGTACACTCAGAGCGTTTTAGAGGGGGTCCTCAACACAACACAATGAATACAGTACACTCAGAGTGTTTTAGAGGGGGTCCTCAACACAACACAATGAATACAGTACACTCAGAGTGTTTTAGAGGGGGTCCTCAACACAACACAATGAATACAGTACACTCAGAGTGTTTTAGAGGGGGTCCTCAACACAACACAATGAATACAGTACACTCAGAGTGTTTTAGAGGGGGTCCTCGGGCACAACACAATGAATACAGTACACTCAGAGGGTTTTAGAGGGGGTCCTCAACACAACACAATGAATACAGTACACTCAGAGTGTTTTAGAGGGGGTCCTCGGGCACAACACAATGAATACAGTGCACTCAGAGTGTTTTAGAGGGGGTTCTCGGGCACAACACAATGAATACAGTACACTCAGAGCGTTTTAGAGGGGGTCCTCGGGCACAACACAATGAATACAGTACACTCAGAGGGTTTTAGAGGGGGTCCTCAACACAACACAATGAATACAGTACACTCAGAGCGTTTTAGAGGGGGTTCTCGGGCACAACACAATGAATACAGTACACTCAGAGGGTTTTAGAGGGGGTCCTCAACACAACACAATGAATACAGTACACTCAGAGTGTTTTAGAGGGGGTCCTCAACACAACACAATGAATACAGTACACTCAGAGTGTTTTAGAGGGGGTCCTCAACACAACACAATGAATACAGTACACTCAGAGTGTTTTAGAGGGGGTCCTCGGGCGCAACACAATGAATACAGTACACTCAGAGTGTTTTAGAGGGGGTCCTCGGTCACAACACAATGAATACAGTACACTCATAGTGTTTTAGAGGGGGTCCTCGGTCACAACACAATGAATACAGTACACTCAGAGTGTTTTAGAGGGGGTCCTCGGTCACAACACAATGAATACAGTACACTCAGAGTGTTTTAGAGGGGGTCCTCGGGCACAACACAATGAATACAGTACACTCAGAGGGTTTTAGAGGGGGTCCTCGGTCACAACACAATGAATACAGTACACTCAGAGTGTTTTAGAGGGGGTCCTCGGGCACAACACAATGAATACAGTACACTCAGAGTGTTTTAGAGGGGGTCCTCAACACAACACAATGAATACAGTACACTCAGAGTGTTTTAGAGGGGGTCCTCAACACAACACAATGAATACAGTACACTCAGAGTGTTTTAGAGGGGGTCCTCAACACAACACAATGAATACAGTACACTCAGTGTTTTAGAGGGGGTCCTCAACACAACACAATGAATACAGTACACTCAGAGTGTTTTAGAGGGGGTCCTCAACACAACACAATGAATACAGTACACTCAGAGTGTTTTAGAGGGGGTCCTCGGACACAACACAATGAATACAGTACACTCAGAGTGTTTTAGAGGGGGTCCTCGGGCACAACACAATGAATACAGTACACTCAGAGTGTTTTAGAGGGGGTCCTCGGGCACAACACAATGAATACAGTACACTCAGAGGGTTTTAGAGGGGGTCCTCAACACAACACAATGAATACAGTACACTCAGAGTGTTTTAGAGGGGGTCCTCGGGCACAACACAATGAATACAGTACACTCAGAGTGTTTTAGAGGGGGTCCTCGGGCACAACACAATGAATACAGTACACTCAGTGTTTTAGAGGGGGTCCTCGGACACAACACAATGAATACAGTACACTCAGAGTGTTTTAGAGGGGGTCCTCAACACAACACAATTAATACAGTACACTCAGAGCGTTTTAGAGGGGGTCCTCAACACAACACAATGAATACAGTACACTCAAGAGTGTTTTAGAGGGGGTCCTCGGGCACAACACAATGAATACAGTACACTCAAGAGTGTTTTAGAGGGGGTCCTTGGGCACAACACAATGAATACAGTACACTCAGAGGGTTTTAGAGGGGGTCCTCAACACAACACAATGAATACAGTACACTCAGAGTGTTTTAGAGGGGGTCCTCAACACAACACAATGAATACAGTACACTCAGAGTGTTTTAGAGGGGGTCCTCGGACACAACACAATGAATACAGTACACTCAGAGTGTTTTAGAGGGGGTCCTCGGGCACAACACAATGAATACAGTACACTCAGAGGGTTTTAGAGGGGGTCCTCGGTCACAACACAATGAATACAGTACACTCAGAGTGTTTTAGAGGGGGTCCTCGGGCACAACACAATGAATACAGTACACTCAGTGTTTTAGAGGGGGTCCTCGGGCACAACACAATGAATACAGTACACTCAGTGTTTTAGAGGGGGTCCTCGGTCACAACACAATGAATACAGTACACTCAGTGTTTTAGAGGGGGTCTTCGGGCACAACACAATGAATACAGTACACTCAGAGGGTTTTAGAGGGGGTCCTCAACACAACACAATGAATACAGTACACTCAGAGTGTTTTAGAGGGGGTCCTCAACACAACACAATGAATACAGTACACTCAGTGTTTTAGAGGGGGTCCTCAACACAACACAATGAATACAGTACACTCAGAGTGTTTTAGAGGGGGTCCTCAACACAACACAATGAATACAGTACACTCAGAGTGTTTTAGAGGGGGTCCTCGGGCACAACACAATGAATACAGTACACTCAGAGTGTTTTAGAGGGGGTCCTCGGGCACAACACAATGAATACAGTACACTCAGAGGGTTTTAGAGGGGGTCCTCAACACAACACAATGAATACAGTACACTCAGAGTGTTTTAGAGGGGGTCCTCGGGCACAACACAATGAATACAGTACACTCAGAGTGTTTTAGAGGGGGTCTTCGGGCACAACACAATGAATACAGTACACTCAGTGTTTTAGAGGGGGTCCTCAACACAACACAATGAATACAGTACACTCAGAGGGTTTTAGAGGGGGTCCTCAACACAACACAATGAATACAGTACACTCAGAGTGTTTTAGAGGGGGTCCTCAACACAACACAATGAATACAGTACACTCAGAGTGTTTTAGAGGGGGTCCTCAACACAACACAATGAATACAGTACACTCAGAGTGTTTTAGAGGGGGTCCTCGGGCACAACACAATGAATACAGTACACTCAGAGCGTTTTAGAGGGGGTCCTCAACACAACACAATGAATACAGTACACTCAGAGTGTTTTAGAGGGGGTCCTCAACACAACACAATGAATACAGTACACTCAGAGTGTTTTAGAGGGGGTCCTCAACACAACACAATGAATACAGTACACTCAGAGTGTTTTAGAGGGGGTCCTCAACACAACACAATGAATACAGTACACTCAGAGTGTTTTAGAGGGGGTCCTCGGGCACAACACAATGAATACAGTACACTCAGAGGGTTTTAGAGGGGGTCCTCAACACAACACAATGAATACAGTACACTCAGAGTGTTTTAGAGGGGGTCCTCGGGCACAACACAATGAATACAGTGCACTCAGAGTGTTTTAGAGGGGGTCCTCGGGCACAACACAATGAATACAGTACACTCAGAGCGTTTTAGAGGGGGTTCTCGGGCACAACACAATGAATACAGTACACTCAGAGGGTTTTAGAGGGGGTCCTCAACACAACACAATGAATACAGTACACTCAGAGTGTTTTAGAGGGGGTCCTCAACACAACACAATGAATACAGTACACTCAGAGTGTTTTAGAGGGGGTCCTCAACACAACACAATGAATACAGTACACTCAGAGTGTTTTAGAGGGGGTCCTCGGGCGCAACACAATGAATACAGTACACTCAGAGTGTTTTAGAGGGGGTCCTCGGGCGCAACACAATGAATACAGTACACTCAGAGTGTTTTAGAGGGGGTCCTCGGTCACAACACAATGAATACAGTACACTCATAGTGTTTTAGAGGGGGTCCTCGGGCACAACACAATGAATACAGTACACTCAGAGGGTTTTAGAGGGGGTCCTCGGTCACAACACAATGAATACAGTACACTCAGAGTGTTTTAGAGGGGGTCCTCGGGCACAACACAATGAATACAGTACACTCAGAGTGTTTTAGAGGGGGTCCTCAACACAACACAATGAATACAGTACACTCAGAGTGTTTTAGAGGGGGTCCTCAACACAACACAATGAATACAGTACACTCAGAGTGTTTTAGAGGGGGTCCTCGGACACAACACAATGAATACAGTACACTCAGTGTTTTAGAGGGGGTCCTCAACACAACACAATGAATACAGTACACTCAGAGTGTTTTAGAGGGGGTCCTCAACACAACACAATGAATACAGTACACTCAGAGTGTTTTAGAGGGGGTCCTCGGACACAACACAATGAATACAGTACACTCAGAGTGTTTTAGAGGGGGTCCTCGGGCACAACACAATGAATACAGTACACTCAGAGTGTTTTAGAGGGGGTCCTCGGGCACAACACAATGAATACAGTACACTCAGAGGGTTTTAGAGGGGGTACTCAACACAACACAATGAATACAGTACACTCAGAGTGTTTTAGAGGGGGTCCTCGGGCACAACACAATGAATACAGTACACTCAGAGTGTTTTAGAGGGGGTCCTCGGGCACAACACAATGAATACAGTACACTCAGTGTTTTAGAGGGGGTCCTCGGACACAACACAATGAATACAGTACACTCAGTGTTTTAGAGGGGGTCCTCGGGCACAACACAATGAATACAGTACACTCAGAGCGTTTTAGAGGGGGTCCTCAACACAACACAATGAATACAGTACACTCAGAGTGTTTTAGAGGGGGTCCTCAACACAACACAATGAATACAGTACACTCAGAGTGTTTTAGAGGGGGTCCTCGGGCACAACACAATGAATACAGTACACTCAGAGGGTTTTAGAGGGGGTCCTCAACACAACACAATGAATACAGTACACTCAGAGTGTTTTAGAGGGGGTCCTCAACACAACACAATGAATACAGTACACTCAGAGTGTTTTAGAGGGGGTCCTCGGGCGCAACACAATGAATACAGTACACTCAGAGTGTTTTAGAGGGGGTCCTCGGTCACAACACAATGAATACAGTACACTCATAGTGTTTTAGAGGGGGTCCTCGGGCACAACACAATGAATACAGTACACTCATAGTGTTTTAGAGGGGGTCCTCAACACAACACAATGAATACAGTACACTCAGTGTTTTAGAGGGGGTCCTCGGGCACAACACAATGAATACAGTACACTCAGTGTGTTTTAGAGGGGGTCCTCAACACAACACAATGAATACAGTACACTCAGAGTGTTTTAGAGGGGGTCCTCAACACAACACAATGAATACAGTACACTCAGAGTGTTTTAGAGGGGGTCCTCGGGCACAACACAATGAATACAGTACACTCAGTGTTTTAGAGGGGGTCCTCAACACAACACAATGAATACAGTACACTCAGAGTGTTTTAGAGGGGGTCCTCAACACAACACAATGAATACAGTACACTCAGAGTGTTTTAGAGGGGGTCCTCAACACAACACAATGAATACAGTACACTCAGAGTGTTTTAGAGGGGGTCCTCGGACACAACACAATGAATACAGTACACTCAGAGTGTTTTAGAGGGGGTCCTCGGGCACAACACAATGAATACAGTACACTCAGAGTGTTTTAGAGGGGGTCCTCGGGCACAACACAATGAATACAGTACACTCAGAGTGTTTTAGAGGGGGTCCTCGGGCACAACACAATGAATACAGTACACTCAGAGGGTTTTAGAGGGGGTCCTCAACACAACACAATGAATACAGTACACTCAGAGTGTTTTAGAGGGGGTCCTCGGGCACAACACAATGAATACAGTACACTCAGAGTGTTTTAGAGGGGGTCCTCGGGCACAACACAATGAATACAGTACACTCAGTGTTTTAGAGGGGGTCCTCGGACACAACACAATGAATACAGTACACTCAGAGTGTTTTAGAGGGGGTCCTCGGGCACAACACAATGAATACAGTACACTCAGAGTGTTTTAGAGGGGGTCCTCGGGCACAACACAATGAATACAGTACACTCAGAGTGTTTTAGAGGGGGTCCTCGGGCACAACACAATGAATACAGTACACTCAGAGGGTTTTAGAGGGGGTCCTCAACACAACACAATGAATACAGTACACTCAGAGTGTTTTAGAGGGGGTCCTCGGGCACAACACAATGAATACAGTACACTCAGAGTGTTTTAGAGGGGGTCCTCGGGCACAACACAATGAATACAGTACACTCAGTGTTTTAGAGGGGGTCCTCGGACACAACACAATGAATACAGTACACTCAGTGTTTTAGAGGGGGTCCTCGGGCACAACACAATGAATACAGTACACTCAGAGTGTTTTAGAGGGGGTCCTCGGGCACAACACAATGAATACAGTACACTCAGAGCGTTTTAGAGGGGGTTCTCGGGCACAACACAATGAATACAGTACACTCAGAGGGTTTTAGAGGGGGTCCTCAACACAACACAATGAATACAGTACACTCAGAGTGTTTTAGAGGGGGTCCTCAACACAACACAATGAATACAGTACACTCAGAGTGTTTTAGAGGGGGTCCTCAACACAACACAATGAATACAGTACACTCAGAGTGTTTTAGAGGGGGTCCTCAACACAACACAATGAATACAGTACACTCAGAGTGTTTTAGAGGGGGTCCTCGGGCGCAACACAATGAATACAGTACACTCAGAGTGTTTTAGAGGGGGTCCTCGGTCACAACACAATGAATACAGTACACTCATAGTGTTTTAGAGGGGGTCCTCGGGCACAACACAATGAATACAGTACACTCAGAGGGTTTTAGAGGGGGTCCTCGGTCACAACACAATGAATACAGTACACTCAGAGTGTTTTAGAGGGGGTCCTCGGACACAACACAATGAATACAGTACACTCAGAGTGTTTTAGAGGGGGTCCTCGGGCACAACACAATGAATACAGTACACTCAGAGGGTTTTAGAGGGGGTCCTCAACACAACACAATGAATACAGTACACTCAGAGGGTTTTAGAGGGGGTCCTCAACACAACACAATGAATACAGTACACTCAGTGTTTTAGAGGGGGTCCTCGGGCACAACACAATGAATACAGTACACTCAGAGGGTTTTAGAGGGGGTCCTCAACACAACACAATGAATACAGTACACTCAGAGGGTTTTAGAGGGGGTCCTCAACACAACACAATGAATACAGTACACTCAGTGTTTTAGAGGGGGTCCTCGGGCACAACACAATGAATACAGTACACTCAGAGTGTTTTAGAGGGGGTCCTCGGGCACAACACAATGAATACAGTACACTCAGAGGGTTTTAGAGGGGGTCCTCAACACAACACAATGAATACAGTACACTCAAGAGTGTTTTAGAGGGGGTCCTCGGGCACAACACAATGAATACAGTACACTCAGTGTTTTAGAGGGGGTCCTCGGACACAACACAATGAATACAGTACACTCAGAGTGTTTTAGAGGGGGTCCTCGGGCACAACACAATGAATACAGTACACTCAGAGTGTTTTAGAGGGGGTCCTCGGGCACAACACAATGAATACAGTACACTCAGAGGGTTTTAGAGGGGGTCCTCAACACAACACAATGAATACAGTACACTCAGAGTGTTTTAGAGGGGGTCCTCGGGCACAACACAATGAATACAGTACACTCAGAGTGTTTTAGAGGGGGTCTTCGGGCACAACACAATGAATACAGTACACTCAGAGGGTTTTAGAGGGGGTCCTCAACACAACACAATGAATACAGTACACTCAGAGTGTTTTAGAGGGGGTCCTCAACACAACACAATGAATACAGTACACTCAGAGTGTTTTAGAGGGGGTCCTCAACACAACACAATGAATACAGTACACTCAGAGTGTTTTAGAGGGGGTCCTCGGGCGCAACACAATGAATACAGTACACTCAGAGTGTTTTAGAGGGGGTCCTCAACACAACACAATGAATACAGTACACTCAGAGTGTTTTAGAGGGGGTCCTCAACACAACACAATGAATACAGTACACTCAGAGTGTTTTAGAGGGGGTCCTCGGGCACAACACAATGAATACAGTACACTCAGAGTGTTTTAGAGGGGGTCCTCAACACAACACAATGAATACAGTACACTCAGTGTTTTAGAGGGGGTCCTCGGACACAACACAATGAATACAGTACACAGTGTTTTAGAGGGGGTCCTCAACACAACACAATGAATACAGTACACTCAGAGTGTTTTAGAGGGGGTCCTCAACACAACACAATGAATACAGTACACTCAGTGTTTTAGAGGGGGTCCTCGGGCACAACACAAGGAATACAGTACACTCAGAGTGTTTTAGAGGGGGTCCTCAACACAACACAATGAATACAGTACACTCAGAGTGTTTTAGAGGGGGTCCTCAACACAACACAATGAATACAGTACACTCAGAGGGTTTTAGAGGGGGTCCTCAACACAACACAATGAATACAGTACACTCAGAGTGTTTTAGAGGGGGTCCTCAACACAACACAATGAATACAGTACACTCAGAGGGTTTTAGAGGGGGTCCTCAACACAACACAATGAATACAGTACACTCAGAGTGTTTTAGAGGGGGTCCTCAACACAACACAATGAATACAGTACACTCAGAGTGTTTTAGAGGGGGTCCTCAACACAACACAATGAATACAGTACACTCAGAGTGTTTTAGAGGGGGTCCTCGGGCGCAACACAATGAATACAGTACACTCAGAGTGTTTTAGAGGGGGTCCTCAACACAACACAATGAATACAGTACACTCAGAGTGTTTTAGAGGGGGTCCTCAACACAACACAATGAATACAGTACACTCAGAGTGTTTTAGAGGGGGTCCTCGGGCACAACACAATGAATACAGTACACTCAGAGTGTTTTAGAGGGGGTCCTCGGTCACAACACAATGAATACAGTACACTCAGAGTGTTTTAGAGGGGGTCCTCGGGCACAACACAATGAATACAGTACACTCAGAGGGTTTTAGAGGGGGTCCTCAACACAACACAATGAATACAGTACACTCAGAGGGTTTTAGAGGGGGTCCTCAACACAACACAATGAATACAGTACACTCAGTGTTTTAGAGGGGGTCCTCAACACAACACAATGAATACAGTACACTCAGTGTTTTAGAGGGGGTCCTCGGGCACAACACAATGAATACAGTACACTCAGAGTGTTTTAGAGGGGGTCCTCGGGCACAACACAATGAATACAGTACACTCAGAGGGTTTTAGAGGGGGTCCTCAACACAACACAATGAATACAGTACACTCAGAGTGTTTTAGAGGGGGTCCTCGGGCACAACACAATGAATACAGTACACTCAGTGTTTTAGAGGGGGTCCTCGGGCACAACACAATGAATACAGTACACTCAGAGTGTTTTAGAGGGGGTCCTCGGGCACAACACAATGAATACAGTACACTCAGAGGGTTTTAGAGGGGGTCCTCAACACAACACAATGAATACAGTACACTCAGAGTGTTTTAGAGGGGGTCCTCAACACAACACAATGAATACAGTACACTCAGAGTGTTTTAGAGGGGGTCCTCGGGCGCAACACAATGAATACAGTACACTCAGAGTGTTTTAGAGGGGGTCCTCAACACAACACAATGAATACAGTACACTCAGAGTGTTTTAGAGGGGGTCCTCAACACAACACAATGAATACAGTACACTCAGAGTGTTTTAGAGGGGGTCCTCGGGCACAACACAATGAATACAGTACACTCAGAGTGTTTTAGAGGGGGTCCTCAACACAACACAATGAATACAGTACACTCAGTGTTTTAGAGGGGGTCCTCGGACACAACACAATGAATACAGTACACTCAGTGTTTTAGAGGGGGTCCTCAACACAACACAATGAATACAGTACACTCATAGTGTTTTAGAGGGGGTCCTCAACACAACACAATGAATACAGTACACTCAGTGTTTTAGAGGGGGTCCTCGGGCACAACACAAGGAATACAGTACACTCAGAGTGTTTTAGAGGGGGTCCTCAACACAACACAATGAATACAGTACACTCAGAGTGTTTTAGAGGGGGTCCTCAACACAACACAATGAATACAGTACACTCAGTGTTTTAGAGGGGGTCCTCGGACACAACACAATGAATACAGTACACTCAGAGTGTTTTAGAGGGGGTCCTCGGGCACAACACAATGAATACAGTACACTCAGAGCGTTTTAGAGGGGGTTCTCGGGCACAACACAATGAATACAGTACACTCAGAGTGTTTTAGAGGGGGTTCTCAGGCACAACACAATGAATACAGTACACTCAGAGTGTTTTAGAGGGGGTCCTCAACACAACACAATGAATACAGTACACTCAGAGTGTTTTAGAGGGGGTTCTCGGGCACAACACAATGAATACAGTACACTCAGAGGGTTTTAGAGGGGGTCCTCAACACAACACAATGAATACAGTACACTCAGCGTGTTTTAGAGGGGGTCCTCAACACAACACAATGAATACAGCACACTCAGAGTGTTTTAGAGGGGGTCCTCAACACAATGAATACAGTACACTCAGAGTGTTTTAGAGGGGGTCCTCGGGCACAACACAATGAATACAGTACACTCAGAGTGTTTTAGAGGGGGTCCTCAACACAACACAATGAATACAGTACACTCAGAGTGTTTTAGAGGGGGTCCTCGGGCACAACACAATGAATACAGTACACTCAGAGTGTTTTAGAGGGGGTCCTCAACACAACACAATGAATACAGTACACTCAGAGTGTTTTAGAGGGGGTCCTCGGGCACAACACAATGAATACAGTACACTCAGAGTGTTTTAGAGGAGGTCCTCAACACAACACAATGAATACAGTACACTTAGAGTGTTTTAGAGGGGGTCCTCGGACACAACACAATGAATACAGTACACTCAGAGTGTTTTAGAGGGGGTCCTCAACACAATGAATACAGTACACTCAGAGTGTTTTAGAGGGGGTCCTCAACACAACACAATTATTACAGTACACTCAGAGTGTTTTAGAGGGGGTCCTCAACACAACACAATGAATACAGTACACTCAGAGTGTTTTAGAGGGGGTCCTCAACACAACACAATGAATACAGTACACTCAGAGTGTTTTAGAGGGGGTCTTCAACACAACACAATGAATACAGTACACTCAGAGTGTTTTAGAGGGGGTCCTCAACACAATGAATACAGTACACTCAGAGTGTTTTAGAGGGGGTCCTCAACACAACACAATTATTACAGTACACTCAGAGTGTTTTAGAGGGGGTCCTCAACACAACACAATGAATACAGTACACTCAGAGTGTTTTAGAGGGGGTCCTCGGGCACAACACAATGAATACAGTACACTCAGAGTGTTTTAGAGGGGGTCCTCAACACAACACAATGAATACAGTACACTCAGAGTGTTTTAGAGGGGGTCCTCAACACAATGAATACAGTACACTCAGAGTGTTTTAGAGGGGGTCCTCGGGCACAACACAATGAATACAGTACACTCAAGAGTGTTTTAGAGGGGGTCCTCAACACAACACAATGAATACAGTACACTCAGAGCGTTTTAGAGGGGGTCCTCGGGCACAACACAATGAATACAGTACACTCAGAGTGTTTTAGAGGGGGTCCTCAACACAACACAATGAATACAGTACACTCAGAGTGTTTTAGAGGGGGTCCTCAACACAACACAATGAATACAGTACACTCAGAGTGTTTTAGAGGGGGTCCTCAACACAACACAATGAATACAGTACACTCAGAGTGTTTTAGAGGGGGTCCTCAACACAACACAATGAATACAGTACACTCAGAGTGTTTTAGAGGGGGTCCTCAACACAATGAATACAGTACACTCAGAGTGTTTTAGAGGGGGTCCTCGGGCACAACACAATGAATACAGTACACTCAGAGTGTTTTAGAGGGGGTCCTCAACACAGCACAATGAATACAGTACACTCAGAGTGTTTTAGAGGGGGTCCTCAACACAACACAATGAATACAGTACACTCAGAGTGTTTTAGAGGGGGTCCTCAACACAACACAATGAATACAGTACACTCAGAGTGTTTTAGAGGGGGTCCTCAACACAATGAATACAGTACACTCAGAGTGTTTTAGAGGGGGTCCTCGGGCACAACACAATGAATACAGTACACTCAGAGTGTTTTAGAGGGGGTCCTCAACACAGCACAATGAATACAGTACACTCAGAGTGTTTTAGAGGGGGTCCTCGGGCACAACACAATGAATACAGTACACTCAGAGTGTTTTAGAGGGGGTCCTCAACACAACACAATGAATACAGTACACTCAGAGTGTTTTAGAGGGGGTCCTCAACACAACACAATGAATACAGTACACTCAGAGTGTTTTAGAGGGGGTCCTCAACACAACACAATGAATACAGTACACTCAGAGTGTTTTAGAGGGGGTCCTCGGGCACAACACAATGAATACAGTACACTCAGAGTGTTTTAGAGGGGGTCCTCGGGCACAACACAATGAATACAGTACACTCAGAGGGTTTTAGAGGGGGTCCTCAACACAACACAATGAATACAGTACACTCAGAGTGTTTTAGAGGGGGTCCTCAACACAACACAATGAATACAGTACACTCAGAGTGTTTTAGAGGGGGTCCTCAACACAACACAATGAATACAGTACACTCAGTGTTTTAGAGGGGGTTCTCGGACACAACACAATGAATACAGTACACTCAGAGTGTTTTAGAGGGGGTCCTCAACACAACACAATGAATACAGTACACTCAGAGTGTTTTAGAGGGGGTCCTCGGGCACAACACAATGAATACAGTACACTCAGAGTGTTTTAGAGGGGGTCCTCGGGCACAACACAATGAATACAGTACACTCAGAGGGTTTTAGAGGGGGTCCTCAACACAACACAATGAATACAGTACACTCAGTGTTTTAGAGGGGGTTCTCGGACACAACACAATGAATACAGTACACTCAGAGTGTTTTAGAGGGGGTCCTCAACACAACACAATGAATACAGTACACTCAGAGTGTTTTAGAGGGGGTCCTCGGGCACAACACAATGAATACAGTACACTCAGAGTGTTTTAGAGGGGGTCCTCGGGCACAACACAATGAATACAGTACACTCAGAGGGTTTTAGAGGGGGTCCTCAACACAACACAATGAATACAGTACACTCAGAGTGTTTTAGAGGGGGTCCTCAACACAACACAATGAATACAGTACACTCAGAGTGTTTTAGAGGGGGTCCTCAACACAACACAATGAATACAGTACACTCAGAGTGTTTTAGAGGGGGTCCTCAACACAACACAATGAATACAGTACACTCAGTGTTTTAGAGGGGGTCCTCGGACACAACACAATGAATACAGTACACTCAGAGTGTTTTAGAGGGGGTCCTCGGGCACAACACAATGAATACAGTACACTCAGAGCGTTTTAGAGGGGGTTCTCGGGCACAACACAATGAATACAGTACACTCAGAGTGTTTTAGAGGGGGTCCTCAACACAATGAATACAGTACACTCAGTGTTTTAGAGGGGGTCCTCAACACAACACAATGAATACAGTACACTCAGAGTGTTTTAGAGGGGGTCCTCAACACAACACAATGAATACAGTACACTCAGAGGGTTTTAGAGGGGGTCCTCGGACACAACACAATGAATACAGTACACTCAGTGTTTTAGAGGGGGTCCTCAACACAACACAATGAATACAGTACACTCAGAGTGTTTTAGAGGGGGTCCTCAACACAACACAATGAATACAGTACACTCAGTGTTTTAGAGGGGGTCCTCGGGCACAACACAAGGAATACAGTACACTCAGAGTGTTTTAGAGGGGGTCCTCGGGCACAACACAATGAATACAGTACACTCAGAGTGTTTTAGAGGGGGTCCTCAACACAGCACAATGAATACAGTACACTCAGAGTGTTTTAGAGGTGGTCCTCAACACAACACAATGAATACAGTACACTCAGAGTGTTTTAGAGGGGGTCCTCAACACAATGAATACAGTACACTCAGAGTGTTTTAGAGGGGGTCCTCGGGCACAACACAATGAATACAGTACACTCAGAGGGTTTTAGAGGGGGTCCTCAACACAACACAATGAATACAGTACACTCAGAGTGTTTTAGAGGGGGTCCTCAACACAATGAATACAGTACACTCAGAGTGTTTTAGAGGGGGTCCTCGGGCACAACACAATGAATACAGTACATAGACACTCCGAGCGGCCAAAACGGAGGTCTCCGTCCTATCAAATAATCCTGTTGCGCGCCCAGGACGGAGATTAATCAAAACGTTCCGTCTTTAATCATATCATAACGGAGCGCACCGCTCTACAGGCCGGCAGCGTCGATTGGGTAACATTCGATGTCATGTCCGGTTGGGACGTCATCCAAAGTGGTCCCCCTTCCATTAGATGTCATGTCCGGTCGGGACGTCATCCAAAGTGTTCCCCCTTCCATTAGATGTCATGTCCGGTCGGGACGTCATCCAAAGTGGTCCCCCTTCCATTAGATGTCATGTCCGGTCGGGACGTCATCCAAAGTGTTCCCCCTTCCATTAGATGTCATGTCCGGTCGGGACGTCATCCAAAGTGGTCCCCCTTCCATTAGATGTCATGTCCGGTCGGGACGTCATCCAAAGTGTTCCCCCTTCCATTAGATGTCATGTCCGGTCGGGACGTCATCCAAAGTGTTCCCCCTTCCATTAGATGTCATGTCCAGTTGGGACGTCATCCAAAGTGTTCCCCCTTCCATTAGATGTCATGTTCCATTAGATGTCATGTCCGGTTGGGACGTCATCCAAAGTGGTCCCCCTTCCATTAGATGTCATGTCCGGTTGGGACGTCATCCAAAGTGGTCCCCCTTCCATTAGATGTCATGTCCGGTTGGGACGTCATCCAAAGTGGTCCCCCTTCCATTAGATGTCATGTCCGGTCGGGACGTCATCCAAAGTGTTCCCCCCTTCCATTTTAATGGATGGGAGGAAAACATCTTAAAACGTGAATAACTCTTTATCTAAATCAATGCTTCCAATTTTAACCAAAGATTGTGTTTGTGACGGCCCATCCTGTCACGTTGTGTTTGTGACGGCCCATCCCGTCACGTTGGAAGTAATCACACACCTCCCGTTGTTGTCGATCGCCTCGGGGGTGTTTTGGCCGGAGTAATCTAGTAAGAGAGTGGCGACACTATATAGCGTTGACTCCCATTGTAACAATGGGATGCGGAAGTGCTCATTCTATCTCAATGGGATAGTTCCAGCCATAGGAGCAATGTTTGGAACTAGAGCCCATAGGCACCCGCTTTGCGGCGAGATCAAAGTATCATGCAATTGTACACTTAAGCAGGGATGGAGCTCAGGGACGAAATGTTCATATAATGGTCGTGGGGGCACGCCACGCCCCCACGTAGTCGTCGCCACTGATGGAGCTCGTTAATTTGTATTGATAACGATCACCTTATCGATCAGGCTTATCGAGCCGGTTTCTTATCCAGACCACTATCGAGCATTTTATATTATTTTGTGGAAAGACGGGAGACGATACATTCTGAACAGAACCAGTATATTTTACTAGGGTCTTCAAATACAGTACATTCCTAACAGGCAATTGACCTTTTTACCAATAAAATAATATTAAAGAAACTGTTAAACTTCAAAGTGTTAATTTTGTTTACCCTGGCAGCGCTGGTTGGCAGGTATCAATACACCTTTAGACCCACATGTTTGTGCCAGCGTGGATGATTACATGTATTTCTTGATCGCCTCTTGCCATGATTGTTTGAACAGGACGTCATGGGCCGCTATGCTCGATAACAGGCTTGGTAAGCCCAAAACGTATTGATAACGGGTACTCAAAAAGCTTGCTATCGGATTGTATCGGGTATCGGTTATCGAGCTCCATCCCTACACTTAAGTACACCTGAGTCAATGTTCTTTCCACCACTGATGCAATACATGGGGACTAGAGTCACATTGATGCAGTTATTACAGCAGATGAGAAAGCAAAACATTCTACGCTTTAAAGACTTATTCAATAGAGTCATTATTACTGCTTCACCCAGAAGCCTATTAACAGTCCATCAGCGTCCCGGTGAGTCGGTGACAGACCCCCTGTTGGATGTGACTGGAAACCTGAAAATCACTTTGCAGACATTATTATATTCACTGAGGTGACAGACTTACTGTAACCGTGAGTCCCACACCGGCAAGGCAGGATGTGATTAAACCATTTCCACCTGAGGACGATTCTTTAAAAAAACATGGCTTCTAAATCCTGATAGTTTTCTGAAATACCCTCTGTTTCTATGTCAGTGGTGCTTGTGTGAAGAACCCCAGAAATAATATGTATTTGGCCACCGACCCCCATCTGAGAAAAGGGGACGCCCCCAGAAGCAAAGATTTGAGTTAAAAGCGTTCACTCTGAAAGAATATATATTCAAAAGATTTGTGACACACTTCTAAATCCTGACAGTCAGTCGTTCTCAAACATTTTCATGTCAAGGACCCCCAATATTATTATGTAATTGGCCTCCGGACCCCCATCTGAAAATATGTTGTTCCAGGGACCTCCCAGAAGCAAAAATTTGAGTTAAAAACATTCGCTCTGAAAGAATATCTATTCGATGCTTTGCACTGCATTTTCACGATTAAAAAAAAAAATAGCAGACCTACAAGTTCCGCGCTATGAGCTTGTAGATCTGCTATTTTTCAATGGGTAAAGCATAACATAATGCTTTAAAACACCAGAAAGGGTTCCCGTCCAGAATGTGTTAAGGGGGATGATGATAATATTAACAAGTGGCATGCAGGCTATAGTTGACAGCTAGCTGATGAAATAAATAGCTCCCTGTAGTCGATTCAAGGAGAGTGTCCTTAGTGCTTCTTCTCTGGGAAATATCTACTGGAATCTGGAGTGGCAATTATTAATGTCTTCATGTGAGCTGTTCTTAACCCATTCTGGACGGGGACCCCTTTTGGTGTTTTAACTAAGCATTATGTTACAGTTTAGCTATTGAAAAATATCAGATCTACAAGATCATAACGTGCCACTGAGTGGCGCGCTACGATCTTGTAGGTCTGCTATTTTTGAAAAATCATGAAAATGCGGCACAAATCTTTGAATATATATTCTTTCAGAGCGACCGTTTTTTTAATTTCGACGTCAGGCCTAAATGAGTTAAACCTGCTAATAGACTGGGGCCTCATACAAACGTATCAAACGCATGTTCTGTGTTCTGTCTGCGTTTCATGGCCGCCTCTATGCTTGTCCAATGGGAGAGTCACATGGTTTGACCAATTAAGCATTGTATTTGTGTTTGATTGCCAGTTGCTGCTCCCCTTCCCCCCCATCAAACACAAGTGTTTGGTCAAACCATGTGAATCCCATTGGAATAGCATTGAGGCGGCCATCAAACACGGACAGAACACAGATGCATGCGTTTGATACTTGTGTATGAGGCCTGGCAGTGCGGGTGCATGTGTTTGGTCCTACGGTCCTGCAGTCATGAGTCCGACACCCTACTCCAAAACCCACATGGTCCTACGGTCCTGCAGTCATGAGTCCGACACCCTACTCCAAAACCCACATGGTCCTAGAGTCCTGCAGTCATGAGTCCGACACCCTACTCCAAAACCCACATGGTCCTAGAGTCCTGCAGTCATGAGTCCGACACCCTACTCCAAAACCCACATGGTCCTAGAGTCCTGCAGTCATGAGTCTGACACCCTACTCCAAAACCCCCTACACCCTACTACCCTACACCCCTACCCCCTACACCCCACTCCAAAACCCACATGGTCCTAGAGTCCTGCAGTCATGAGTCCGACACCCTACTCCAAAACCCACATGGTCCTAGAGTCCTGCAGTCATGAGTCCGACACCCTACTCCAAAACCCACATGGTCCTACGGTCCTGCAGTCATGAGTCCGACACCCTACTCCAAAACCCACATGGTCCTAGAGTCCTGCAGTCATGAGTCCGACACCCTACTCCAAAACCCACATGGTCCTAGAGTCCTGCAGTCATGAGTCCGACACCCTACTCCAAAACCCACATGGTCCTAGAGTCCTGCAGTCATGAGTCCGACACCCTACTCCAAAACGCACATGGTCCTAGAGTCCTGCAGTCATGAGTCCGACACCATACTCCAAAACCCACATGGTCCTAGAGTCCTGCAGTCATGAGTCCGACACCCTAAACCCAAAACCCACATGGTCCTACAGTCCTGCAGTCATGAGTCCGACACCCTACTCCAAAACCCACATGGTCCTACAGTCCTGCAGTCATGAGTCCGACACCCTACTCCAAAACCCACATGGTCCTACAGTCCTGCAGTCATGAGTCCGACACCCTACTCCAAAACCCACATGGTCCTAGAGTCCTGCAGTCATGAGTCCGACACCCTACTCCAAAACCCACATGGTCCTACAGTCCTGCAGTCATGAGTCCGACACCCTACTCCAAAACCCACATGGTCCTAGAGTCCTGCAGTCATGAGTCCGACACCCTACTCCAAAACCCACATGGTCCTAGAGTCCTGCAGTCATGAGTCCGACACCCTACTCCAAAACCCGCATGGTCCTAGAGTCCTGCAGTCATGAGTCCGACACCCTACTCCAAAACCCACATGGTCCTAGAGTCCTGCAGTCATGAGTCCGACACCCTACTCCAAAACCCACATGGTCCTAGAGTCCTGCAGTCATGAGTCCGACACCCTACTCCAAAACCCACATGGTCCTAGAGTCCTGCAGTCATGAGTCCGACACCCTACTCCAAAACCCACATGGTCCTAGAGTCCTGCAGTCATGAGTCCGACACCCTACTCCAAAACCCACATGGTCCTACGGTCCTGCAGTCATGAGTCCGACACCCTACTCCAAAACCCACATGGTCCTACGGTCCTACAGTCATGAGTACGACACCCTACTCCAAAACCCACATGGTCCTAGAGTCCTGCAGTCATGAGTCCGACACCCTACTCCAAAACCCACATGGTCCTACGGTCCTGCAGTCATGAGTCTGACACCCTACTCCAAAACCCACATGGTCCTAGAGTCCTGCAGTCATGAGTCCGACACCCTACTCCAAAACCCACATGGTCCTAGAGTCCTGCAGTCATGAGTCCGACACCCTACTCCAAAACCCACATGGTCCTAGAGTCCTGCAGTCATGAGTCCGACACCCTACTCCAAAACCCACATGGTCCTAGAGTCCTGCAGTCATGAGTCCGACACCCTACTCCAAAACCCTCATGGTCCTAGAGTCCTGCAGTCATGAGTCCGACACCCTACTCCAAAACCCACATGGTCCTAGAGTCCTGCAGTCATGAGTCCGACACCCTACTCCAAAACCCACATGGTCCTAGAGTCCTGCAGTCATGAGTCCGACACCCTACTCCAAAACCCACATGGTCCTACAGTCCTGCAGTTATGAGTCCGACACCCTACTCCAAAACCCACATGGTCCTAGAGTCCTGCAGTCATGAGTCCGACACCCTACTCCAAAACCCACATGGTCCTAGAGTCCTGCAGTCATGAGTCCGACACCCTACTCCAAAACCCACATGGTCCTAGAGTCCTGCAGTCATGAGTCCGACACCCTACTCCAAAACCCACATGGTCCTAGAGTCCTGCAGTCATGAGTCCGACACCCTACTCCAAAACCCACATGGTCCTAGAGTCCTGCAGTCATGAGTCCGACACCCTACTCCAAAACCCACATGGTCCTAGAGTCCTGCAGTCATGAGTCCGACACCCTACTCCAAAACCCACATGGTCCTAGAGTCCTGCAGTCATGAGTCCGACACCCTACTCCAAAACACACATGGTCCTAGAGTCCTGCAGTCATGAGTCCGACACCCTACTCCAAAACCCACATGGTCCTAGAGTCCTGCAGTCATGAGTCCGACACCCTACTCCAAAACCCACATGGTCCTAGAGTCCTGCAGTCATGAGTCGCACACCCTACTCCAAAACCCACATGGTCCTAGAGTCCTGCAGTCATGAGTCTGACACCCTACTCCAAAACCCACATGGTCCTAGAGTCCTTCAGTCTTGAGTCGCACAACCTACTCCAAAACCCACATGGTCCTAGAGTCCTGCAGTCATGAGTCCGACACCCTACTCCAAAACCCACATGGTCCTAGAGTCCTGCAGTCATGAGTCCGACACCCTACTCCAAAACCCACATGGTCCTAGAGTCCTGCAGTCATGAGTCCGACACCCTACTCCAAAACCCACATGGTCCTAGAGTCCTGCAGTCATGAGTCCGACACCCTACTCCAAAACCCACATGGTCCTAGAGTCCTGCAGTCATGAGTCCGACACCCTACTCCAAAACCCACATGGTCCTAGAGTCCTGCAGTCATGAGTCCGACACCCTACTCCAAAACCCACATGGTCCTAGAGTCCTGCAGTCATGAGTCCGACACCCTACTCCAAAACCCACATGGTCCTAGAGTCCTGCAGTCATGAGTCCGACACCCTACTCCAAAACCCACATGGTCCTAGAGTCCTGCAGTCATGAGTCCGACACCCTACTCCAAAACCCACATGGTCCTACAGTCCTGCAGTCATGAGTCCGACACCCTACTCCAAAACCCTCATGGTCCTAGAGTCCTGCAGTCATGAGTCCGACACCCTACTCCAAAACCCACATGGTCCTAGAGTCCTGCAGTCATGAGTCCGACACCCTACTCCAAAACCCACATGGTCCTAGAGTCCTGCAGTCATGAGTCCGACACCCTACTCCAAAACCCTCATGGTCCTAGAGTCCTGCAGTCATGAGTCCGACACCCTACTCCAAAACCCACATGGTCCTAGAGTCCTGCAGTCATGAGTCCGACACCCTACTCCAAAACCCACATGGTCCTAGAGTCCTGCAGTCATGAGTCCGACACCCTACTCCTAAACCCACATGGTCCTAGAGTCCTGCAGTCATGAGTCCGACACCCTACTCCAAAACCCTCATGGTCCTAGAGTCCTGCAGTCATGAGTCCGACACCCTACTCCAAAACCCACATGGTCCTAGAGTCCTGCAGTCATGAGTCCGACACCCTACTCCAAAACCCACATGGTCCTAGAGTCCTGCAGTCATGAGTCCGACACCCTACTCCAAAACCCACATGGTCCTAGAGTCCTGCAGTCATGAGTCCGACACCCTACTCCAAAACCCACATGGTCCTAGAGTCCTGCAGTCATGAGTCCGACACCCTACTCCAAAACCCACATGGTCCTACAATCCTGCAGTCATGAGTCCGACACCCTAAACCCAAAACCCACATGGTCCTAGAGTCCTGTAGTCATGAGTCCGACACCCTACTCCAAAACCCACATGGTCCTAGAGTCCTGCAGTCATGAGTCCGACACCCTACTCCAAAACCCACATGGTCCTAGAGTCCTGCAGTTATGAGTCCGACACCCTACTCCAAAACCCACATGGTCCTAGAGTCCTGCAGTCATGAGTCTGACACCCTACTCCAAAACCCACATGGTCCAACAGTCCTGCAGTCATGAGTCCGACACCCTACTCCAAAACCCACATGGTCCTAGAGTCCTGCAGTCATGAGTCCGACACCCTACTCCAAACCCCCAACCCTAAAACTAACCTCAAAGGAAGCCACGGGTTAGTTTTAACCCGCAGGACTTCTGGGAAAATGAGTTCAATGCAAGTGGACGGTGGTTTTGACTGGACTAGAACGGCCTGTTGCCGTTTTGCATCGCAATGGCGGCATGTTTTTCTCTTCGACAACAACAACCCATGGGACTATTTTCTCGCGGATTTCCGTGAATCAAAGCTGCAAATACTTCAGGCGTTATGCTCCAAAGGTAAGAAAATCGATAAAGAAAAGCGATGAAAAAAAGCGATAAAGAAAAGCGATCATAATTCAAGATTCCAATTCGAATATAGCAAAAATAGCCGATCTACAAGCTCAAAACGCGTCGCGCTGCGACGCGTTTTGAGCTTGTAGATCGGCTATTTTTGCTACGACAGTAAATGTAATATATGGCCCTAGAGAGTGAGTGTGGAAATATAGTGGCCCTCTCCATCGTCAAAGTTGCCCACCGGGCCACCCCTTTAATAGATCAATCCTGGCAGCATATATAGGATGGATAGATTAATCTATCTGTACGTGGAAAAAAAGGAAACAAGAAAATAAATGTAAATAACTAGAATTTCGCGGGCCTTCGGCCCGCTCATCCCAGAGTTGCGTTGCCCCGCGTTGCGAGACAGAAGTCCACAGGTACAGAAGTCCACAGTGACACGCGTTGTATGCAGCTGTTTTGTGTTGCAGCGCGTGCGCGCGTGTGCGTGCAGACTTACTGCCATAAGGAATGTAATTACCTTCCGCTCCTGGCGGATTGATCCGTCAGATAAGCTTTATTATTGATATCAAACCGGATCGCTGATTTCTATTTTTTCATTATTAGTTTGGCTCGGCCTTTCCTTCTTTAGCGATCCTAGACCGGATTGCGCAACCGCCCTGCCGCCGACCTCCCATTATACAGGCTGACTAAAAGCTGAATAACTCCTAATCTACTGAGCTCTCCATGGTTTGGATACAACGCGCGATGTTCAGAGGTCTTTGCTGATTATCCGGTGGTGTAGATGGAAACATTAGCGCTTTCTAGAGCAAGGATGGCTATGGTTTAGCTCGCTAGCATTGACGCTATTTATGTAGCATAAGATGGACGCCCACAACATCCGTGTCTGTGCTGTGTGTTCACCCTCTAAATCGCCCCCGCAGCCCTCGGCAGTCTGAGGTTGGCTTTGCGTCCAGCAGGTGGCAGTAAACGTGAGAACATGAGGGGGATGTAGCACAGCAATCGGTGACCCCTACATTAAGCTGTGTTGCTCCCAAGATGCAGTGCAAATGCGTGTTGTAGCAACCGTAGCCAATGGGGAAACAGGATGCAGTGTTGCCAGGTCCGCGAATTGTAAGCGAGTTGTAAGTAGCGTGTTGAATGGCATTTTTTCTGGCCTTGTTTTCATAGACCTGGCAAGAAATTAGGCGGGGGTGTCGGTGCTTGTGGCGTGTTTGTGTTTATTATTGATATTGATATTGTTTGTGAGTCTGGACGGGAGGCGGCTGTAGTGTCAGTGCAATGACAGTTTTTACGCGGGTGTTGTTGATTGTGGGCGTGCGGCGCGACATGAGGAGATAGCCGTGGATCGACGCGGAGGGTAAGGCTGTGTCGTGTTAGTGTGTTGTTGCAGTGTGTGTTGCAGCGTGTTGCAGCGTGTCAGTGACGTAGTAGCTGGTGCCTTTTGTTCCTGTGCGTGCTTTTGGGCACATGTTTTCAATTGTATATAAGGATAACAAAATAATGTAAATAATAGCACAAATTTATATAGCGCTTTTCTGAATACCCAAAGCGCTTTACATAAAACACTAGGAAACAAACGTTATTCAAGAAAACAAAAACAAAAAATACGGAGAGACACAATGTTTCTTGTCCGATGGCGAGGAGGAGATTATATTCTTGACGTCGAGGACCGAACGGTATTTGAGATGTAATCCATTTGAGATGTAATCCATTTGAGATGTAATCCATTTGAGATGTAATCCATGGCCTGTACCATTTAGTATTCACAGCAAATGAGCGCTGATTCGACCGAAGCGCCCCCCCCCCCCCCCCCCCCCCTCTGTTAATGGCTGTTACTGTATGTCCATGGAAGAAACACAGAGGTGCTTTGTTATGGTCATGTCACTTTGCTGCACCAAGCCCCCACCCCCCCAACCCTGTGGAATGCATTCCCCAAACACTCAGAGACATGCCCCCACCATCCAAACCTTCAATATTGCTTTCCCCAGCTATTTCATCTATTTAATTCCTTAGTGTTTTTCCTCTAATAAAGTTGTTTTTGATTTATCATGTCCCCCTTGTAAAGCATTTTTTTGTACTCAGAAAAGCTTTATATAAATTATTACATTTGAGATATTATTATAATTTATTACCCCTATTATTACTACAAAAACAATGTTTTATTGCTTAAACTTATGTATTCACTATTCATTGATTCACTAGTATACCAAAATCCATTTAAAAAAATAGCTTTCTCACTGTTCTCGGGTCAAATAATGATATGCGATTAAAATGCGATTAATCGAGATTAATTAACTACAAAGCCTCTGATTAATTAGATTAAAAATTTTAATCGAGTCCCAGCTCTAATATATATATATATATATATGTATATATTCATCTTAACCGCAGGGCGAGAATCCTCGTAACTCCACATTCCGACTATGTTGAGTAGTTTTTATATAGAGGCCCTATGCTGGATCACACTACAACAGCAACGTCACACAGAGCATCAACAGGATAGCAGATCTACAAGCTACAAGTTATACACTCTCAAGAGTTAAAGATCTATAAGTGTCCATTTGGTCAGCAACTCTCAATCATTTAGCTGCATGGGGACCACCTGGAACCCCCTCAAGGACCACTGGTGGTCCCTGGACCACTGGGGACCACCTGGAACCCCCTCAGGGACCACTGGGGACCACCTGGAACCCACTCAAGGACCACTGGTGGTCCCTGGACCACTGGGGACCACCTGGAACCCCCTCAAGGACCACTGGTGGTCCCCGGACCACTGGGGACCACCTGGAACCCCCTCAAGGACGACTGGTGGTCCCCGGACCACTGGGGACCACCTGGAACCCCCTCAAGGACCACTGGTGTAAGGATTGATTCAGGATTACTAGCCAACAATAAGGGTTGCCAATTAAGACACAGGAGTCAGACAAGTGTCCATTTGGTCAGCAACTCTCCATCATTTAGCTGCATGGGGACCACCTGGAACCCCCTCAAGGACCACTGGTGGTCCCTGGACCACTGGGGACCACCTGGAACCCCCTCAGGGACCACTGGGGACCACCTGGAACCCCCTCAAGGTCCCCGGACCACTGGGGACCACCTGGAACCCCCTCAGGGACCACTGGTGGTCCCCGGACCACTGGGGACCACCTGGAACCCCCTCAAGGACGACTGGTGGTCCCCGGACCACTGGGGACCACCTGGAACCCCCTCAAGGACCACTGGTGTAAGGATTGATTCAGGATTACTAGCCAACAATAAGGGGTGCCAATTAAGACACAGGAGTCAGACAAGTCCTTTAACCCATGTAGGCCTGACCCCAAAATTAAAAAAAACATCTTCTAAATCCTCCAGTTTTCTGAAATAAATATTTTCACGATTTTTCAAAAATAGCAGACCTACAAGCTCACTCGGTGGCGCGCTATGAGCTTGTAGATCTGCTATTTTTCAATAGCTAAATTATAACATAATGTTCCCGCCCAAAATGGGTTAAGGGTTTTTTACTTGACAGCACAGGCACAACTACAGGGGTCTCAGAGTGTGTGGTTCTACATGAGAAATAACAATAACAATACATAAACAGTACCACATTGGTCATCTACAATCTAACATACAGTAGGTCAACTGTATCAAAAACATAATTCAACCAAACCAAAAATAAATAAACATCAAATCTCTACTCACTTGTGGTCACAGACACACACTTTCTGCAGAGAAAACCAAACTGAACTGAGCTCTCAAACAAATTAGACAACACACTTGTGCTGGCATCAATCAATCAATGAAATACACCTGGTGCTAGTTTAAGAGTGGCTCGCAGGGAGGTCACTCTGACCTCTGAATTACTACTTGAGCCTTTTGTATAACTGGTTTAGGACCAAATTACAACCCGCCCAGGGCTTCGAGGTCGGCCGACCAGCTCAAACTAGATGTGATAGTGACCAACAAAAGATCCAAGGGTGATGGAGCCTTCGCAACAACACTTTGCCCTTTCATATCAGAGCTGCCCAGTCCATCATAACGTTTAAATCTCTGCTTAAAACCCACTTCTTCTCCCTGGCGTTTAACGACAGTTGAAGTAGCCCCCTTCACTAGTGCAGTAGTTTGCTTTGTTTGCTCCTTTGTATTGCCTGCTTGTATATTCTTGCTTTCTTCTAAATGCCTGTTTGTTTTCATGTTTTAAATGCCTGTCTATATTGTATTGTTGTTGTTTCTGAACCTGTACAGCACTTTGGTTGACCTGGTCATGTAAAATGTGCTATATAAATAAAATTGAGTTGAGTTGAGGACATATATGAGGTTTCCCTTCGACAGAGAGGATATAAGGAACTAATTCATTTCCCCGCTGTAGGCTACTGTTATATATAGTCTACTTGACGGCTGTCACAGGCTCCCCAAATGACAATTATTATTATTTGAACAGCCCTGGAATTGAAGCCCGTGGGTCTATTTAACGTCCCCTTTTAAATAAGAAAGAATGGAGATGTATGAACTTTTCAATGGGAATATTAAAGGCAGCGTGCTGAGCGCGGGGCTTTGGGAATGACAGAAACCACCCTATATAAGGCCGACAGAACGCTTCAATCCAAAGGTATATGAATATATATTAAATGTGATGAGCTGCGGGAACGTTCTCCCCTAATGGGAAATCAGTCTCTCTCTTTCTCGCCTGATCTTCTTTTTTCCAGGACGTGCTTGCTATTATACTCATAGACATGTGTGGCCAAATTTGACTGAGGGACTGCCATTGGATTTTTTTGGAATCTTCGTTTTTTCATATCATATTATGAAAGCAGGGAATCATAGCTTCAAATTGACATATTGGTTGTTCAGTTTGACCCA
The DNA here is from genome assembly GCF_951216825.1 of Electrona antarctica. Classification (NCBI taxonomy): domain Eukaryota; kingdom Metazoa; phylum Chordata; class Actinopteri; order Myctophiformes; family Myctophidae; genus Electrona; species Electrona antarctica. Next base: position 1,315,825 of record NC_136799.1, on the reverse strand, counting down.
CCAGTTTTGGAGATATGGCTTATAGAGTAATGTCTTGCAGAGAAACAGCGAGTTGAGAAAACAGGCTTGAAAGGTTCACTTCTGTGGTCTCTAACATTACACCTAGCTACATGTTTAAGCATTTATTTCATATTTACATGTATTCTGTGGACTCTAACATTACACCTATAGCTACATGTTTAAGCATTTATTTCATATTTACATGTATTCTGTGGACTCTAACATTACACCTTACTGGACATATCTACAAGATATGTCCAGTAAAATCTACAAGATATGTCCAGTAAAATCTACAAGATATGTCCAGTAAAATCTACAAGATATGTCCAGTAAAATCTACAAAATATGTCCAGTAAAATCTACAATATATGTCCAGTAAAATCTGCAAGATATGTCCAGTAAAATCTACAATATATGTCCAGTAAAATCTACAATATATGTCCAGTAAAATCTACAAGATATGTAATCTACAAGATATGTCCAGTAAAATCTACAAGATATGTCCAGTAAAATCTGCAAGATATGTCCAGTAAAATCTACAAGATATGTCCAGTAAAATCTACAAGATATGTCCAGTAAAATCTACAAGATATGTCCAGTAAAATCTACAAGATATGTCCTTAGACATGGCCAAAGCATTTCACTATCACGATATTGGGAGACGATATCAATGTATCATCGCGATATTGAGATGCCTCCTGTGAACGTGACATCAGACTGGACTGCTGTTTCTTGACAATAGAGAAAAGAACACTGTCTATACGGTCAACTGTGCAATTCCACAGAGTTTCACCTGCACTCTTAACAAGGTGCTGTTGACTCTAAATCCATGCAGGAGGCGACAGTCAGTCCCAGCGGTGTCACCGGCTGTGTGAATGAGTTACAGAGAGACGTTCAGCCCGGCCAGACTCTCCCCCTATGCTGTGTGAATGAGATACAGAGAGACGTTCAGCCCGGCCAGACTCTCTGTGTGAATGAGATACAGAGAGACGTTCAGCCCGGCCAGACTCTCTCCATATGCTGTGTGAATGAGATACAGAGAGACGTTCAGCCCGGCCAGACTCTCTGTGTGAATGAGATACAGAGAGACGTTCAGCCCGGCCAGACTCTCTGTGTGAATGAGATACAGAGAGACGTTCAGCCTGGCCAGACTCTCCCTATGCTGTGTGAATGAGTTACAGAGAGACGTTCAGCCCGGCCAGACTCTCTCCCTATGCTGTGTGAATGAGTTACAGAGAGACGTTCAGCCCGGCCAGACTCTCTGTGTGAATGAGATACAGAGAGACGTTCAGCCCGGCCAGACTCTCCCTATGCTGTAAATCCAGTCCACTCGAGGCCCGCCGGGTCAGCTCGGCCCGCATTTATTGCAGGAACAATATCCGATCTAAGTCACTAAGGCACTTCCTGAACTTTATGATGAAAACCTGCCCGGGGGGGGCGGGGGTGACACATTCATCCAATCCCCTTCATCGTCAATCTATTATTGATATCAGAAGAGAAAGAGATTTACTTGTAGCCCCGGTCTTAAGGCCTCCGGATCCATGGGTGTGTGTGTGCGTGTGTGCGTGTGCGCGCGTGTGAGCGTGCGTGCGTGCGTGCGTGCGTGCAACGTCTTACTGAATGAGTGATGCTAAGACTTTTGTCCTTTTTTGTCCTTTTGCATGTGTAGGCCACTTTAAAGGAGCACTTCACACATTTCCAACCCATGTCTTCATATAAGCGCTCTCACTCCTCACTAATGCTCATTATAATATGACACCATTTTGTGTCTATAGAGCGTCGAAGTCCCGCCCCCTCGAGAGACCCGGAAAAGAAATCCCCGTTCATTTCTCATTTTCATAAAGTATTTATTTAAAGACGTTTACGCCGCGGACAAAGCCAACTCTTGTCGTGACAAATCATGACAAATAATTAGAAAGAAGAAAACGGCAGGTTACAACACTTTTTTTGCTGTTTTTCTTCTTTGTAATTATTTGTTTGGTTCAAAATATTGTTGTCAAGTTTGTTGTCATGATTTGTCACGACAAGAGTTGGCTTTGTAAGGTCTTTTATATAAATACGTTTTGAAATGTCTATGGGAAAAATGCATTGGGAACTATTTCCTGGGCCTGGCGTCGTCATGAAAGGGGCGCAGTGACAGCCCCGCCCCCTCTGCGGGCACTGGGATAGTATTCACCATTCATTTTCCCATAGACGTTTCAACACGTATTTATTTAAAGACCTGATTGGACAAAGCCAACAGCCGAGTTGACAAATCATGTCATTTTGTAAAGCAACCTTGGGTACCTTGAAAAAAAAAAAAAAAAAGAGTACAAATGCCAGCATTAATATCATAACTAATATCAGACAACTAATCATAACTAATATCAAACAAGGGACTAAATTATTTTCGCTCCTATGCCACCAAAATGTGGGACGCCCTACCAAGTTGGTGCCCTTTGAGAGCGGTTTTGAAGGAGTCAAGGTAGTACCTTGACTCCTTCAAAACCGCTCTCAAAGGGCACCTATACGACTGGAATTCGAAACTGGCCCCGGAAAATTTGAATCCCCCCCGTCCCCTTTCCCCCTTACTGTATATGTTTCCTTCCCTTTTATTTTTTTTACCTCCTTTCACGTGTGTATATTTGTACATCTCTAAATGTTCTGATGAATTGAACATGGTGGACCATGTTGTAAACAAGTGTAATGCTTTATCAGTGTGTCGTCCACAGTGACACACTGGCGTTTGGAAATGCGCACCGGGAATGTGGTCAGTTTGTTGAGTGTGGTGGGCGGTGACGTCACAGAGTGCGTTCAGTGTGCCTTATTTACGGACGACCATAGCTGTGACTCATTCACACCAATTCACACTGGACAACCCCAGCTTCAGGGTAGGGTCCCTCAGTGGACAACCCCAGCTTCAGGGTAGGGTCGCTCAGTGGACAACCCCAGCTTCAGGGTAGGGTCGCTCAGTGGACAACCCCAGCTTCAGGGTAGGGTCGCTCAGTGGTTAACCCCAGCTTCAGGGTAGGGTCGCTCAGTGGACAACCCCAGCTTCAGGGTAGGGTCGCTCAGTGGACAACCCCAGCTTCAGGGTAGGGTCGCTCAGTGGACAACCCCAGCTTCAGGGTAGGGTCGCTCAGTGGACAACCCCAGCTTCAGGGTAGGGTCGCTCAGTGGACAACCCCAGCTTCAGGGTAGGGTCGCTCAGTGGACAACCCCAGCTTCAGGGTAGGGTCGCTCAGTGGACAACCCCAGCTTCAGGGTAGGGTCGCTCAGTGCGGGCACTGGATGTTCGAACGACAACGCACCGTGAATAAACGAACGACAAGAGAGCACACCAGTGCGTTCAGGGCTCTTTTCCGAACGCACCCACCGCTACCTATTCTGCAAACTGTTAATAAATACTTCAACCAATCGACTATATAAGGCCACTGGGCTGGCATGTGGTTATGATGACATGCACGGTTGTAGGTCTCATGACACCAGAGTTCAACTAGTTCAACTATGAAACAAGTATTCATATAGAATATATAATGCATAATATTAAATATGAACGCCGGCACTTGGCCTGAACCCATGAAGTGCCGTGCACGAGGGACACGTTACATAAATGTTACGCAACGCGTGCATGTGCCTCATGTTAACCAATTTTGGACTGAGGTTAAAAAAAAAGGCTTCTAAATCCTAATATTTTTCTGAAAAACCCATGTTTCTATGTCAGTGGTGCTCAACCTTTTTCATGTCAAGGACCCCCAGAATTATCTCTATTGGGCCACGGACCCCCATCTCCAGGTTCCAGGAACCTCCCCAGAAGCAAAGATTTGAGTTAAAAACGTTCACTCTGAAAGAATATATATTCAAAGATTTGCAACACATTTTCACGATTTAAAATAATAATAATAATAATTTCAACAGCTAAAGCATAACATAATGCTTAATTAAAACACCAAAAGGGGTTCCCGTTCAGAATGGGTTAATGCATGAAAATTAACATAAGATTTACATGGGCAGACGGTGTCACTTAATCCATTTGAGTAAACGTGTACTTGCACTGCTTTACACAAGCACTGCGGACTGAAGCACCGATTTGATCAAACAAAGTGAAAATGAACGCGTCGTGGTGTGGATGCTAATGAACGCGTCGTGGTGTGGATGCTAATGAACGCGTCGTGGTGTGGATGCTAATGAACGCGTCGTGGTGTGGATGCTAATGAACGCGTCGTGGTGTGGATGCTAATGAACGCGTCGTGGTGTGGATGCTAATGAACGCGTCGTGGTGTGGATGCTAATGAACGCGTCGTGGTGTGGATGCTAATGAACGCGTCGTGGTGTGGATGCTAATGAACGCGTCGTGGTGTGGATGCTAATGAACGCGTCGTGGTGTGGATGCTAATGAACGCGTCGTGGTGTGGATGCTAATGAACGCGTCGTGGTGTGGATGCTAATGAACGCGTCGTGGTGTGGATGCTAATGAACGCGTCGTGGTGTGGATGCTAATGAACGCGTCGTGGTGTGGATGCTAATGAACGCGTCGTGGTGTGGATGCTAATGAACGCGTCGTGGTGTGGATGCTAATGAACGCGTCGTGGTGTGGATGCTAATGAACGCGTCGTGGTGTGGATGCTAATGAACGCGTCGTGGTGTGGATGCTAATGAACGCGTCGTGGTGTGGATGCTAATGAACGCGTCGTGGTGTGGATGCTAATGAACGCGTCGTGGTGTGGATGCTAATGAACGCGTCGTGGTGTGGATGCTAATGAACGCGTCGTGGTGTGGATGCTAATGAACGCGTCGTGGTGTGGATGCTAATGAACGCGTCGTGGTGTGGATGCTAATGAACGCGTCGTGGTGTGGATGCTAATGAACGCGTCGTGGTGTGGATGCTAATGAACGCGTCGTGGTGTGGATGCTAATGAACGCGTCGTGGTGTGGATGCTAATGAACGCGTCGTGGTGTGGATGCTAATGAACGCGTCGTGGTGTGGATGCTAATGAACGCGTCGTGGTGTGGATGCTAATGAACGCGTCGTGGTGTGGATGCTAATGTCACTCAACCTCTCTCTGAACCAACTCTGACATCATTAGGATACATGTGAGGAAATGTGACAAATTGGCAGTAATGAAAAGAAAGTGAACCAATGTTTATTTTAACGCATTCTGAACGGGAACACCCTTTTGGTGTTTTAAGCATTGTGTTATGCTATAAAAATAGCAGATCTATAAGCTCATAGCTTGTAGGTCTGCTATTTTTGTAAAATCGTGAAAATGTGGCGCAAATCTTTGCGAAAACTCTTTCTGAGCAAACGTTTTTAACTCAAATCTTTGCTTCTGGGAGGTCCCTGGAACAACATATTTCCAGATGGGGGTCTGCAGCCAATTACAGATAATTCTGGGGGTCCTTGACATGAAATATTGAGCACCACTGACATGTAAACAGAAAAAAATCAGAAAACTGTCAGGATTTAGAAGACATTTTTTTAATTAGGCCTAAACGGGTTAAGATGGCAATACATAACATGTAGGGAAAAAATCACACCTGTGTGAACTGAGTGGTGTAAGGTCTTATATAACCTGTCTGACGTAATGAAATCACACCCGGGTGAACAGGGTGAACATAGCAACCATGCTAATTTTTTCTGCACAAACAAAGCCAGTTGTAGGAGTGGTTTACACCACTCAAAAATACGTAGCCTAATTGTGTCAGATCTGTAGATCTGTATCTGTATGGTAGAGTCCCAGACAGATCTGTATGGTAGAGTCCCAGACAGATCTGTATGGTAGAGTCCCAGACAGACAGATCTGTATGGTAGAGTCCCAGACAGGTCTGTATGGTAGAGTCCCAGACAGATCTGTATGGTAGAGTCCCAGACAGATCTGTATGGTAGAGTCCCAGACAGACAGATCTGTATGGTAGAGTCCCAGACAGACAGATCTGTATGGTAGAGTCCCAGACAGACAGATCTGTATGGTAGAGTCCCAGACAGATCTGTATGGTAGAGTCCCAGACAGACAGATCTGTATGGTAGAGTCCCAGACAGACAGATCTGTATGGTAGAGTCCCAGACAGATCTGTATGGTAGAGTCCCAGACAGACAGATCTGTATGGTAGAGTCCCAGACAGACAGATCTGTATGGTAGAGTCCCAGACAGATCTGTCTGGTAGAGTCCCAGACAGATCTGTATGGTAGAGTCCCAGACAGATCTGTCTGGTAGAGTCCCAGACAGATCTGTCTGGTAGAGTCCCAGACAGATCTGTCTGGTAGAGTCCCAGACAGATCTGTCTGGTAGAGTCCCAGACAGATCTGTATGGTAGAGTCCCAGACAGACAGATCTGTATGGTAGAGTCCCAGACAGACAGATCTGTATGGTAGAGTCCCAGACAGGTCTGTATGGTAGAGTCCCAGACAGACAGATCTGTCTGGTAGAGTCCCAGACAGATCTGTATGGTAGAGTCCCAGACAGACAGATCTGTATGGTAGAGTCCCAGACAGACAGATCTGTCTGGTAGAGTCCCAGACAGATCTGTATGGTAGAGTCCCAGACAGACAGATCTGTATGGTAGAGTCCCAGACAGACAGATCTGTATGGTAGAGTCCCAGACAGATCTGTCTGGTAGAGTCCCAGACAGATCTGTATGGTAGAGTCCCAGACAGATCTGTATGGTAGAGTCCCAGACAGATCTGTATGGTAGAGTCCCAGACAGACAGATCTGTATGGTAGAGTCCCAGACAGATCTGTCTGGTAGAGTCCCAGACAGATCTGTATGGTAGAGTCCCAGACAGATCTGTATGGTAGAGTCCCAGACAGACAGATCTGTGTGGTAGAGTCCCAGACAGATCTGTGTGGTAGAGTCCCAGACAGACAGATCTGTGTGGTAGAGTCCCAGACAGATCTGTGTGGTAGAGTCCCAGACAGACAGATCTGTATGGTAGAGTCCCAGACAGATCTGTCTGGTAGAGTCCCAGACAGATCTGTATGGTAGAGTCCCAGACAGACAGATCTGTATGGTAGAGTCCCAGACAGACAGATCTGTATGGTAGAGTCCCAGACAGACAGGTCTGTATGGTAGAGTCCCAGACAGATCTGTCTGGTAGAGTCCCAGACAGACAGATCTGTCTGGTAGAGTCCCAGACAGATCTGTATGGTAGAGTCCCAGACAGACAGATCTGTCTGGTAGAGTCCCAGACAGACAGATCTGTCTGGTAGAGTCCCAGACAGATCTGTATGGTAGAGTCCCAGACAGGTCTGTATGGTAGAGTCCCAGACAGATCTGTATGGTAGAGTCCCAGACAGATCTGTATGGTAGAGTCCCAGACAGATCTGTCTGGTAGAGTCCCAGACAGATCTGTATGGTAGAGTCCCAGACAGATCTGTATGGTAGAGTCCCAGACAGATCTGTATGGTAGAGTCCCAGACAGATCTGTCTGGTAGAGTCCCAGACAGACAGATCTGTATGGTAGAGTCCCAGACAGACAGATCTGTATGGTAGAGTCCCAGACAGACAGATCTGTATGGTAGAGTCCCAGACAGACAGACCTGTATGGTAGAGTCCCAGACAGATCTGTATGGTAGAGTCCCAGACAGATCTGTATGGTAGAGTCCCAGACAGACCTGTATGGTAGAGTCCCAGACAGACCTGTATGGTAGAGTCCCAGACAGACCTGTATGGTAGAGTCCCAGACAGATCTGTATGGTAGAGTCCCAGACAGATCTGTATGGTAGAGTCCCAGACAGATCTGTATGCTAGAGTCCCAGTTGGTAGAGTCCCAGACAGATCTGTATGATAGAGTCCCAGTTGGTAGAGTCCCAGACAGATCTGTATGGTAGAGTCCCAGACAGATCATGCTACTTAAAGCATAATGACATTTAAATAAATGGTTATTGACGGTACCCCAACTTTCAGCAGCTGTCAAAGCTTCCCCTAGGGTGGTTGAATAGAAACCAATGTGGGATATGTTAGTATAGACACCTTTACAAACACATTGGTGAAGAAAATTCTTGGTAAGAAATGTATTCCCAGATTGTATTGATATCCCCTGCCTAATGTGTCAACATCTTTCCAAACAAATAGCAGATCTACTACAAGCCACCACCACAGAGTAAAGTGGAAAAACCATTCAAATAATTGTAGTGGAGTAAAAAGTACACCATGTGCCTTATTAGTGGGGTCCATTTTGGAGGCAGTGAGAGCCTAATTGCATCCAGACATGATATTATGTGTATTGTCGAGGTTTGACAAAGAGATTTTGGCACAAAGGACACATTATGTTTGGTCTGTGAGATTCTGGAGATCCGTTCAAAGACTTCATCTAGCTGTCATTGATGGAGAATGGAGCCATCATACAAGCTTGCCATATAGCAATGTTTTCAATTCAATTAAATTCAAAGGGCATGAGAAAACATACATTTACTGTGCATTGCCAAAGCAAAAAGCACAATACAATAATATTAGGGTTGTCCTGATCAGATGATCGGAAATCGGCTCCGAACACATGATTTTCAAATGATCGGAAATCGGGGAGAAAAGATCGGATTTTTAATTGTCTAATGTAAATCTCAAAGAAAGATGTATAAGCAATGATATTTTGTAAAAACTGTTGTGTTTATGCTAGTTGTTTTCCTTCTGGTCCTGTCAGAGATCGTCAAACAAAGACTATAGTCACACTCAGGTGTGATAGACCCCCGCTATGCATGATGGGATAGGTGTCTGTAGTCCTCTCTGAATGAGAGAGATGCTCTTTAAGAGTCTATAGGTGTCTGTAGTCCTCTCTCTGAATGAGATACTCTTTAAGAGTTTTAACTTGACTTCAGTTCTATAAGCTGTAGAACTGTATTCACTCTATGTCACACTTTGTCCTAGTGTGAAGGTAGTGTGGGCCCAAAATGGCACTGAACCAGCTCAAAAATAGTGAAAAGTACTGAAAACCAAGTCTTTTGATGCACAATCCAATACATTTTTATTCACCTTGCAGAGTTCACATGAAATGGTCGTTCCAACAAACAGCATACAAAAAAAGAAGTATATATACAGCCCACTGGCCAGGGTGGCTCTATCTAGGTCTGCTCTGCACCCTGTGCAATCCTACATTGATTGGCAGGGCAGTGGCAGGTGCTCCTTATAAAGGCTAGGCCCCTCCCATGGTGTGGACCAATGACAGGTGCTCCTTATAAAGGCTAGGCCCCTCCCATGGACCAATGACAGGTGCTCCTTATAAAGGCTAGGCCCCTCCCATGGACCAAACCAACCCTGGATTGATTGACACAATCATACCAGTGCATTCCCAATGTCCAGAGACATCACAATTCATAACATACATTTTAGTGTCACACATAATACTATACATTATCCACATAATATAATTCATATAATATAATTAAAGAGTTCTCTAAACAAACCCTCCCACTGTTGGCATGTTCCCCATACCCCACAGTAGTTGCTCCCTTCAATGGAGTCAACAATCAATTATCAATCAACAAATACACAATAAATAATGTCAAACAAATCTCATTCTCTGCTAATTCAAACCCTGTTTGTTAACTTCAGTCTCAGTGGCAGGGTGAACTGCCACACTCTAATTAACTTCAGTCTCAGTGGCAGGGTGAACTGCCACATTCTAATTAACTTCAGTCTCAGTGGCAGGGTGAACTGCCACACTCTAATTAACCAATACATCATTATTTTGCTATGATTCCATGCTTTCATAGAAATAATAGAAAAAAACACAATGACTAATTCTAATAAAAGTATAGTCGCATTTTGCCTTTCAATAATTGAAAGGCAACACAACAGACTAGACTAGAGTGACATACATTAGGATATTTGCTATTGTGATAATATGGCATAAGTGTTATATAAAAATATAAAGATCGGATCGGGAAAGATCGGTATCGGTATGTCTCAAAATCAAATGATCGGAATCAGATCTGGAGCAAAAAAAAAAACGTGATCCTCACATCCCTGAATAATATACAACAATACAATCAAAAGAAAATGTATAAATGTATAGCATTACTGTTGCTACCAGCTCAGTGGCCTTGTGGTTAGAGTGTCCGCCCTGAGACTGGGAGGTCGGGGTTCGATCCTCTGCCGGGTCATACCAAAGACTCAGTGCCTCCCTGCTTGACACTCATGAGCATCAAGGGTTGGATTGGGGGTAAGTCGCTGTGACATACTAGCGTCATGTCCAGGGGGTGTACTTGTACATCAAGCTGCCTCACGCTACAGAAACAGGAGATAGGCTCCTGCCCTATGGGCCTCATGGCTCTGCAAAGCTACTTTACTAGTTATTACTGATGCTACAGAGTGTGGGTCTGTTCCATGGAGACAGAGAGAACCTGCCAACATCCTGCTCGCCACAGTCAAACTCATGGACTTCGGAGCGGAGCGGCTACAGAATGTCTGCGAGGTGCAACCGTAGAGTATATATTAATAGAGACGGCACCCGGAGGAAACCCTGAGGCCAAATGGACATTTGAGCAACTTAATGCAAGTGGATGGGAGGAGAAATCCGGTGCCGTCTCTATTAATATATATACTCTAAGGGTGCAACGAGGATGGATGGATGATGGATGCAGCATCCTAATTTCAGAGCACCAGAAGTGTCTCGGTCTGTCTGGGGCGTCCTACCACAGAGGATGTCGGTGTCGACATGTTTGTGATCACTTGATGGCAAGTGTTGGCCCAGGCGGTGGCGTAACCGTCTGGGCACCCGACTGGTAATCCAGTCGCAGTGTGCCGCGGGTTCGACTCCCGAGCCCGACACGGCCTTTACTGCATGTCTTCCCCCATCTCTCTCCCGTTTCCTGTCAGCCTACTGTCTGTCCCTTCAAAAACCAATAAAAGGCGTAAGCCGCAAAAAAGATGTTCGTGCAAGACGAAAAATGTTCGTGCATGGACTACCTTTTTTCCACTGTCGAAAACTAAATGAAAACTAAAGCTATGACGACTAAAACTAAGACTAAATATACTGACAATTTCATCAACAAACTAAAAATGCTGGCTAAATGTTAGGAAGGGACTAGTGGACAAGAGATCCAGTCATTTTACACTTGGTTGCGTGCTGAGAATAGCCGATCTACAAGCTCACAACACGTCGCAGCGCAGTTGTGAGTGTAAAAAGTGCAAAAACAATCATTAGGCCCACCAAAAGGTCAACTAAATCAACTGTAGATTTAGTCGACTATAATTAGACTAACACTAAAACATTCCAGGTGACTAAAATGTGACTGGAGGCCTGGGCCATGGCTCAGTGGTCCAGGCACCTTGGCTGGCAATCCAGTCTGGCCGCGGGTTCGACTCCCGATCCCGACGGCCTTTACTGCATGTCTTCCCCCCATCTCTCTCCCCATTTCCTGCAGTCAGCCTACTGTCTGTCCTTCCATACAAAAATAAAATAAAGGCGAAAGCCACAAAAAAAAAACATTTAAAATGTGACTGGAACTAAATGAAAACTATTGAAGAGACTGTGACTGAAACTAAAATCAAAAGTTGCTGCAAAAAACAACACTGAATTGATGGCTGCCGTGGTGCTGGGAGAATACCTCCATTTTTGACCCCTCTATCACACGGAACTATGTTTCTGACCCCTCTATCACACGGAACTATGTTTCTGACCCCTCTATCACACGGAACTATGTTTCTGACCCCTCTATCACACGGAACTATGTTTCTGACCCCTCTATCACACGGAACTATGTTTCTGACCCCTCTATCACACGGAACTATGTTTCTGACCCCTCTATCACACGGAACTATGTTTCTGACCCCTCTATCACACGGAACTATGTTTCTGACCCCTCTATCACACAGAACTATGTTTCTGACCCCTCTATCACACGGAACTATGTTTCTGACCCCTCTATCACACGGAACTATGTTTTTGTGTCCATATCACTACGCCCAAAACATTGTTCCATGTGATAGAGGGGTCAAAGTTGAACGAAAGCTGCACTAATATTTTAGAAATAGGTCAACAATACAAATAATGTTAGTTTTGTGAATTAATTTACTTTTACTGCGTGGCCCCCTGTGCCCCCCCCCCCCCCCCCCCCCACAAAATGACCAGAACTACTTAATATTTCACCAAAACCAGAGCAGAACTCCCACCACGAGACTCGGGCAATCAATTAATACAGTTCCAACCACTGTACCATACAGCTTAAGTTAAAACAATCTGAACTATCCCTTTAATCAGCCTAACCTGTTGCATGTCCTTCTCATCTCCATCTCTCTGTCTTGCCTAATGATCTGTATTTATCGCCCTCCTAAGTCCTAATGATCTGTATTTATCGCCCTCCTAAGTCCTAATGATCTGTATTTATCGCCCTCCTAAGTCCTAATGATCTGTATTTATCGCCCTCCTAAGTCCTAATGATCTGTATTTATCGCCCTCCTAAGTCCTAATGATCTGTATTTATCGCCCTCCTAAGTCCTAATGATCTGTATTTATCGCCCTCCTAAGTCCTAATGATCTGTATTTATCGCCCTCCTAAGTCCTAATGATCTGTATTTATCGCCCTCCTAAGTCCTAATGATCTGTATTTATCGGCCTCCTAAGTCCTAATGATCTGTATTTATCGCCCTCCTAAGTCCTAATGATCTGTATTTATCGCCCTCCTAAGTCCTAATGATCTGTATTTATCGGCCTCCTAAGTCCTAATGATCTGTATTTATCGCCCTCCTAAGTCCTAATGATCTGTATTTATCGCCCTCCTAAGTCCTAATGATCTGTATTTATCGCCCTCCTAAGTCCTAATGATCTGTATTTATCGCCCTCCTAAGTCCTAATGATCTGTATTTATCGCCCTCCTAAGTCCAGCGAAGCCGCACTTTTATTTACAAGAAGTCTACACACAATTAGAGAACGTAGACTAATTGATCAAAGTTTGCCTGTTTTCTCATCTAATCTAATGGACAGACATCAAATACACCATGGAATTCCAATAGAGCGTCGCAGTCCCGCCCCCTTTCCTGACGACTCCACAGGAAATGAATCCCAATGCATTTTTCCTCATAGACATTTAAAAACGTATTTATTTAAAGACCTTTTAGGCGTCGTACGAAGCCAACTCTTGTCGTGACAAATCATGACAATAAACACAATATTTTGGACCAAACAAATAATTACAAAGAAGAAAAACAACAAAAACTTTTCTACTTTCTAATTCTTTGTTTGGCCCAAAACATTGTGTTTATTGTCATGATTTGTCACGATAAGAGTTGGCTTTGTCCGCGGCGTAAACGTCTTTAAATAAATACTTTATGAAAAGTCTATGAGGAAAATGAACAGGGATTTATTTTCTGGGTCTCTCGAGGGGGCGGGACTGCGACGCTCTATAGTCAACGGCAACAACAACATATTCCAAGTCTTGAGGTAAATCTCATCAAAAAGTGGTCCGCGGCTCAAACGCTGAATCAATAATGGACCTTCATATGAAAACCACTGGAGTGGAAGGTCTAATTATTATGAAGTGGATCATATAAAAACCTTATTTAATGACTACAAGTTGACCCACCCTGCAGTGGATCATATAAAAACCTTATTTAATGACTACAAGTTGACCAACCCTGCAGTGGATCATATGAAAACCTTATTTAATGACTACAAGTTGACCCACCCTGCAGTGGATCATATAAAACCTTATTTAATGACTACAAGTTGACCCACCCTGCAGTGGATCATAATAAAAACCTTATTTAATGACTACAAGTTGACCCACCCTGCAGTGGATCATATAAAAACCTTATTTTATGACTACAAGTTGACCCACCCTGCAGTGCTACAATTAGCACATTTTCTTAAAAGCATGTATTTCATTTAAACATTAGAATAATCAGTGGTTCTGTTTCAATTAGGCTAGTGCTTAACGACCATGAAGCAATTAGGCCTACAAGGAAGTGGGTAATGCTTAAGCCATTCTGAACAGGAACCCCTTTTGGTGTTTAGCATTATGTTATACTTTAGCTTTTGAAAAATAGCAGATCTATAAGCTCATAGATGTAGGTCTGCTATTTTTCAAAAAATCGTGAAAATGTGGCGCAAATCTTTGAATGTATATTCTTTCGGAGCAAACGTTTTTAACTCAAATATTTGCTTCTGGGGGGTCCCTGGAACAACATATTTTCAGATGGGGGTTGATGGCAAATTACATAGGCCTATATTTTTTGTGCGCACGCACACACGCACACACGCACACACACACACACACACACACACACACACACACACACACACAGTACTTCTTCCCCATATCTCTCTCTCTCTGGATATAAAGTAATGAAATGGACATCCATTTACTGGCCCACTGTCCTCCAGCCATTCGTGGCCGTGACACCGCCGAGCCGTCAGGCCTGTGAGCACTGTGTGAAAACACACAATGGTCTGCCTCTTTTAACCCATTCTGGGCGGGAACCCCTTTTGGTGTTAGCATTATGTTATACTTTAGCTATTGAAAAATAGCAGATCTACAAGCTCATAGCGCGGCACCGAGTGCCGCGCTACGAGCTTGTAGGTCTGCTATTTTTGAAAAATCGTGAAAATGTGGCACAAATCTTTGAATATATATTCTTTTAGAGCGAACGTTTTCAACTGAAATCTTTGCTTCTGGTGGGGTCCCTGGAACAACATATTTTCAGATGGGGGTTGGCGGCCAAATACAGATAATTCTGGGGGTCCTTGACATGAAAAAGGTTGAGAACCACTGACATAGAAACATAGCTTTTTCAGAAAACTGTCAGGATGAAGACATTTTTAGAATGTGATCTCAGGTCTGAATGTCTTAAATCACTCAGAGCAGCAGCGTGGTGGTGTCCTGGTGTCTACAGCCTGCCGGTGCAGCGCTGCACACAATGTTCTCTCTGTGGACTTTATAAATTGCTCCAGAGCTATATAGCCTATGGAGACTTTAGAACTGTCCCTTCAGCTACCACCACCACAACGCACGCAGGCTCGCGTGCGTGTGTGTCTGCGTGCGTGTCTGCGTGCACGTCTCGCCGTCTTTTTGTCTGTCTCTCTCTCTCTCTCTAGGTGCTGCCACACTTACTAGAGAGCTGTGGACGTTCTCGGCTGTCCGCAGCTTCTTTTCTGTTTTCTTAGACAGCTGGTGGATGGAAATTAATTAATAAATTTTCCATCCACCAGCTAAAACACAGCTCCTTCTGTCCGCGGCTGTCGGCCGTTTTCCGCTCAGGTGTGGAAACACTGTCTCTCTCACCGTGGGCCGTCTGGACGACGACAACTGGCCATTACGTCATCAACGCTTCTCAAACTCTTTTTCTCCTTCGTGTAAAAGGACGCACACACAATCGCCGCTCAATCGTGTGGCACATGCAGTAGCAGAGTGGTGTGGTGAATTATTTTGGACACTAGTCCCTACCGTGCATGAGAGACTTGCTAAAACTGGAGAGCACGGAGAGAGAAAGTAGTGACGCAGCAGACAGCAGATGAAGTTCTCAGGTGGTTTTATTTTAGCAACAGAAACAAAGGCTCACTGCTGACCGCAGCGAGCGGAGCTCACAGGCTGGGCTGACACCGACCCAAATGACCAAGTGTGGCGGTTCACCCTGCCACTGACTGCATCTATCAGACTACAATAGGGTCACCATGACCCTGACTGTATCTATCAGACTACAATAGGGTCACCTTGCAAATTACTGTATCTATCAGAATACAATAGGGTCACCCTGCAAATGACTATCTATCAGACTACAATAGGGTCACCCTGCCACTGACTGTATCTATCAGACTACAATAGGTTCACCCTGCCACTGACTGTATCTATCAGACTACAATAGGGTCACCCTGCCACTGACGGTATCTATCAGACTACAATAGGGTCACCCTGCCACTGACTGTATCTATCAGACTACAATAGGGTCACCCTGCCACTGACTGCATCTATCAGACTACAATAGGGTCACCCTGCCACTGACTGCATCTATCAGACTACAATAGGGTCACCCTGCAAATTACTGCATCTATCAGACTACAATAGGGTCACCCTGCCACTGACTATCTATCAGACTACAATAGGGTCACCCTGCCACTGACTGTATCTATCAGACTACAATAGGGTCACCCTGCCACTGACTGTATCTATCAGACTACAATAGGGTCACCCTGCCACTGACTGCATCTATCAGACTACAATAGGGTCACCCTGCCACTGACTGCATCTATCAGACTACAATAGGGTCACCCTGCCACTGACTGCATCTATCAGACTACAATAGGGTCACCCTGCCACTGACTGTATCTATCAGACTACAATAGGGTCACCCTTCCACTGACTGTATCTATCAGACTACAATAGGGTCACCCTGCCACTGACGGTATCTATCAGACTACAATAGGGTCACCCTGCCACTGACTGTATCTATCAGACTACAATAGGGTCACCCGGCCACTGACGGTATCTATCAGACTACAATAGGGTCACCCTGCCACTGACTGTATCTATCAGACTACAATAGGGTCACCCTGCCACTGACTGCATCTATCAGACTACAATAGGGTCACCCTGCCACTGACTGCATCTATCAGACTACAATAGGGTCACCCTGCAAATTACTGCATCTATCAGACTACAATAGGGTCACCCTGCCACTGACTATCTATCAGACTACAATAGGGTCACCCTGCCACTGACTGTATCTATCAGACTACAATAGGGTCACCCTGCCACTGACTGTATCTATCAGACTACAATAGGGTCACCCTGACTGCATCTATCAGACTACAATAGGGTCACCCTGCCACTGACTGTATCTATCAGACTACAATAGGGTCACCCTGCCACTGACGGTATCTATCAGACTACAATAGGGTCACCCTGCCACTGACTGTATCTATCAGACTACAATAGGGTCACCCTGCCACTGACTGCATCTATCAGACTACAATAGGGTCACCCTGCAAATTACTGCATCTATCAGACTACAATAGGGTCACCCTGCCACTGACTATCTATCAGACTACAATAGGGTCACCCTTCCACTGACTGCATCTATCAGACTACAATAGGGTCACCCTGCCACTGACTGTATCTATCAGACTACAATAGGGTCACCCTGCAAATTACTGCATCTATCAGACTACAATAGGGTCACCCTGCCACTGACTATCTATCAGACTACAATAGGGTCACCCTGCCACTGACTGTATCTATCGGACTACAATAGGGTCACCCTGCCACTGACTGTATCTATCAGACTACAATAGGGTCACCCGGCCACTGACTGTATCTATCAGACTACAATAGGGTCACCCTGACTGCATCTATCAGACTACAATAGGGTCACCCTGCCACTGACTGTATCTATCAGACTACAATAGGGTCACCCTGCCACTGACGGTATCTATCAGACTACAATAGGGTCACCCTGCCACTGACTGTATCTATCAGACTACAATAGGGTCACCCTGCCACTGACTGTATCTATCAGACTACAATAGGGTCACCCTGCCACTGACTGCATCTATCAGACTACAATAGGGTCACCCTGCCACTGACTGCATCTATCAGACTACAATAGGGTCACCCTGCAAATTACTGCATCTATCAGACTACAATAGGGTCACCCTGCCACTGACTATCTATCAGACTACAATAGGGTCACCCTTCCACTGACTGCATCTATCAGACTACAATAGGGTCACCCTGCCACTGACTATCTATCAGACTACAATAGGGTCACCCTGCAAATTACTGTATCTATCAGACTACAATAGGGTCACCCTGCCACTGACTGTATCTATCAGACTACAATAGGGTCACCCTGCCACTGACTGCATCTATCAGACTACAATAGGGTCACCCTGCCACTGACTGTATCTATCAGACTACAATAGGGTCACCCTGCCACTGACTGCATCTATCAGACTACAATAGGGTCACCCTGCCACTGACTGTATCTATCAGACTACAATAGGGTCACCCTGCCACTGACTGTATCTATCAGACTACAATAGGGTCACCCTGCCACTGACTGCATCTATCAGACTACAATAGGGTCACCCTGCCACTGACTGTAACTATCAGACTACAATAGGGTCACCCTTCCACTGACTGTAACTATCAGACTACAATAGGGTCACCCTTCCACTGACTGTATCTATCAGACTACAATAGGGTCACCCTGCCACTGACGGTATCTATCAGACTACAATAGGGTCACCCTGCCACTGACTGTATCTATCATACTACAATAGGGTCACCCTGCCACTGACTGCATCTATCAGACTACAATAGGGTCACCCTGCCACTGACTGCATCTATCAGACTACAATAGGGTCACCCTGCCACTGACGGTATCTATCAGACTACAATAGGGTCACCCTGCCACTGACTGCATCTATCAGACTACAATAGGGTCACCCTGACTGCATCTATCAGACTACAATAGGGTCACCGTTCCACTGACTGTATCTATCAGACTACAATAGGGTCACCCTGCCACTGACTGTATCTATCAGACTACAATAGGGTCACCCTGCCACTGACTGCATCTATCAGACTACAATAGGGTCACCCTGCCACTGACGGTATCTATCAGACTACAATAGGGTCACCCTGCCACTGACTGCATCTATCAGACTACAATAGGGTCACCCTGACTGTATCTATCAGACTACAATAGGGTCACCCTGACTGTATCTATCAGACTACAATAGGGTCACCCTGCCACTGACTGCATCTATCAGGCTACAATAGGGTCACCCTGCCACTGACTGTATCTATCAGACTACAATAGGGTCACCCTGCCACTGACTGCATCTATCAGGCTACAATAGGGTCACCCTGCCACTGACTGACTGCATCTATCAGACTACAATAGGGTCACCCTGCCACTGACTGTATCTATCAGATTTGCCTGTGTTATTTTATGTTGGAGTGTTTTTTTTTTTACACTATATTGATTGTTAATTGGCTCCAGGGTATAGGGAGCATACTAATGTCGTTTAATGTTTGTTTTACATCACCATTACATCACCTATAATCAACATGAATTAGACTTTAATATATTAGCACCCCTCACTTCACAAG
Source organism: Electrona antarctica (assembly GCF_951216825.1). Taxonomy (NCBI): domain Eukaryota; kingdom Metazoa; phylum Chordata; class Actinopteri; order Myctophiformes; family Myctophidae; genus Electrona; species Electrona antarctica. Next base: position 1,296,800 of record NC_136799.1, on the reverse strand, counting down.
GGTGTGATTATTTACATGAACTTCATATAAACACATAAGTGTGCGGACGTCTGACGTTTATAACAAACCAAACTGTTTTAAAATCGATTTAGACCCGATATTGAACCTTATACCAACCTTGAAACGTGCCTTAGTTACATCACAACAGCCAATAAGAGACCACCATTCTTGCCCACGTACCTTAGTTACGTAATCAAGAATGGTGGTCCCCCATTGGCCGGCGGACAACACTGACATACGCACGACGACATACGCAGCCGATTACAGTAATTGCGTGCTCTGCTTGCGTACAGTAAGTAACAATATCACAAAGATTGGAGGAATGTTCTCGTCCCGCTGACTCACTCGGGTGAAGTGAGGGGATACCTTCAAAACAAACATTTTACCAGGCAAAAAGTGCTCTTAACAAAAATTAAAAGTCCATAGACTTGGCAGCCAACTTGCTGTGGTGAACTGACATCGCTAACATGAACTCTCCTCTGAACTACTCTCGATGGTGACGTAATAAAGATATGTATCAGTGTCGGGTGGATTAAAGGTAATGCCTCTATGTATACATGTATGTCATCTGAAACCTACCTTTATTACGTCACCATCGAGAGCCAGTTATACCCTGGCATTGGTACATATCTCTGTTGGCCAGTCATTATTCACTGCGATCCCAATCCGTTGTCGTGTTGGCCAGTCATGGATCCCAGTCCGTTGCCGTGTTGGCCAGTCATGGCGGCCAGTTCCCACCGGATGTCGTGCGGGAGTTCCGACAGGTCCAGACCGTCGTGGTACGTGACGGCCAGCTCGCACAGCGTCTTCAGCCGGGGCCTCAGGTCCAGGATGTTCAGCTCGCCGTTCGCACAGAGGACGACGCGGTCTCCCGCCACCAGCACGCAGCAGCAGCCCACGTCCGTCCTGCTGTCCCTCTGGGACGGACCCTCGCCCTTGGGCTCCACCCTGGTCCAGGAGAAGGTCCGCGGGCTGAACCTCCACACATGCTCGTTCAGGTTCTGGCTGTAGTGCTGGACACCGAACACGTACAGCTCCCCGGCGTGGACGAACGCCGAGTGCTGGATGCACGCTTCCGGGAGCCGCGCGGAAGAGGAGGAGGAAGAAGGCGGTGGCGTCGTGCTGGCGTCGAGCCAGCGCTCCGTCTCCGTGTCGAACACCCTGACGTGGTTGACGTAGCCCTCGTTGTAGGCCAGGCCCCCGAACACGAACATCTTCGTCCCGATGACGTTCGCCGAGTGATAGATGGAGGCGGGCTGCAGGGTTCCCCCGGCCTCGATCGACGTCCAGACCATGGCGGCGGTGTCCAGCCTGTAGAGGTCGTTGTGGAGCCTCATGAGGTGGACGTATCCCCCGAATACGTACATGACCCTCCCGCCAACGACGCAGGCCGAGTGGTCGCGCCTCGCCTCGGGAGGCGTCCCGGAGACGTCGGCGGAGACGTCGACCCACGCGCGCGAGACCACGTCGAAGGCGTAGAGCGCGTCTGACAGCGCGTACGTCTCGCACACGAACCCTCCGAAGACGTAGACGGTGTCTCCCGCGAGTGCGGCCGTGTGGAAGTAGAGCTCGGGGGGGACCTCCGGGGGGCGCCGCTGTCCGACTCCTCCTCCTCTTGTGGTGGTGGTCACGGGGGGAACCCTCGCCCAGCGCAAGGACACCGCGTTGAACACGTTCACGTTCATCTGGTCCGAGAGCGAGTCCGTTCCGAAGGCGAAGACCATGTGGCCGACGGCCACCGCAGCGTGGCTGTGTAGACCCAGGCCTGACTCGTGTTTCACTATCCAGCGCAACATTCTATCTTCAAAAGCAGTGTAATATGAAAACACCCGACACCTTATATACCGTAATGAATGACGTCACACAAACAACAGACTGTTGCCATGCATATATAGCATCTGGTTAGGATGCCTCTCGGGCGTCTCCCTAGGGAGGTCCTCAACGCACGTCCCACTGGGAGGAGACCCCCGGGGCAGACCAAGGCGCAGTTGGAGGAAACACATCGACTCACTGGCCTTGGAACGTCTCGGGATCCCCCAGGAGGAAGTCACTAATGTTGCTCTGGAGAGGGAAGTCTGGAGCACTCTGTTGGAGCTGTTGCCCCTGCGACCCGACTACAGATAAGCGGTTGAAGATGGATGGACAAAGCTACAGGCTACCATTCATTTTCAATGGAAGCCGCAACACGATATCAAAGCTACAAGCTACCATTCATTTTCAATGGAAGCCGCAACACGATATCAAAGCTACAGGCTACCATTCATTTTCAATGGAGGCCGCAACTTGATACAAAGCTACATATCGTTCATTTTCAATTGAAGTCAGCAACGGGTATTTCATAACAGGGTAGGGGTATGCATTCCCTATTTTTGAGGGGCGCTAGCCCCTCCTATATACAGCTTTTGTCCTCCACACGTCTCATATTTTGTCATTGACAATGAAAGGAGAAATTAGGTCATTTGTCCATTAAATATGACGTGAATTCGTGGCAACACAAACATTAAATGCCATTGACAATGAAGGGCAAATCGGCAAACCAATCACATACCGGTAACTTCAGTTGTTCATGAGATGATGTATGATGAGAGCCCCTCACTTCACACGGGTGTGATTTTTTTCCCCTTCCAGGTTAAAAATGTTATTTTCTGACGACGCCTAAGATAAGATAAGAGCGGAGGGTATGAGATCACCGACAGTTCATTATGTTTCCTCGAGGAGGATAAAAGAAGAAGTTAATCTATTTAGGCCTGACGTCAACATTTAAAAAATGTCTTCTAAATCCTGACAGTTTTCTGAAATACCTATATTTCTAGGCCTATATATATCACTCAATATTTCATGTCAAGGACTCCAAAAATTATATGTAATTGGCCGCCGACCCCCATCTCAAAATATGTTGTTCCAGGGACCCCCCTCAGAAGCAACGATTTGAGTTAAAATCGGTCGCTCTGAAAGAATATCCCAACGGTTTTTCAAAAATAGCAGACCTACAAGCTAGTAAGCGCGGCACTCGGTGCCGCGCTATGAGCTTGTAGATCTGCTATTTGTCAATAGTTTTAAATAATGCTTAAAACAACAAGAGGGGGTTCCTGCCATGAATGGGTTAATCTACGCTGCACGAGAACCTTTTCAAAAGGTCATCCGTGTTGAAAACATGAGCCGGAACGTGGACTGGAAGCTCTACGATGATGAGTTCCACTGTGAATGTGAGATATCTTGTCAGGCCTTTTTTTATTCTATTTCATTCAACCACATCAAAGGAGAAAAAAACCTCTACATTAGTATTCAGTTCATTATGCACCGATACTGTACGGGTTTAGCACAGGCTCTCACCCAGAGCGACTTATTGCAGGGAGCTGAGCTTATATGAAAATAGCTTATTAATTAATGTCTGGTTCAAAAGCATTAGGATTTATTGCTAATATTACTATTCTAGTATAACAACATGTTTTGAATCTCACTATACAATCACACTTCTATGTCGAAAAATAGCCGATCTACAAGCTCACAAGGTAAATGGTCAGACCGGGCCTATATAGTTTTACTGAGGTTAGTGTTATGTTTTGGTTTTTTTTATTCCCCCTCCTAAAACAGCCTTGTGTTAGTGCGTCCGCCCTGAGACCCCCTGCTTGGCACTCAGCATCAATGGGGGTAAAATCGAATAATCAAATGATCCCCGAGCGCGGCACGGCTGCAGCTCACCGCTCCAAGAGATGGGTCAAATGATCCCCGAGCGCGGCACGGCTGCAGCTCACCGCTCCAAGAGATGGGTCAAATGCGGATAACAAATGTAACCTCTGTAACGTGTGTGACAAATCGTACAACTTCGACTTTAACATCATCCGGTATTTTTTGAGGCGCGCCAGCCCCTCCTATGTCCAGCTTTGAGGGTTTGTGTAAACACAAACATTGAAGACTGTATGATGACGTATGATGATAAGAGTGCCCCTCACTTCACACAGGTGTGATTTTTGCGCTAGCCCCTCCTATATACAGGTTTAATGTTGGTTTTTAGTTCAATGTTTGTTTTAAAATCACAATTGACAATGAAGGGAAAATTTACGTCATCTTGTCCCCTAACACAAACATTAAATGAAAACTGAAAAAACAAGCCCAATTTCAGACATGGCAACACTGTCTCAGACCCTGCCTCGTTGAGTTACGTCACGAACAGTCTCAGATGACATCACAGGACACGTATAAGAATCTATCGTAAACCCCGGAAGAGCACATTCTCACTGCTTATCCCCTTATTTTTCCGAGCCTCCCTCTCCACAGCAGTTCCGACACACTGCGTTAATCGTTTGGCCTCAAGCAGGTCGAGAAAACTTGAGGTTTTTGCGGAATTTGCGGTCGAATTAAATAAACGACGACATCGTCGACGTACAAGCTTACGGACGGATCATTCCATGGCGGCGGCATCGGATCCCAGGACACGCAAGATCAAGATCAAGACGGGCGTGGTCCGGCGGCTGGCCTGCGAGGAGGCCAGCTACGTGACAGAGGCGCGGCAGCAGGAGGCGCGCATCGAGAGGATGCAGGTGGTGGCGAGCGGACGCCAGGACGAGAACGACGAGTGCGACATCCGCAAGCAGCAGGAGGTGCTGCAGGAGAGTCACATGATGATCCCCGACTGCCGGCGGCGGCTGGCCGCCGCCCACCAGGACCTGCAGGTGGCGCTGGAGGGCGCCGTGGAGGACCACCCGGACCTGGCCCAGTGCCAGGAGTTCAGAGACGCCCGGAGCATCCTGGACTCCATCAACCTGGAGGAGGATGAGGAGGTGGATGAGGAGGAGGGCGGGAGCCTCGTCGAGGACTCTGTGATGATGGAGGAAGGGATGGTAAGAGCCAGCGACGACTTTAGAGAATTGTGACTTGAGGGTTGCGCGCATTTTACAATGAAATGCAAATTGCACTTTACAACGGTTCATTAATTAATTCATTAATTCATTAATTCATTAATTCATCCATTCATTCATTCATACACACAATGGGAGGTGAAGCTTTCATCATCATCATTTTTTTACCGCAGTCGAGATCATGGATTTCACAACGCCACACCAGACATTCCGGTACCTTCATTGCCATCCCCAGTTCCTGCTTTACTGATGCATGTGTCCCTAGCGATGACATCAGGGAACGACAGTTTTCTACCTCTGGTCTGCTTTGAAGCAGGGAAGATATAACCTCATTGTGAAGCTTTACAATGGTCCATTCATTCATACATTGGGAGGTGAAGCGGAGAACAGTCGACCCCTGCAGCATCCTCACTTCCCACATTCACACACCAACCGACCACCGACCGACTCATTGGAGGTTCAGTGTCTTGCCCAAGGACACTTTGACACGTGGACAGGAGGAGGAGCCGGGATTCTAACCAATGACCCACGGATCATCGGACGACCTGATCTACCTTGTGAGACCTTCCGGAGTCTCCTGAAGGTCCTGGGCTCTGTGAAGAAGAGGGTGAGGGTCCATTTGGTTCCATGTGTATAGAGCGTCGCAGTCCCGCCCTCCTTCATGACGACGCCAGGCCCAGGACATAATTCCCAATGCAAAGAAGAAAAACAGTGTTGTAACCTGCTGTTTTCTTCTCCTTTCTTTGTTTGGCCCAAAACATTGTGTTTACTGTCATGATTTGTCACGACTCGAGTTGGCTTTGTACGACGCTTAAAAGGTCTTTAAATAAATACTTTTTTTAAATGTCTATGAGGAAAATGAACGGGGAATAATTTCCTGGGCCCTGGTAGGGGGCGGGACTGTGACGCTCTATACACTCCGAGTTTTACAGACCTGAGGAGGTTCATTTGGTTTCCATGTGAAGAGCCAGTATTATTGTGATCATTTGTTATGCTATGTTGATTAATTGAATACGTAGGACCACGATGGAAACATGAGACCCCAGGACTTTTTTGTTGTTGTTGTTGTGTTATCCTTTTATTTCACCCCATGCTCATTTCTGACTAATTCCATCAACCTTAAAATCCTGGACAATGATCTTCACACTGAAATGGAACGCCACCGCTTATCGTTCAACTGCTGTCCTTCAGGCCTCGTTAAGGACACGTTGCTGTCCTTCAGGCCTCGTTAGCACACAGGCCTCGTTAGCACACAGGCCTCGTTAGCACACAGGCCTCGTTAGCAAACGGGCCTCGTTAGGAGGACACATGGGAAAAATCTCAAATCATGTGAGTTTGTAATTTTGTCACTAAATCACGCTTTTTTTTCTTCATCGTAAGAATCTCTGTCCCCACATTTCTTCTACGCGTTCAAACTTGCCGTGCGTCAGGGACGCGAAGACACTGTTAGGGCTGACATTCCCTAAAAGGGTACTTTTGAAAAAAGATCTTGTAGATAGCTGATCTACAAGCCCCCGACACTGTCACGCTGCGATGCGTTGAGAGCTTGTAGATCGTCTATTCTCGGGGCCCGACCCCGCATTCTGTAGCAAGACGCGCGTCCTGTGCTCCGGCGAGGCGGGCTGGTGGTGCGGCCGGGATCCCACCTGGGCCGGCGCGCGCCGGCCTTCATTTTTATTGCGCCACAGAGTTTCGATTCGATTGTCGCCGACAATTAATTCATTGTATGTGTCACAAATGCAGTACAATATTGTGTTCTATTTTCATATTATTTTGTACAGGTCCGGAACACTTTTTTTCCCTTTTTTGAGGGGCGATAGCCCCAGCTTTTGGTGTTTGTGCAAACACAAACGTTGTCTACTCAGTTCACACCCCTCCTATATTCAGCTATAGTGTAGAGTTTTGTCGATTAAATTCTCATTGACAATGAATGGAGAATTTACGTCATTATGTGTCTGAGCAAATCGACATGTTACGTCATGATGATGTACGATAAGAGCAGCCCTCACTTCACGTGGGTGTGATTTTTTTCAGTTTGGAGAGGCATCTTTTCTTCGGGGGCATCTATTTGTTACCTCATTTTAGCAAATTTAGATTTTCGTTTTTCATAGTTTCTTGAATAGTTTTCATTGCGACCCGAAGGTCGCAGTCAACTACAATCGTGCAATAAGGGCCTTTCTCGGCCCCACCCCCTCTCCCACTGTTTATGTTGAGTTTAGTTTCCAAGATGGCCGCAGCACCAGGAGGGGGTGGGGCGGAGGTGAGCGGGCGGGGTCGACATATGCCCTTACTGAGCTACATTCAAGACACTTGCCTTGTGTCTGACACCTGACTTGTGTCTGAACATAAATTTGATGCATGTGTTCAAGGACCCCCAGGTTTGACATGCATTAGTCTACGGACCCCTATTTAATAGCATTCCTATCTCTGGGACCCCCGATTTATATTGTAAAATCAATGCTAATTTAACTCTGAGAGTGTACAAATGGAACCAAATGGACCCTAATGGGTCCATTTGGTTCCATTTGTACACTCTCTGAGTTACAGACCCATGAGGGTCCATTTGGTTCCAAATTATCATTTAGCTGCAAACAGTACCCACTATAAAAAAGTTCTATGGACTCTTTTATAGAACGCATAGTTTCCACATTAAACGAGACATATTTCCAGACGCTCCAAAACACCAGGGAAATGAACAACAAAAGGAATTGAAGACAAAAAAACAACAACCGCAGAAACAATAGTCGAGGTTAAGACAGGACAATAAATCAAAGATAAAAATACATAAACATGAATTCACTTCAATTCATCTACTTTTCTTGTACTGCACTTGTTTATCCCATTTAGGCCTGACGTCGAAATTTAAATTTAAATTTAAATGTTTTTTTTAATTTAAAAAAACAAAAATTAAAAAAAATCCAATGGCAGTCCCTCAGTCAAATTTAGTCACAAATGTCTTCTAAAATCATGACGGTTTTCTGAAATACCTCATGTTTCTGTATCAGTGGTGCTCAATATTTCATGTCAAGGTCCCCAAACATGTAACTAATTGGCCGCCGACCCCCATCTGAAAATATGTTGTTCCAGGAACCCCTCAGAAGCAAAGATTTGAGTTCAAAGATCTGTGCCCCCATTTTCCCGATTTTTGAGTGGTGTAAACCACTCCTACAACTGGCTTTGTTATTAGTTTACGTGTCTGTTCGTACCAAAAAATGAGCATGGTTACTATGGTCACCCAGTTCACACGGGTGTGATTTCATTACGTCAGACATTACGTCAGACCACAGCTGATCAGTCTATATAAGACCCTACACCACTCAGTTCACACGGGTGTGATTTCATTACGTCAGACCACAGCTGATCAGTCTATATAAGACCTTACACCACTCAGTTCACACGGGTGTGATTATTCAAAAATAGCAGACCTACAAGCTCATAGCGCGGCTCTCGGTGCCGCGCTATGAGCTTGTAGATCTGCTATTTTTCAATAGCTAAAGTATAACATAATGCTTTAAAACACCAAAAGGGGTTCCCGCCCAAAATGGGTTATATAATAATGCCGCGTATACGTAATACACAGGAGGCGACCGTAGCAAATCTAATTTAGCTCAAACAGCTCAGGAGGTAATTAGCGCGCGGTTGGGTCGAGGAGAGCGTCCTCTGTTTACTGCATGGCTCTGGATCTAATTAAACCATTCTGGGCGGGAACCCCTGTTGGTGTTTTAAAGCATTATGTTATACTTTAGCTATTGAAAAAATAGCAGATCTACCAGCTCGTAGCGCGGCACCGAGTGCCGCGCTACGAGCTTGTAGGTCTGCTATTTTTTGAAAAATCTCGAAAATGTGACACAAATTTTTGAATCTATATTCTTTTAGAGCGAACGTTTTTAACTCAAATCTTTGCTTCTGCAAGGGGGGGTCCCTGGAATAACATATTTTCAGATGGGGGTCGCCCTACACATACATATCATTCTGTGGGTCCTTGACATCAAAATGTTTGAGAGCGACTGATATAGAAACATGAGGGTTTTTCAGAAAACTGAAAACTGATTTAGATTTAGAAGACATTTTGTAGAATCTTTTCTCGGGTCAAAATGGGTTAAACCATTTAGACCCCGACGTCGATTCTACAAATGTCTTCTAAATCAGTTTTCAGTTTTCTGAAAACCCTCATGTTTCTATATCAGTCGTTCTCAAACATTTTGATGTCAAGGACCCCCAAAAATATATGTAATTGGGTGCCGACCACCATCTGAAAATATGTTGTTCCAGGGTCCTCTCAGAAGCAAAGATTTGAGTTAAAAACGTTCTCTGTGAAAGAATATATATTCAAAGATTTGCGCCACATTTTCACGATTTTTCAAAAATAGCAGACCTACAAGCTTGTAGCTATGAGCTTGTAGATCTGCTATTTTCCAATAGCTAAAGTGTAACATGATGCTTCAAACACCAAGAGGGGTTCCTAGAGGGGTTCCTAGAGGGGTTCCCGTCCAGAATGGATTAAACTAATTAGGTAATTTAGACCTGATCAGGAAGGCGTCTGTGTCACATCATAGCTTTTTAACCACTTTAGTTTATATACCCGGGACTTTAGCTGTTGCAAAAATAGCAGATGTACAAGCTCGTAGCGTGGCACACGGTGCCGCGCTACGAGCTTGTAGATCTGCTATTTTAAAAAAAAATCTTTTAAATGTGGTGAAAATCATTGAATATATCTTCTTTCACAGCGAGGGGTCGGCAGCATAATTATGATTTTTGTTTAGGTCGTTGACATGAAAAAGGTTTGAGAAGCTCTGATATAGAAACATAGTTTTGTTTTTGTGTTGTTTTTTCCAGAGATGTGTGAGGATTTAAAAGACGTTTAGTAGAACGTGCTCTCGGGTCTTAATGGGTTAGGCCACAAACGGCGAGCTGATGGCCAACATACTGCCAGGTCAGCGGCTCTGGCCTCCGTGAAAACACTGCTTCTCAGCGGGGGAAAGTAACTGTGTACATGAATACAATGTTGCGGTATATTTGTACTTTACTTGAGAATTTCCAATTCCCAAATATATATATAGTTTGAGGGGCGCTTTTTTCTTCCAGGGAGAAAAAAAAAAGTCTGGGACCGAGTCCACTTCAATTCAGCATAGAGTAGAGTAGCGCAAACGTCGATCACTCTCTGCTGATTTCTGATCGTCTGCACCTTTGTGAAATTGACGCACATACGCACACCCGTCCGTACACACACACACTCCTCTCTCTCTCTCGCTCTAATTAATTAGTCTCATGTCGCACAGCTGCATCTAGATTCACCCGGTGGATCCTGCCGGGATATATATATATATATATATATATATATATATATATATATATATAGTCCATTTGGTGTTTTTTTAAAATGATGTCATTTTACACTGCCAATAAGTAAGGGATAATATCTGGCTAGGTGGTCATTGTCGGGAGATAATTCACCGACAGGGAGTTTAACCACCGAGGCGAAGCCGAGGTGGTTACACACTCCCTGAAGGTGAATTATATCCCGACAATGACCACCTAGCCAGATATTATCCCGCTTATTACATGGCTAACTAACATAAATTAATCCATTGATCCAAAACACAACAAAAAAAGTATTCCATAACTTCGCGCTGGCTGCGTCTGCCCAGCTGCAGGGCTGAAGCACTGTCGGAAAACAAGGAAGTGAGTTGATCAAATAGAATCCATTTTCGGGTCCAGCTGCTTCGTCTATTTCTCGCTCAAATGTTTTCAAAAACATTTTTAAGAGCAATGTTTAGCTGTAAATTACATTGTGTGTCAGTAGTGTGTGTGTTTACATGGCTGTTATGTTGGAAACGGCAGTAAATCAAGCGGGCGCAGCCGCGCAGCTGGTGGTGCTCAGAGGGTTTGATTAGGCAGCGGTCATTATACAGCGGAGCGGTCATTATCATGAGATAACTCACCGCTGAATTAAGCGATTGACCAATCAGAATCAAGCATTCAACCAAGCCATGTAATAAAGCTATCTATCTATCTATCTATCTATCTATCTATCTATCTATCTATCTATCTATCTATCTATCTATCTATCTATCTATCTACCTACCTACCTACCTACCTACCTACCTACCTACCTACCTACCTATCTTCCACTGTGATTGGCCAAGCTTTGCATAACGTTTGTAGTAGCTAATTGGCTGTTGTTGGTTACGTAACCAATCTATGTTTTACAATTGTTTATAAAGACATAAATTCCCTTGCAGGGGCAGAAGACCAAACTATTCAAGCGCATATACTCACGCATGATCACAGGGGTAACGTGACATTATAATTGGCTGGCAACCACACTTTGCAATTTTTCAAAATTGCGACTTTTCTAGTATTTATTTTGTCATGGCTTCCAGTTCCCACCTGATGTCGTGTGGGAGTTCAGACTGATCCAGACCGTACTGAATGACTGCTAGCTTGCATAGCGTCTTCAGACTAGGACTCAAGTTTAAGATAAACATGCCAACACTCCAAAAATGTCCTCCAAAGATAATGATACAATCTCCCACAATGCAACAGAAGCAACCAGTCATCCTTAAGGGGCCGTTCCCCTTGGGTTTAACCTCCTTCCAGGAGAAAGTCTCTGGATTGTACTTCCACAGATCAATTAAGTGACCTGAAAGGTACCTTACTTGATCAGTGAAGTTGGCCAAGGTGTAGTTGAAGCCACCACATATGTACAGCTCTCCATTGTAGGTAAAGGCTGAATGTTCCTCGCGTGCTTCTGGAAGAGGCTGTGTAGAAGGTGTGTTCATCCAGTGGTTGGTCTCTGTGTCAAACACTCTGGTGGTGTTGTAGTACTGAGAAGGCCCCTGGCCCCCAAATACAAACATCTCTTTCCCGATGAATGTGGCAGAGTGACACGTTACAGCAGGTGGTGCAGTGCCTCCGGTGTTAATTAATGACCAGACCATCGTGCTGGTGTCCAACTTGTAGATATCATTATAGTGTCCAGACAGGTTCTCTCCTCCATGGATAAACATGACCTTCCCCAAGACACAGGCTGAGTGGCGCCACCTCCCCTCTGGAACGGTCCCAGAAACCCTGGGTTTGGACCATGTGCGGGCGTCCACATGAAATGCATAAAGCACGTTGCAGTAAACTGCATCACCACACCCTCCTCCCCAGATGTAGACGATTTCTCCCACCACCACAGCTGTGTGGCTGCGGCGCCTGGAGGGAACCTCAAGGGGAGGCTGCCCTCTTCCAGGGGTCAACTCCCTCCAGCGTAAAGACACTGTGTTGAAGACATGCACATCCATGTTGCCGCATTCCCAGAATGCTCCTCCAAAGCAGTACAGCATGTCTCCCAGTGCTACTACAGCAAAATGAGCGGCAGTCACTGGTCCTTTGACTTTGGTGTCGCTCCAACACAGCATGACTCTTCTCTGGATATCAATGTCTCCTTTGTGTCCTTCAACGTCTCTGCCTTATATAAGCCAGATGCCCTTTTTGTGACATCACACACACAACACCTAATATAAGCCTGATACCCTGATGTGACATCACACACAACAAGCGTTGCCTGGCAACCATGTGGTGGTCATGGTTCACGTCACCATGACTCAGCCATGACCATGATTGTAAGGAGTTCCCAAATATGGGCTATTAATAAATATGGAGTGCGTCGTCATGACATCAAGGGCAAACAAATCAGTCAGTGAGAGGGGCCGTGACCATATATGGGCATATAGTACTGGTGACATCAGGGATCTCTATATATGGGCAGTGGACACAAGGACTAATCATAATGAGCATAGAGCAGGGGTTCTCAACCCGTGGGTCGCGACCCCCCGGGGGGTCGCCAGATTATCTTGGGGGATCCCCAAATAATTTAATTTTTTTTTAAACTGAATGGCTGGAAAATTGAAATTAAGAGTCTACATAGTACTGGTGCATGCACAAACTTTCCTTAACCCATTCAGCGCTATCATTTATTGAAAAATTAGGATCTAATTCACTAATCTGAGCTCTTATTTTGAAAAGCCGACATTTCTGCTCCACAAGCAGTAGTCATAAGTTAGGAATCTACACGGAGCTGGGCAGGCCTTGTTTACATTGTGAATCAGGCTAGAGGGGCGCTAGCCCCTCCTATATACAGGTTTAATGTTGGTTTTTAGTTCAATGTTTGTTTTAAAAACGCCATTGACAATGAAGGGAAAATATACGTCATATTGTCTCTGTATTGTTAATGGCGTTTAATGTTTGTGTTTGCACCATTTGTTTTACATCAACATTACATCACCTGACTTTAATATATTAGCGCCCCTCACTTCACACGGGTGTGATTTTTTAATTTGTTTTTACTTGATCTACTCTACTACATCTCGCATCCGAAATATTGTACTTTTAGTTCACTACAATTATGTAGAGACTTTAGCTACATATATATATATATATATATATATATATATAGCCCAGCAGGATTATTTTGTATTTGTTTCATGGTGGTTTTGTTTGTACAGTCATGTTTGTGGTGTTTTTTTAAATGATGTCATTTTACACTGCCAATAAAGCTATCTATCTATATATCTATCTACCTACCTACCTACCTACCTACCTACCTACCTACCTACCTACCTAACTTCCACTGTGATTGGCCAAGCTTTGCATAACGTTTGTAGTAGCTAATTGGCTGTTGTTGGTTACGTAACCAATCTATGTTTTACAATTGTTTATAAAGACATAAATTCCCTTGCAGGGGCAGAAGACCAAACTATTCAAGCGCATATACTTACGCATGATCACAGGGGTAACGTGACATTATATAATTGGCTGGCAACCACACTTTGCAATCTTTTCAAAATTGCGACTTTTCTAGTATTTATTTTGTCATGGCTTCCAGTTCCCACCTGATGTCGTGTGGGAGTTCAGACTGATCCAGACCGTACTGAATGACTGCTAGCTTGCATAGCGTCTTCAGACTAGGACTCAAGTTTAAGATAAACATGTCAACACTCCAAAAATTTCCTCCAAGGATAATGATACGATCTCCCCCAATGCAACAGCAGCAACCAGTCATCCTTAAGGGGCCGTTCCCCTTGGGTTTAACCTCCTTCCAGGAGAAAGTCTCTGGATTGTACTTCCACAGATCAATTAAGTGACCTGAAAAGTACCTTGCTTGATCAGTGAAGTTGGCCAAGGTGTAGTTGAAGCCACCACATATGTACAGCTCTCCATTGTAGGTAAAGGCTGAATGTGCCTCGCGTGCTTCTGGAAGTGGCTGTGTAGAAGGTGTGTTCTTCCAAAGGTTGGTCTCTGTGTCAAACACTCTGGTGGTGTTGTAGTACTGAAAAGGCCCCTGCACCTTGCCCCCAAATACAAACATCTTCGTCCCGATGAACGTGGCTGAGTGACACATTACAGCAGGTGGTGCAGTGCCTCCGGTGTTAATTAATGACCAGACCATCGTGCTGGTGTCCAACTTGTAGATGTCGTTATTGCATACATGCCGCCGGTTCTCTCCTCCATGGATAAACATGACCTTTCCCAAGACACAGGCTGAGTGGCACCACCTCGCCTCTGGAACGGTCCCAGAAACCCTGGGTTTGGACCATGTGCGGGCGTCCACATCAAATGCATAAAGCACGTTGCAGTAACCTGCCATACGCGACCCTCCTCCCCAGATGTAGACGATTTCTCCTACCACCACAGCTGTGTGTTTGTGGCGCCTGGAGGGAACCTCAAGGGGAGGCTGCCCTCTTCCAGGGGTCAACTCCCTCCAGCGTAAAGACACTGTGTTGAAGACATGCACATCCATGTTGGCGCATTCCCAGTATGCTCCTCCAAAGCAGTACAGCATGTCTCCCAGTGCTACTACAGCACAATGATCGAAAGTCACTGGTCCTTTGACTTTGGTGTCGCACCAACGCAGCATGTCTCTTCTCTGGATATCAATGTCTCCTTTGCGTCCTTAAACGCTTTGTGGATGTTTTGTCCACGTCTCTGCCTTATATAAGCCAGATTCCTTTTTGTGACATCACACACAACGCCTAATATAAGCCTGATGCCATAATGTGACATCACACACAACAAACAGCATTGCCTGGCAAACCTTGTGACATCATCACACACAACAAGCGTTGCCTGGCAACCATGTGGTTGGCATGGTTCACGTCACCATGACTCAGCCATGACCATGATTGTAAGGAGTTCCCAAATATGGGCTATTAACCCATTTAGGCCCGACGTCGAAATTTAAGAAAATGACTTCAAAATCCTGACAGTTTTATGAAAAACCTCATGGTTCTCAAACTATTTCATGTCAAGGAGCCCTAGAATGAACTGTAATTGGCCGCCGACGCCCATCTGAAAATATGTAGTTCCAGGGACCCCCAGACGCAAAGATTTGAGTTAAAAACGTGCACTCTGAAAGAATATATATTCAAAGATTTGCGCCACATTTTCACGATTTTTCAAAAATAGCAGACCTACAAGTTCATCTACAAGTGCTATGAGCTTGTAGATCTTCTATTTTTCAACAGCTAAAGCATAAAATAATGCTTAAAACACCTATGGGGTTCCCGCCCAGGATGGGTTAATAAATATGGGACATCAAGGGCAAACAAATCAGTCAGTGAGAGGGGGCGTGACCATATATGGGCATATAGTACTGGTGACATCAGGGATCTCTATATATGGGCAGAAAAGGACTAATCATAATGAGCATAGAGCAGGGGTTCTCAACCCGTGGGTCGCGATCCCCCGGGGGGTCGCCAGATTATTTGGGGGGATCCCCAAATAATTTTAAATTTTTGAAACTGAATGGTTGGAAAATGGAAATTAAGAGTTTACATAGTACTGGTGCATGCACAAACTTTCCTTAACCCATTCAGCGCTATCATTTATTGAAAAATTAGGATCTAATTCACTAATCTGAGCTCTTATTTTGAAAAGCCGCCATTTCCGCTCCACAAGCAGTAGTCGTAAATTAGGAATCTACACGGAGCTGGGCAGGCCTTGTTTACATTGTGAATCAGGCTAGAGGGGCGCTAGCCCCTCCTATATACAGGTTTAATGTTTGTTTTTAGTTCAATGTTTGTTTTAAAAACGCCATTGACAATGAAGGGAAAATATACGTCATATTGTCCCTCATTACTTCATATTGTCTCTGTATTGTTAATGGCGTTTTAAGGTTGTGTTTGCACCATTTGTTTTACATCAACATTACATCACCTAATCAACATGAGTTAGACTTTATTATATTAGCGCCCCTCACTTCACACGGGTGTGATTTTTTTATTTTACTACATCTCGCATCCGAATTATTGTACTTTTAGTTCACTACAATTATGTGGAGACTTTAGCTACTAGACCCTGGATACTGTGTGTGTATATATATATGTATGTATGTATGTATGTATATATATATATATATATATATATATATATATATATATATATATATAGCCCAGCAGGATTATGTTTTATTTGCTTCATGGTTGTTTTGTTTTTATAGTCATGTTTGTGTATACATAGCTTCATGTTACTAGGTGGACCACAATGGAAACAAGCAAAGACTTTTTTTTAAGTATAAGTCCATTTGGCGTTTTTTTAAAATGATGTCATTTTACACTGCCAATAAAGATGTCTGTCTGTCTGTCTGTCTGTCTGTCTGTCTGTCTGTCTGTCTGTCTTCCACTGTGATTGGCCGAGCTTTGCATAACGTTTGTAGTAGCTAATTGATTGTTGTTGGTTACGTAACCAATCTATGTTTTACAATTGTTTATAAAGACATAAATTCCCTTGCAGGGGCAGAAGACCAAACTATTCAAGCGCATATACTCGCGCATGATCACAGGGGTAACGTGACATTATAATTGGCTGGCAACCACACTTTGCAATTTTTCAAAATTGCAACTTTTCTAGTATTTATTTTGTCATGGCTTCCAGTTCCCACTTGATGTCGTGTGGGAGTTCAGACTGATCCAGACTGTACTGAATGACTGCTAGCTTGCATAACATCTTCAGACTGGGACTCAAGTTTAAGATAAACATGTCAATTCTCCATAAATGTCCTCTAAGGATAATGATACGATCTCCCACAATGCAACAGAAGCAACCAGTCATCCTTAAGGGGCCGTTCCCCTTGGGTTTAACCTCCTTCCAGGAGAAAGTCTCTGGATTGTACTTCCACAGATCAATTAAGTGACCTGAAAAGTACCTTACTTGATCAGTGAAGTTGGCCAAGGTGTAGTTGTAGCCACCACATATGTACAGCTCTCCATTGTAGGTAAAGGCTGAATGTTCCTCGCGTGCTTCTGGAAGAGGCTGTGTAGAAGGTGTGTTCATCCAGAGGGTGGTCTCTGTGTCAAACACTCTGGTGGTGTTGTAGTACTGAGAAGGCCCCTGGCCCCCAAATACAAACATCTCTTTCCCGATGAATGTGGCAGAGTGACCCGTTACAGCAGGTGGTGCAGTGCCTCCATTGTTAATTAATGACCAGACCATCGTGCTGGTGTCCAACTTGTAGAGGTCATTATAGTGTCCAGACAGGTTCTCTCCTCCATGGATAAACATGACCTTCCCCAAGACACAGGCTGAGTGGCACCACCTCCCCTCTGGAACGGTCCCAGAAACCCTGGGTTTGGACCATGTGCGGGCGTCCACATCAAATGCATAAAGCACGTTGCAGTAAACTGAATCACCAAACCCTCCTCCCCAGATGTAGACGATTTCTCCCACCACCACAGCTGTGTGTTTGCGGCGCCTGGAGGGAACCTCAAGGGGAGGCTGCCCTCTTCCAGGAGTCGCTGGGGTCAACTCCCTCCAGCGTAAAGACACTGTGTTGAAGACATGCACATCCATGTTGGCGCATGCTGCTCCTCCAAAGCAGTACAGCATGTCTCCCAGTGCTACTACAGCAAAATGAGCGGCAGTCACTGGTCCTTTGACTTTGGTGTCGCTCCAACGCAGCATGACTCTTCTCTGGATATCAATGTCTCCTTTGTGTCCTTCAACGTCTCTGCCTTATATAAGCCAGATTCCTTTTTGTGACATCACACACACAACGCATAATATAAGCCCGATGCCCGATGCCCTATTATTAAGGTTATTTGTGCAGTCAGTTTGTATTGGGGGAGGGGAGGAGGGCGGGGGTCACGAGACATGGCCAAAGTATTTCCGGGGGTCCCCAGCCAAAAACGTTGAGAACCCCTGGCATAGAACACCAAAGTCTGATGTCAATATTGCCTGAGGGCGCTAAGTCGATGAGTTAATGTACTTTCTTATTGCGACCAAAGGTCGCAGTTAACTATAAAAGTTTTATGTCACTCAATCCCCATACATTGTTGTCACTCAAAATCCCCATACATGGGGAAAGCCCCCATATATTGTGCCCAGGTCTTGTGATATCACTATGACATCATCAGGGATGATTGTAATATCTGGGATCATAGTAAATGCGACCTGCTGTCACAATTAAGCCCATATATGGAGATCCCTGATGTCATCAATATTAGTATATGGGACGGAATGTCGGAACATTTTGTTACATTCCATATGTTGATCCTTCCCCATCCATCCTTCCTCTTCGTTGTCTCCCTTTTGACTGATACCTGTCCATTCAAACTCGAGACGGGCCTGTTGACTGATACCTGTCCATTCAAACTCTACACGCTACGAGCTTGTAGGTCTCCTATTTTTTGGAAAAATCGTGAAAATGTGCCTCGAATCTTTGTGTGTGTGAGCGTTTTTAACTCAAATCTTTGCGTCTGGGGAGGTCCCTGGAACAACATATTTTCACATGGGGGTCGGCGGCCAAATACATATGATTTTGGACGTCCTTATTGACATGAAATATTGATCACCACTGATGCAGAAACATGAGGTTTTTCAGAAAACTGTCAGGATTTAGAAGACATTTTTTTTTAAATTTCAACGTCAGGCATAAATGCATTAATTCCTTACCACTTTATTCTCATTCCCTCCGAGGGCCAGTTCCTTAATTCAACGGGGTCGTCATTGTGAATACAAATGCCTTCAATCTTCCATGTCCTTATATGCATATTACATGTATATCTTTGAATAAATAAAAGGGGGAAATTGCATTAATATAGCATTATCACAGAGCACGCGTGTGTGTGACTGTGTGTCTGTGTGTGTGTGTGTGTGTGTGTGTGTGTGTGTGTGTGTGTGTGTGTGTGTGTGTGTGTGTGCATGCGTGAGTGCGTGCGTGGCAAATATGGCCTTTAACAAACGAGTTCTGTACCGTGCATGGTTAGTCTTGGCCGCCAGCCAGCAGCCAAAGTGATAACGTTAGCGTTCTAGCGAGATAGGAGGGCCGCCGGGTGCTCTCGCTACGCTAAGTCAGAGGCATTAGTCTCTGTTGGAGAGGCACAGATAACACTGGAGACACAGAGCAGACCCATAAACGGCTGCCTCGCCTTCCCTTTCCCTTAATGTTTAGTGTTTAGCCCATTTAAGACCGTGAGGACGATTCTACAAAATATCTTCGAAATCAATCCATCTTCAACCGCGTATCCGTAGTCGGGTCGCGGGGGTAACAGCTCCACCAGAGTGCTCCACACTTCCCTCTCCAGAGCAACATTAGTGACTTCCTCCTGGGGGATTCCGAGACGTTCCAAGGCCAGTGAGTCTAAATCTTGACAGTTTTCTGAAAACTGTCAGTGGTTCTCAAACTATTTCATGTCAAGGACCACTAGAATTATATGTATTTGTTTGGCCTCCGACCCTCATCTGAAAATATGTTGTTCCAGGGACCCCCCAGAAGCAAAGATTTGAGTTAAAAATGTTCGCTCTGAAAGAATATATATTCAAAGATTTTGAATATATCACGATTTTTCAAAAATAGCAGACCTACAAGCTCGTAGCGCGGCACTCGGTGCCGCGCTATGAGCTTGTAGATCTGCGATTTTTCAATAGCTAAAGTATAACATAATGCTTAAAACACCTAAAGGGTGTTCCCGACCAGAATGGGTTAGAGCCCTTGTAGGGATCGCAACAAGCTGGCTGCTCAGCTTCTGGCCAACGACACTTGAATGTGTTGGAGAAAAGATGCTGATATTATGCAGTGTTGATTTCGGGTGACTAATACTATGACGAAAAATGTTTCGTCGACTGCCTTTTTTCACTGACGGAAACTAAATGCAAACTAAGTGAAAAACTAACCTATGATGCGACTATAGTGGACAAGATATCCAGTACAAGTCATTTTACAATTAGGTTGCATGCTGAAAAATGCAGATCTACAAGCTCACAACGCGTCAATAATGAAACACACCAATGAAACACTAAACACTAATGAAACACTAATGAAACACTAATGAAACACTAATAAAACACTAATGAAACACTAAACACTAATGAAACACTAAACACTAATGAAACACTAAACACTAATGAAACACTAATGAAACACTAATGAAACACTAATGAAACACTAAACACTAATGAAACACTAATGAAACACTAATGAAACACTAAACACCAATGAAACACTAAACACTAATGAAACACTAAACACTAATGAAACACTGATGAAACACTAAACACTAATGAAACACTAAACACTAATGAAACACTAAACACTAATGAA